>NW_028243138.1:0-321815 GCF_964263255.1 Lissotriton vulgaris
AAAAAGTCATAATTCACATCCAACAGTCATTTAGAGTCAAAAGATTAAATGTTAAAATTTCATAATTATAGACCATTTTGGGAACGTTCGACATGTCCGGAGTCATCGTTTTTCATCCGAAATTGATTTTTGGACTGTACCAAAAATTATTCAAATGTCAATTGGATCGTGCCTCAAGTGAATAACCACTTTTTAAACACTCACAGTGACCAAATGGCCATTTTTACTGAGTTTTGCTTACTCAAAAGCTTCAATTTTGACCCGTTTCAGGCACAGAAATGACTTTAAACACACTTATTTTAGTTGAAAAAGTCATAATTCACATCCAACAGTCATTTAGAGTCAAAAGATTAAATGTTAAAATTTCATAATTATAGACCATTTTGGGAACGTTCGACATGTCCGGAGTCATCGTTTTTCATCCGAAAATTGATTTTTGGACTGTAGCAAAAATTATTCAAAATGTCAATTGGATCGTGCCTCATGTTGAATAACCACTTTTTAAACACTCACAGTGACCAAAATGGCCATTTTTACAGAGTTTTGCTTACTCAAAAGCTTCAATTTTGACCCGTTTCAGTCACAGAAATGACTTTAAACACACTTATTTTAGTTGAAAAAGTCATAATTCACATCCAACAGTCATTTAGAATCAAAAGATTAAATGTTAAAATTTCATCATTATAGACCATTTTGGGAACGTTCGGCATGTCCGGAGTCATCGTTTTTCATCCGAAAATCGATTTTTTGGACTGTAGCCAAAAATGATTCAAAATGTCAATTGGATCGTGCCTCATGTTGAATAACCACTTTTTAAACCCTCACAGTGACCAAAATTGCCATTTTTACAGAGTTTTGCTTACTCAAAAAGCTTCAATTTTGACCCGTTTCAGTCACAGAAATGACTTTAAACACACTTATTTTAGTTGAAAAAGTCATAATTCACATCCAACAGTCATTTAGAGTCAAAAGATTAAATGTTAAAATTTCATCATTATAGACCATTTTGGAACGTTCGACATGTCCGGAGTCATCGTTTTTCATCCGAAAATAGATTTTTTGGACTGTACCAAAAATGATTCAAAATGTCAATTGGATCATGCCTCATGTTGAATAACCACTTTTTAAACCCTCACAGTGACCAAAATTGCCATGTTTACAGAGTTTTGCTTACTCAAAAAGCTTCAATTTGACCCGTTTCAGGCACAGAAATGACTTTAAACACACTTATTTAGTTGAAAAGTCATAATGCACATCCAACAGTCATTTAGAGTCAAAAGATTAAATGTTAAAATTTCATCATTATAGACCATTTTGGGAACGTTCGACATGTCCGGAGTCATCGTTTTTCATCCGAAAATTGATTTTTTGGACTGTAGCAAAAATTATTCAAAATGTCAATTGGATCGTGCCTCATGTTGAATAACCACTTTTTAAACCCTCACAGTGACCAAAATTGCCATGTTTACAGAGTTTTGCTTACTCAAAAGCTTCAATTTTGACCCGTTCCAGGCACAGAAATGACTTTAAACACACTTATTTTAGTTGAAAAGTCATAATTCACATCCAACAGTCATTTAGAGTCAAAAGATTAAATGTTAAAATTTCATCATTATAGACCATTTTGGGAACGTTCGACATGTCCGGAGTCATCGTTTTTCATCCGAAAATTGATTTTTTGGACTGTACCAAAAATGCTTCAAAATGTCAATTGGATCGTGCCTCATGTTGAATAACCACTTTTTAAACCCTCACAGTTGACCAAAATTGCCATTTTTACAGAGTTTTGCTTACTCAAAAGCTTCAATTTTGACCCGTTTCAGGCACAGAAATGACTTTAAACACACTTATTTTAGTTGAAAAAGTCATAATTCACATCCAACAGTCATTTAGAGTCAAAAGATTAAATGTTAAAATTTCATCATTATAGACCATTTTGGGAACGTTCGACATGTCCGGAGTCATCGTTTTTCATCCGAAAATTGATTTTTTGGACTGTACCAAAAATGCTTCAAAATGTCAATTGGATCGTGCCTCATGTTGAATAACCACTTTTTAAACACTCACGTTGACCAAAATTGCCATTTTTACAGAGTTTTCCTTACTCAAAAGCTTCAATTTTGACCCGTTTCAGGCACAGAAATGACTTTAAACACACTTATTTTAGTTGAAAAAGTCATAATTCACATCCAACAGTCATTTAGAGTCAAAAGATTAAATGTTAAAATTTCATCATTATAGACCATTTTGGGAACGTTCGACATGTCCGGAGTCATTGTTTTCATCCGAAAATTGATTTTTTGGACTGTACCAAAAATGCTTCAAAATGTCAATTGGATCGTGCCTCATGTTGAATAACCACTTTTTAAACACTCACGTTGACAAAATTGCCATTTTTACAGAGTTTTCCTTACTCAAAAGCTTCAATTTTGACCCGTTTCAGGCACAGAAATGACTTTAAACACACTTATTTTAGTTGAAAAAGTCATAATTCACATCCATCAGTCATTTAGAATCAAAAGATTAAGTGTTAAAATTTCATCTTTATAGACCATTTTGGGAACGTTCGGCATGTCCGGAGTCATCGTTTTTCATCCGAAAATTGATTTTTTGGACTGTACCAAAAATGATTCAAAATGTCAATTGGATCGTGCCTCATGTTGAATAACCACTTTTTAAACCCTCACAGTGACCAAAATGGCCATTTTTACAGAGTTTTGCTTACTCAAAAGCTTCAATTTTGACCCGTTTCAGTCACAGAAATGACTTTAAACACACTTATTTTAGTTGAAAAAGTCATAATTCACATCCAACAGTCATTTAGAGTCAAAAGATTAAATGTTAAAATTTCATCATTATAGACCATTTGGGAACGTTCGACATGTCCGGAGTCATCGTTTTTCATCCGAAAATCGATTTTTTGGACTGTACAAAAATGATTCAAAATGTCAATTGGATCATGCCTCATGTTGAATAACAACTTTTTTAACCCTCACGTTGACCAAAATGGCCATTTTTACAGAGTTTTGCTTACTCAAAAGCTTCAATTTTGACCCGTTTCAGGCACAGAAATGACTTTAAACACACTTATTTTAGTTTAAAAAGTCATAATGCACATCCAACAGTCATTTAGAGTCAAAAGATTAAATGTTAAAATTTCATCATTATAGACCATTTTGGGAACGTTCGACATGTCCGGAGTCATCGTTTTTCATCCGAAAATTGATTTTTGGGACTGTACCAAAAATGCTTCAAAATGTCAATTGGATCGTGCCTCATGTTGAATAACCACTTTTTAAACACTCACGTTGACAAAAATTGCCATTTTTACAGAGTTTTCCTTACTCAAAAGCTTCAATTTTGACCCGTTTCAGGCACAGAAATGACTTTAAACACACTTATTTTAGTTGAAAAAGTCATAATTCACATCCATCAGTCATTTAGAATCAAAAGATTAAGTGTTAAAATTTCATCTTTATAGACCATTTTGGGAACGTTCGGCATGTCCGGAGTCATCGTTTTTCATCCGAAAATTGATTTTTTGGACTGTACCAAAAATGATTCAAAATGTCAATTGGATCGTGCCTCATGTTGAATAACCACTTTTTAAACCCTCACAGTGACCAAAATGGCCATTTTTACAGAGTTTTGCTTACTCAAAAGCTTCAATTTTGACCCGTTTCAGTCACAGAAATGACTTTAAACACACTTATTTTAGTTGAAAAAGTCATAATTCACATCCAACAGTCATTTAGAGTCAAAAGATTAAATGTTAAAATTTCATCATTATAGACCATTTTGGGAACGTTCGACATGTCCGGAGTCATCGTTTTTCATCCGAAAATTGATTTTTTGGACTGTACCAAAAATGCTTCAAAATGTCAATTGGATCGTGCCTCATGTTGAATAACCACTTTTTAAACCCTCACAGTGACCAAAATGGCCATTTTTACAGAGTTTTGCTTACTCAAAAGCTTCAATTTTGACCCGTTTCAGGCACAGAAATGACTTTAAACACACTTATTTTAGTTGAAAAAGTCATAATTCACATCCAACAGTCATTTAGAGTCAAAAGATTAAATGTTAAAATTTCATCATTATAGACCATTTTGGAACGTTCGACATGTCCGGAGTCATCGTTTTTCATCCGAAAATTGATTTTTTGGACTGTACCAAAAATGCTTCAAAATGTCAATTGGATCGTGCCTCATGTTGAATAACCACTTTTTAAACACTCACGTTGACCAAAATTGCCATTTTTACAGAGTTTTCCTTACTCAAAAGCTTCAATTTTGACCCGTTTCAGGCACAGAAATGACTTTAAACACACTTATTTTAGTTGAAAAAGTCATAATTCACATCCAACAGTCATTTAGAGTCAAAAGATTAAATGTTAAAATTTCATCATTATAGACCATTTTGGGAACGTTCGACATGTCCGGAGTCATCGTTTTTCATCCGAAAATTGATTTTTTGGACTGTACCAAAAATGCTTCAAAATGTCAATTGGATCGTGCCTCATGTTGAATAACCACTTTTTAAACACTCACGTTGACCAAAATTGCCATTTTTACAGAGTTTTCCTTACTCAAAAGCTTCAATTTTGACCCGTTTCAGGCACAGAAATGACTTTAAACACACTTATTTTAGTTGAAAAAGTCATAATTCACATCCAACAGTCATTTAGAGTCAAAAGATTAAATGTTAAAATTTCATCATTATAGACCATTTTGGGAACGTTCGACATGTCCGGAGTCATTGTTTTTCATCCGAAAATTGATTTTTTGGACTGTACCAAAAATGCTTCAAAATGTCAATTGGATCGTGCCTCATGTTGAATAACCACTTTTTAAACACTCACGTTGACAAAAATTGCCATTTTTACAGAGTTTTCCTTACTCAAAAGCTTCAATTTTGACCCGTTTCAGGCACAGAAATGACTTTAAACACACTTATTTTAGTTGAAAAAGTCATAATTCACATCCATCAGTCATTTAGAATCAAAAGATTAAGTGTTAAAATTTCATCTTTATAGACCATTTTGGGAACGTTCGGCATGTCCGGAGTCATCGTTTTTCATCCGAAAATTGATTTTTTGGACTGTACCAAAAATGATTCAAAATGTCAATTGGATCGTGCCTCATGTTGAATAACCACTTTTTAAACCCTCACAGTGACCAAAATGGCCATTTTTACAGAGTTTTGCTTACTCAAAAGCTTCAATTTTGACCCGTTTCAGTCACAGAAATGACTTTAAACACACTTATTTTAGTTGAAAAAGTCATAATTCACATCCAACAGTCATTTAGAGTCAAAAGATTAAATGTTAAAATTTCGTCATTATAGACCATTTTGGGAACGTTCGACATGTCCGGAGTCATCGTTTTTCATCCGAAAATCGATTTTTTGGACTGTACCAAAAATTATTCAAAATGTCAATTGGATCGTGCCTCATGTTGAATAACCACTTTTTAAACCCTCACAGTGACCAAAATTGCCATGTTTACAGAGTTTTGCTTACTCAAAAGCTTCAATTTTTACCCGTTTCAGGCACAGAAATTACTTTAAACACACTTATTTTAGTTGAAAAAGTCATAATGCACATCAAACAGTCATTTAGAGTCAAAAGATTAAATGTTAAAATTTCATCATTATAGACCATTTTGGGAACGTTCGACATGTCCGGAGTCAACGTTTTTCATCCGAATATTGATTTTTTGGACTGTACCAAAAATGCTTCAAAATGTCAATTGGATCGTGCCTCATGATGAATAACCACTTTTTAAACACTCACATTGACCAAAATTGCCATTTTTACAGAGTTTTCCTTACTCAAAAGCTTCAATATTGACCCGTTTCAGGCACAGAAATGACTTTAAACACACTTAATTTAGTTGAAAAAGTCATAATGCACATCCAACAGTCATTTAGAGTCAAAAGATTAAATGTTAAAATTTCATCATTATAGACCATTTTGGGAACGTTCGACATGTCCGGAGTCATCGTTTTTCATCCGAAAATCGATTTTTTGGACTGTACCAAAAATGATTCAAAATGTCAATTGGATCATGCCTCATGTTGAATAACCACTTTTTTAACCCTCACGTTGACCAAAATTGCCATTTTTACAGAGTTTTGCTTACTCAAAAGCTTCAATTTTGACCCGTTTCAGGCACAGAAATGACTTTAAACACACTTATTTTAGTTGAAAAAGTCATAATGCACATCCAACAGTCATTTAGAGTCAAAAGATTAAATGTTAAAATTTCATCATTATAGACCATTTTGGGAACGTTCGACATGTCCGGAGTCATTGTTTTTCATCCGAAAATTGATTTTTGGGACTGTACCAAAAATGATTCAAAATGTCAATTGGATCGTGCCTCATGTTGAATAACCACTTTTTATACCCTCACAGTGACCAAAATTGCCATTTTTACAGAGTTTTGCTTACTCAAAAGCTTCAATTTTGACCCGTTTCAGGCACAGAAATGACTTTAAACACACTTATTTTAGTTGAAAAAGTCATAATTCACATCCAACAGTCATTTAGAGTCAAAAGATTAAATGTTAAAATTTCATCATTATAGACCATTTTGGAACGTTCGACATGTCCGGAGTCATCGTTTTTCATCCGAAAATTGATTTTTGGGACTGTACCAAAAATGATTCAAAATGTCAATTGGATCGTGCCTCATGTTGAATAACCACTTTTTAAACCCTCACAGTGACCAAAATTGCCATTTTTACAGAGTTTTGCTTACTCAAAAGCTTCAATTTTGACCCGTTTCAGGCACAGAAATGACTTTAAACACACTTATTTTAGTTGAAAAAGTCATAATTCACATCCAACAGTCATTTAGAGTCAAAAGATTAAATGTTAAAATTTCATCATTATAGACCATTTTGGGAACGTTCGACATGTCCGGAGTCATCGTTTTTCATCCGAAAATTGATTTTTTGGACTGTACCAAAAATGCTTCAAAATGTCAATTGGATCGTGCCTCATGTTGAATAACCACTTTTTAAACACTCACGTTGACCAAAATTGCCATTTTTACAGAGTTTTCCTTACTCAAAAGCTTCAATTTTGACCCGTTTCAGGCACAGAAATGACTTTAAACACACTTATTTTAGTTGAAAAAGTCATAATTCACATCCAACAGTCATTTAGAGTCAAAAGATTAAATGTTAAAATTTCATCATTATAGACCATTTTGGGAACGTTCGACATGTCCGGAGTCATCGTTTTTCATCCGAAAATTGATTTTTTGGACTGTACCAAAAATGCTTCAAAATGTCAATTGGATCGTGCCTCATGTTGAATAACCACTTTTTAAACACTCACGTTGACCAAAATTGCCATTTTTACAGAGTTTTCCTTACTCAAAAGCTTCAATTTTGACCCGTTTCAGGCACAGAAATGACTTTAAACACACTTATTTTAGTTGAAAAAGTCATAATTCACATCCAACAGTCATTTAGAGTCAAAAGATTAAATGTTAAAATGTCATCATTATAGACCATTTTGGGAACGTTCGACATGTCCGGAGTCATCGTTTTTCATCCGAAAATTGATTTTTTGGACTGTACCAAAAATGCTTCAAAATGTCAATTGGATCGTGCCTCATGTTGAATAACCACTTTTTAAACACTCACGTTGACCAAAATTGCCATTTTTACAGAGTTTTCCTTACTCAAAAGCTTCAATTTTGACCCGTTTCAGGCACAGAAATTACTTTAAACACACTTATTTTAGTTGAAAAAGTCATAATTCACATCCAACAGTCATTTAGAATCAAAAGATTAAATGTTAAAATTTCATCATTATAGACCATTTTGGGAACGTTCGGCATGTCCGGAGTCATCGTTTTTCATCCAAAAATTGATTTTTTGGACTGTACCAAAAATGATTCAAAATGTCAATTGGATCGTGCCTCATGTTGAATAACCACTTTTTAAACCCTCACAGTGACCAAAATGGCCATTTTTACAGAGTTTTGCTTACTCAAAAGCTTCAATTTTGACCCGTTTCAGTCACAGAAATGACTTTAAACACACTTATTTTAGTTGAGAAAGTCATAATTCACATCCAACAGTCATTTAGAGTCAAAAGATTAAATGTTAAAATTTCATCATTATAGACCATTTTGGGAACGTTCGACATGTCCGGAGTCATCGTTTTTCATCCTAAATCGATTTTTTGGACTGTACCAAAAATGATTCAAAATGTCAATTGGATTATGCCTCATGTTGAATAACCACTTTTTAAACCCTCACGGTGACCAAAATTGCCATTTTTATAGAGTTTTGCTTACTCAAAAGCTTCAATTTTGACCCGTTTCAGGCACAGAAATGACTTTAAAACACTTATTTTAGTTGAAAAAGTCATAATTCACATCCAACAGTCATTTAGAGTCAAAAGATTAAATGTTAAAATTTCATCATTATAGACCATTTTGGGAACGTTCGACATGTCCGGAGTCATCGTTTTTCATCCGAAAATTGATTTTTTGGACTGTACCAAAAATGCTTCAAAATGTCAATTGGATCGTGCCTCATGTTGAATAACCACTTTTTAAACACTCACGTTGACCAAAATTGCCATTTTTACAGAGTTTTCCTTACTCAAAAGCTTCAATTTTGACCCGTTTCAGGCACAGAAATGACTTTAAACACACTTATTTTAGTTGAAAAAGTCATAATTCACATCCAACAGTCATTTAGAATCAAAAGATTAAATGTTAAAATTTCATCATTATAGACCATTTTGGGAACGTTCGGCATGTCCGGAGTCATCGTTTTTCATCCGAAAATTGATTTTTTGGACTGTACCAAAAATGATTCAAAATGTCAATTGGATCGTGCCTCATGTTGAATAACCACTTTTTAAACCCTCACAGTGACCAAAATGGCCATTTTTACAGAGTTTTGCTTAATCAAAAGCTTCAATTTTGACCCGTTTCAGTCACAGAAATGACTTTAAACACACTTATTTTAGTTGAAAAAGTCATAATTCACATCCAACAGTCATTTAGAGTCAAAAGATTAAATGTTAAAATTTCATCATTATAGACCATTTTGGGAACGTTCGACATGTCCGGAGTCATCGTTTTTCATCCGAAAATCGATTTTTTGGACTGTACCAAAAATGATTCAAAATGTCAATTGGATCATGCCTCATGTTGAATAACCACTTTTTTAACCCTCACGTTGACCAAAATTGCCATTTTTACAGAGTTTTGCTTACTCAAAAGCTTCAATTTTGACCCGTTTCAGGCACAGAAATGACTTTAAACACACTTATTTTAGTTGAAAAAGTCATAATGCACATCCAACAGTCATTTAGAGTCAAAAGATTAAATGTTAAAATTTCATCATTATAGACCATTTTGGGAACGTTCGACATGTCCGGAGTCATTGTTTTTCATCCGAAAATTGATTTTTGGGACTGTACCAAAAATGATTCAAAATGTCAATTGGATCGTGCCTCATGTTGAATAACCACTTTTTATACCCTCACGGTGACCAAAATTGCCATTTTTACAGAGTTTTGCTTACTCAAAAGCTTCAATTTTGACCCGTTTCAGGCACAGAAATGACTTTAAACACACTTATTTTAGTTGAAAAAGTCATAATTCACATCCAACAGTCATTTAGAGTCAAAAGATTAAATGTTAAAATTTCATAATTATAGACCATTTTGGGAACGTTCGACATGTCCGGAGTCATCGTTTTTCATCCGAAAATTGATTTTTTGGACTGTACCAAAAATTATTCAAAATGTCAATTGGATCGTGCCTCATGTTGAATAACCACTTTTTAAACACTCACAGTGACCAAAATGGCCATTTTTACAGAGTTTTGCTTACTCAAAAGCTTCAATTTTGACCCGTTTCAGGCACAGAAATGACTTTAAACACACTTATTTTAGTTGAAAAAGTCATAATTCACATCCAACAGTCATTTAGAATCAAAAGATTAAATGTTAAAATTTCATCATTATAGACCATTTTGGGAACGTTCGGCATGTCCGGAGTCATCGTTTTTCATCCGAAAATTGATTTTTTGGACTGTAGCAAAAATGATTCAAAATGTCAATTGGATCGTGCCTCATGTTGAATAACCACTTTTTAAACCCTCACAGTGACCAAAATTGCCATTTTTACAGAGTTTTGCTTACTCAAAAGCTTCAATTTTGACCCGTTTCAGTCACAGAAATGACTTTAAACACACTTATTTTAGTTGAAAAAGTCATAATTCACATCCAACAGTCATTTAGAGTCAAAAGATTAAATGTTAAAATTTCATCATTATAGACCATTTTGGGAACGTTCGACATGTCCGGAGTCATCGTTTTTCATCCGAAAATCGATTTTTTGGACTGTACCAAAAATGATTCAAAATGTCAATTGGATCATGCCTCATGTTGAATAACCACTTTTTTAACCCTCACGTTGACCAAAATTGCCATTTTTACAGAGTTTTGCTTACTCAAAAGCTTCAATTTTGACCCGTTTCAGGCACAGAAATGACTTTAAACACACTTATTTTAGTTTAAAAAGTCATAATGCACATCCAACAGTCATTTAGAGTCAAAAGATTAAATGTTAAAATTTCATCATTATAGACCATTTTGGGAACGTTCGACATGTCCGGAGTCATCGTTTTTCATCCGAAAATTGATTTTTTGGACTGTAGCAAAAATTATTCAAAATGTCAATTGGATCGTGCCTCATGTTGAATAACCACTTTTTAAACCCTCACAGTGACCAAAATTGCCATGTTTACAGAGTTTTGCTTACTCAAAAGCTTCAATTTTGACCCGTTTCAGGCACAGAAATGACTTTAAACACACTTATTTTAGTTGAAAAAGTCATAATTCACATCCAACAGTCATTTAGAGTCAAAAGATTAAATGTTAAAATTTCATCATTATAGACCATTTTGGGAACGTTCGACATGTCCGGAGTCATCGTTTTTCATCCGAAAATTGATTTTTTGGACTGTACCAAAAATGCTTCAAAATGTCAATTGGATCGTGCCTCATGTTGAATAACCACTTTTTAAACCCTCACAGTGACCAAAATGGCCATTTTTACAGAGTTTTGCTTACTCAAAAGCTTCAATTTTGACCCGTTTCAGGCACAGAAATGACTTTAAACACACTTATTTTAGTTGAAAAAGTCATAATTCACATCCAACAGTCATTTAGAGTCAAAAGATTAAATGTTAAAATTTCATCATTATAGACCATTTTGGAACGTTCGACATGTCCGGAGTCATCGTTTTTCATCCGAAAATTGATTTTTTGGACTGTACCAAAAATGCTTCAAAATGTCAATTGGATCGTGCCTCATGTTGAATAACCACTTTTTAAACACTCACGTTGACCAAAATTGCCATTTTTACAGAGTTTTCCTTACTCAAAAGCTTCAATTTTGACCCGTTTCAGGCACAGAAATGACTTTAAACACACTTATTTTAGTTGAAAAAGTCATAATTCACATCCAACAGTCATTTAGAGTCAAAAGATTAAATGTTAAAATTTCATCATTATAGACCATTTTGGGAACGTTCGACATGTCCGGAGTCATCGTTTTTCATCCGAAAATTGATTTTTTGGACTGTACCAAAAATGCTTCAAAATGTCAATTGGATCGTGCCTCATGTTGAATAACCACTTTTTAAACACTCACGTTGACCAAAATTGCCATTTTTACAGAGTTTTCCTTACTCAAAAGCTTCAATTTTGACCCGTTTCAGGCACAGAAATGACTTTAAACACACTTATTTTAGTTGAAAAAGTCATAATTCACATCCAACAGTCATTTAGAGTCAAAAGATTAAATGTTAAAATTTCATCATTATAGACCATTTTGGGAACGTTCGACATGTCCGGAGTCATTGTTTTTCATCCGAAAATTGATTTTTTGGACTGTACCAAAAATGCTTCAAAATGTCAATTGGATCGTGCCTCATGTTGAATAACCACTTTTTAAACACTCACGTTGACAAAAATTGCCATTTTTACAGAGTTTTCCTTACTCAAAAGCTTCAATTTTGACCCGTTTCAGGCACAGAAATGACTTTAAACACACTTATTTTAGTTGAAAAAGTCATAATTCACATCCATCAGTCATTTAGAATCAAAAGATTAAGTGTTAAAATTTCATCTTTATAGACCATTTTGGGAACGTTCGGCATGTCCGGAGTCATCGTTTTTCATCCGAAAATTGATTTTTTGGACTGTACCAAAAATGATTCAAAATGTCAATTGGATCGTGCCTCATGTTGAATAACCACTTTTTAAACCCTCACAGTGACCAAAATGGCCATTTTTACAGAGTTTTGCTTACTCAAAAGCTTCAATTTTGACCCGTTTCAGTCACAGAAATGACTTTAAACACACTTATTTTAGTTGAAAAAGTCATAATTCACATCCAACAGTCATTTAGAGTCAAAAGATTAAATGTTAAAATTTCATCATTATAGACCATTTTGGGAACGTTCGACATGTCCGGAGTCATCGTTTTTCATCCGAAAATCGATTTTTTGGACTGTACCAAAAATGATTCAAAATGTCAATTGGATCATGCCTCATGTTGAATAACAACTTTTTTAACCCTCACGTTGACCAAAATGGCCATTTTTACAGAGTTTTGCTTACTCAAAAGCTTCAATTTTGACCCGTTTCAGGCACAGAAATGACTTTAAACACACTTATTTTAGTTTAAAAAGTCATAATGCACATCCAACAGTCATTTAGAGTCAAAAGATTAAATGTTAAAATTTCATCATTATAGACCATTTTGGGAACGTTCGACATGTCCGGAGTCATCGTTTTTCATCCGAAAATTGATTTTTGGGACTGTACCAAAAATGCTTCAAAATGTCAATTGGATCGTGCCTCATGTTGAATAACCACTTTTTAAACACTCACGTTGACAAAAATTGCCATTTTTACAGAGTTTTCCTTACTCAAAAGCTTCAATTTTGACCCGTTTCAGGCACAGAAATGACTTTAAACACACTTATTTTAGTTGAAAAAGTCATAATTCACATCCATCAGTCATTTAGAATCAAAAGATTAAGTGTTAAAATTTCATCTTTATAGACCATTTTGGGAACGTTCGGCATGTCCGGAGTCATCGTTTTTCATCCGAAAATTGATTTTTTGGACTGTACCAAAAATGATTCAAAATGTCAATTGGATCGTGCCTCATGTTGAATAACCACTTTTTAAACCCTCACAGTGACCAAAATGGCCATTTTTACAGAGTTTTGCTTACTCAAAAGCTTCAATTTTGACCCGTTTCAGTCACAGAAATGACTTTAAACACACTTATTTTAGTTGAAAAAGTCATAATTCACATCCAACAGTCATTTAGAGTCAAAAGATTAAATGTTAAAATTTCATCATTATAGACCATTTTGGGAACGTTCGACATGTCCGGAGTCATCGTTTTTCATCCGAAAATTGATTTTTTGGACTGTACCAAAAATGCTTCAAAATGTCAATTGGATCGTGCCTCATGTTGAATAACCACTTTTTAAACCCTCACAGTGACCAAAATGGCCATTTTTACAGAGTTTTGCTTACTCAAAAGCTTCAATTTTGACCCGTTTCAGGCACAGAAATGACTTTAAACACACTTATTTTAGTTGAAAAAGTCATAATTCACATCCAACAGTCATTTAGAGTCAAAAGATTAAATGTTAAAATTTCATCATTATAGACCATTTTGGAACGTTCGACATGTCCGGAGTCATCGTTTTTCATCCGAAAATTGATTTTTTGGACTGTACCAAAAATGCTTCAAAATGTCAATTGGATCGTGCCTCATGTTGAATAACCACTTTTTAAACACTCACGTTGACCAAAATTGCCATTTTTACAGAGTTTTCCTTACTCAAAAGCTTCAATTTTGACCCGTTTCAGGCACAGAAATGACTTTAAACACACTTATTTTAGTTGAAAAAGTCATAATTCACATCCAACAGTCATTTAGAGTCAAAAGATTAAATGTTAAAATTTCATCATTATAGACCATTTTGGAACGTTCGACATGTCCGGAGTCATCGTTTTTCATCCGAAAATTGATTTTTTGGACTGTACCAAAAATGCTTCAAAATGTCAATTGGATCGTGCCTCATGTTGAATAACCACTTTTTAAACACTCACGTTGACAAAAATTGCCATTTTTACAGAGTTTTCCTTACTCAAAAGCTTCAATTTTGACCCGTTTCAGGCACAGAAATGACTTTAAACACACTTATTTTAGTTGAAAAAGTCATAATTCACATCCATCAGTCATTTAGAATCAAAAGATTAAGTGTTAAAATTTCATCTTTATAGACCATTTTGGGAACGTTCGGCATGTCCGGAGTCATCGTTTTTCATCCGAAAATTGATTTTTTGGACTGTACCAAAAATGATTCAAAATGTCAATTGGATCGTGCCTCATGTTGAATAACCACTTTTTAAACCCTCACAGTGACCAAAATGGCCATTTTTACAGAGTTTTGCTTACTCAAAAGCTTCAATTTTGACCCGTTTCAGTCACAGAAATGACTTTAAACACACTTATTTTAGTTGAAAAAGTCATAATTCACATCCAACAGTCATTTAGAGTCAAAAGATTAAATGTTAAAATTTCATCATTATAGACCATTTTGGGAACGTTCGACATGTCCGGAGTCATCGTTTTTCATCCGAAAATCGATTTTTTGGACTGTACCAAAAATGATTCAAAATGTCAATTGGATCATGCCTCATGTTGAATAACAACTTTTTTAACCCTCACGTTGACCAAAATGGCCATTTTTACAGAGTTTTGCTTACTCAAAAGCTTCAATTTTGACCCGTTTCAGGCACAGAAATGACTTTAAACACACTTATTTTAGTTTAAAAAGTCATAATGCACATCCAACAGTCATTTAGAGTCAAAAGATTAAATGTTAAAATTTCATCATTATAGACCATTTTGGGAACGTTCGACATGTCCGGAGTCATCGTTTTTCATCCGAAAATTGATTTTTGGGACTGTACCAAAAATGCTTCAAAATGTCAATTGGATCGTGCCTCATGTTGAATAACCACTTTTTAAACACTCACGTTGACAAAAATTGCCATTTTTACAGAGTTTTCCTTACTCAAAAGCTTCAATTTTGACCCGTTTCAGGCACAGAAATGACTTTAAACACACTTATTTTAGTTGAAAAAGTCATAATTCACATCCATCAGTCATTTAGAATCAAAAGATTAAGTGTTAAAATTTCATCTTTATAGACCATTTTGGGAACGTTCGGCATGTCCGGAGTCATCGTTTTTCATCCGAAAATTGATTTTTTGGACTGTACCAAAAATGATTCAAAATGTCAATTGGATCGTGCCTCATGTTGAATAACCACTTTTTAAACCCTCACAGTGACCAAAATGGCCATTTTTACAGAGTTTTGCTTACTCAAAAGCTTCAATTTTGACCCGTTTCAGTCACAGAAATGACTTTAAACACACTTATTTTAGTTGAAAAAGTCATAATTCACATCCAACAGTCATTTAGAGTCAAAAGATTAAATGTTAAAATTTCATCATTATAGACCATTTTGGGAACGTTCGACATGTCCTGAGTCATCGTTTTTCATCCGAAAATCGATTTTTTGGACTGTACCAAAAATGATTCAAAATGTCAATTGGATCATGCCTCATGTTGAATAACAACTTTTTTAACCCTCACGTTGACCAAAATGGCCATTTTTACAGAGTTTTGCTTACTCAAAAGCTTCAATTTTGACCCGTTTCAGGCACAGAAATGACTTTAAACACACTTATTTTAGTTTAAAAAGTCATAATGCACATCCAACAGTCATTTAGAGTCAAAAGATTAAATGTTAAAATTTCATCATTATAGACCATTTTGGGAACGTTCGACATGTCCGGAGTCATCGTTTTTCATCCGAAAATTGATTTTTGGGACTGTACCAAAAAATGATTCAAAATGTCAATTGGATCGTGCCTCATGTTGAATAACCACTTTTTATACCCTCACAGTGACCAAAATTGCCATTTTTACAGAGTTTTGCTTACTCAAAAGCTTCAATTTTGACCCGTTTCAGGCACAGAAATGACTTTAAACACACTTATTTTAGTTGAAAAAGTCATAATTCACATCCAACAGTCATTTAGAGTCAAAAGATTAAATGTTAAAATGTCATTATAGACCATTTTGGAACGTTCGACATGTCCGGAGTCATCGTTTTTCATCCGAAAATTGATTTTTGGGACTGTACCAAAAATGATTCAAAATGTCAATTGGATCGTGCCTCATGTTGAATAACCACTTTTTAAACCCTCACAGTGACCAAAATTGCCATTTTTACAGAGTTTTGCTTACTCAAAAGCTTCAATTTTGACCCGTTTCAGGCACAGAAATGACTTTAAACACACTTATTTTAGTTGAAAAAGTCATAATTCACATCCAACAGTCATTTAGAGTCAAAAGATTAAATGTTAAAATTTCATCATTATAGACCATTTTGGGAACGTTCGACATGTCCGGAGTCATCGTTTTTCATCCGAAAATGGATTTTTTGGACTGTACCAAAAATGCTTCAAAATGTCAATTGGATCGTGCCTCATGTTGAATAACCACTTTTTAAACCCTCACAGTGACCAAAATGGCCATTTTTACAGAGTTTTGCTTACTCAAAAGCTTCAATTTTGACCCGTTTCAGGCACAGAAATGACTTTAAACACACTTATTTTAGTTGAAAAAGTCATAATTCACATCCAACAGTCATTTAGAGTCAAAAGATTAAATGTTAAAATTTCATCATTATAGACCATTTTGGAACGTTCGACATGTCCGGAGTCATCGTTTTTCATCCGAAAATTGATTTTTGGGACTGTACCAAAAATGATTCAAAATGTCAATTGGATCGTGCCTCATGTTGAATAACCACTTTTTAAACCCTCACAGTGACCAAAATTGCCATTTTTACAGAGTTTTGCTTACTCAAAAGCTTCAATTTTGACCCGTTTCAGGCACAGAAATGACTTTAAACACACTTATTTTAGTTGAAAAAGTCATAATTCACATCCAACAGTCATTTAGAGTCAAAAGATTAAATGTTAAAATTTCATCATTATAGACCATTTTGGGAACGTTCGACATGTCCGGAGTCATCGTTTTTCATCCGAAAATTGATTTTTTGGACTGTACCAAAAATGCTTCAAAATGTCAATTGGATCGTGCCTCATGTTGAATAACCACTTTTTAAACACTCACGTTGACCAAAATTGCCATTTTTACAGAGTTTTCCTTACTCAAAAGCTTCAATTTTGACCCGTTTCAGGCACAGAAATGACTTTAAACACACTTATTTTAGTTGAAAAAGTCATAATTCACATCCAACAGTCATTTAGAGTCAAAAGATTAAATGTTAAAATTTCATCATTATAGACCATTTTGGGAACGTTCGACATGTCCGGAGTCATCGTTTTTCATCCGAAAATTGATTTTTTGGACTGTACCAAAAATGCTTCAAAATGTCAATTGGATCGTGCCTCATGTTGAATAACCACTTTTTAAACACTCACGTTGTCATGTGCTTATCTAGGTTCCTGATCGATACTGTGACCTTATGCCCCTATTCGGCTAGAAAGCCCTTTATTCCCTATATTGGCATAACCGTTCAAGTACGATTTTCTGTAAAGTCATCTCTGGCCTCACACGAGCAGAGCCACAGAGCCACATTCCAGCATGACTCTCTGCTACTTCCTTTGGGACCAATTAGTGCAATGACAGAGCAGCAGTCACTATCTGATATTCCTAGATAACACTCCGAGTTCTTCAACAAGATAAAAACTTAGCAAACCTGGAAATCCCCGCTTGCTATGTTTTGATTAGTAATAGAACTCTAATGAGCAACTGATAGCTGCCACTTCCTAGTGACATCTTTAATTGACGTCTTATGTCCAGCAAACTTGCGTCAAACCCGGCACCTGTCAGGTATAAATATTACCAACGTTGCCTTAAGCAATGAGCGAACATGTTGCTGATGCCAGCTGCCTGCATGACCCCGTGTTGGTAACAACTAGCACTCTGTCGCTGCAGCCTGCTATCCTGTGGTGGTGAAGCTACTGATTACCATTATCGCCGCTACAGCGCGACCTATGGTGCAGTACGCTTGAGGAGCCGTGCAGCCGTCCTCTGCGAAGACATCCAGCCCAGCTGCCCGCGGACGCTGTCACCCCTCCTTCCTCCAGACGCGCTGAGAGAAGCCGCTGCCTTTCTCGTGCAGAGAAATCCAGTCCCGGCGCTTCCAGTTTACCCTCGCAGGTGACTGGGATATCGAGAGAGACCCCTGAAGGAGATACCAATCCTCCATCATTCTATTCAGAGGTATGGTGTTGACTAAACCCTTAGAAGAGAATTCTTGAAACAAACCTTGGCAAAACCAACTTAACTTAAGCTACTTACTTACTCCCCTTCTCACGTGTTAGGCTTAGGTCAGGCACACTGGGGTAGGCTTAGTTAGAAGCACCAGTTGAGTATGTTAGCCTAATGTATATATGACTGTATAAATGTTTTATTACTTTTAAACCATTGTATGGCTAAGAAACCATATCAATGCTTTTACAGTTCTATTTCGCTATTCTTATCTTACTGTACGTACTTTTTATAATAACAGTTATTGCAATTGTGGCAATACATTTCTCTTGTACGAGAAGAAAGACTGTTCAATAAATGTTAACCCTTTATTGATACACGCCCGTCTCTCTATTCTCTACATACTGTGAAAGTAAACTGCACTAGACTGACTGAGTGAAATCTATGTCTATTGTTTCACACGACCCTAGAGATCGACTCTTGATCTGAGGAGCAAAGTTGTCATGTTGCACGGTTGTTGGAAAGCTGAATCCCTTCTTGTCTGTGCCAAGGAAGCTGATCACTTCCTATGCAGAGAAGAAAGTTTCCAGTGACCTCTGAGCTAGTTGGTAACACAACCCAATTAAGTTTAGCATAGTCAGTGGAGGCCTGGAATATAGCCAGTTCCACGTCGATACTACTGTTTATGTTATTCCAATGCGCAGGGCCTAGTGGGAAACTAGGAACTACACTACATGGCGCCCTAACGTTTGGTAAGGCGATAAACTAACGCAAGACTTGTAGAGTAACTCAGTCGTGCATATTTCACACCCCTTTCTCCCGTAAATACTCCAATAGACGTCTGGAGTGGGTGAAAGGTTAAAATCCGCCCGACCTTAGTAGGAAGAGATTCCTATGTAAAGCTCTGGTTTATTCAACGTTGAAGGATACAGTGTTCCAAAATATTGTGCATCTAATCTTTGTTTCCTTGGAGACCTACTCTGCAAACCTCGCATTTTTACAATGCCAGGAGAAAATAATGGAACCACTGGGGCCGCAGTAGATGCGACTCAGCAAGGTCCCGAATACACAGACCCGGATGCTATTATCATCCCGGTCCAGTTAAGAAGATCTATAACTTTAAAACTTATAGAAAACGGACTGCCACCTCAGGGTGGTACAGTAATTTTCGTGATAGAGGCTCACGAGTATCGGCAGACAGAGGTATTCTATTCATGGATAAACTTTCCAGCGGTAAACGCTATAACACAAGAGTTTCACTATTACAAAATAGAGGAACCTCCGGATGAGTATGCCCCTTTCGAGGAGGTTGAAATTCCACTTAAATTTCAAGAGCACCTGCTCTGGTTTAATGGCGCCCTAAAACACAATGATCACATAACCAGGCTCGGTCCACTAGGTAGACCAGGAGCCACGTGGCCGGTTCTAGCCAGCTACACACCACATCCTGACATTGCAAAAATGTCTGGAGAAGAGCTGTTAGCACAGCTAAACACATTAATAAAAATACATAGGCAATTAGTCCAATATGTAATACGGACTGCAACAGTCCAGCCAGCTGTTAATTCACCACAGCTGACCCCTCATCAGGGGAACACAAATAAAATTACACCACAGAACATACAGTCATGTCTTGGTAAAACACCCGTAAAACGGGAACAAATTCCTTTCTGGTTAGCCCAGAAAATCACTCAAATAGAGGCAGTATTTCCTGATACTACCCCTATTGAGAAACACAGAATCTTGACCATCTGCCTTCCTATGGGAATCGCACCACACGTGGAGGACTGCAACACTTGGGGTACAGTCTTTGCTTCCATTTACACAAAAACACACGGTGTTCCGTCTATAGCGGTAATACCAGACGTGCTAAAACAGATTCAAAATGAATTCGGTCCAGAACCAGCTTTAAATCTAGGTATGAAATTACTGAAAGATTTCAAGCAGGTCACGGCTATATTATTAGCCAATGTAAAGGGAGAAGCAGCATCTGTGGCGATTCGCCAGAAGTTGAGGGAAACAGATATAAAAGATCCTGTTGAGCTTGCAAAAATCATAGAAAAATGCTATGAAGAATTAGGTAGAGACAGCTTGGGTGGGAAACCAGTTAAGCCCCAACTGCTCGAAAATCCAGAAAAATTATTTATTAAAAATAATTCAAACACTCCTAAAAAGAGCTGGGATGGAAATAAACAATCCACTCCCAAGGAAAAAGTTTTCCAGTCCAGAGGAAGGTCTCCTCGACGGAGGGAAAGAACTCCGCCTCGAGAACGCCAGTCTCCCCAGCGGGAGCACTCTGAGAAAAGATATAACCTTAGAAATAGGGATAATCTAAAAAGACCTGATAGATATCAAAGTATTGATACACGTCCCTCTCGATCTCTTCCACAGAATTCGGAAAGAAGAGGACGGTCAGACCCAGGAGAGCACACCAAGTCCAAAGACAAGGAACCTGCTCAAAATAAGAAATCTCAATTTCAGAAAAAGAAGGTAGCCAGTATTAGAGTAATCAACCATGCCGAGAATACTGAGGACACAGTTGAAAAACGGGGAGTGGGCATTGACAATGTTGGACAGTGCAGCAGAGATCAGTATAGCACGCAAGATCTTGATGAGTCATCTGGAGACAGTGGACACGAATGAATACATTCAGGTTGAAACTGCCGACGCCAGGCTTAGCGAGCCCCATAAAATATACGAAATAACATTGCGTATAGAGGGTGATAAGACTAGGAAAATTAAGGGTCTATTTTGGGATAAGCTCTCAAAAGGCTATGATATTCTGTTAGCTGAAAAAGATTGGCCCCCGGAGTTTGTCAGGGAGTGCCCTCGTGGCGAAGAGGTAATTATGCCTGCCTTCTCGAATCACATTCCGATTCACAAAAAATACACATATGCAAGGAAATGGGCTGTAGCCCAGGCACCTGCATTGTATAAAAATCACGTAGGATGGGATGAGGATTCTACGCCTCACAAAATCCAACTAAAAAGTGAACCAACTGCCCAACGGCAGTATCCCATAAAGCAAGAAGCTAAAAAACAAGTCAGGGAGA
Organism: Lissotriton vulgaris; assembly: GCF_964263255.1. Taxonomy (NCBI): domain Eukaryota; kingdom Metazoa; phylum Chordata; class Amphibia; order Caudata; family Salamandridae; genus Lissotriton; species Lissotriton vulgaris. The sequence continues at coordinate 21,449 of NW_028243138.1, forward strand.
TCTTAGATCAACTTGAGTACCAGGGGGTGATTGAAACATGCACCTCTCAAATGAACAATCCTTTGTTTCCTGTCTCCAAGCCAGACAATTCATATCGTCTAGTTTTGGACTACAGACACCTTAATACATGTTGCAAAACTTTTGCAGTACAAAACTCGCATAGTGCAGCCCTAATGAATAACATAGTTAGGAAAAAATACAAAACGACATTAGACATTTCTAATGGTTTCTTTTGTCAAAACATTGCACCAGAAAGCAGATACTTGACCGCTTTCTCCGCATTTGGGTCGCAGAAAAAATTCTGTCGACTCCCACAGGGGTTCAAGAACAGCCCAGGACTATTCTCAGCTAGGGTAACGGAGTTACTACAAATCTATGATGATGAAGCATTATCTTACGTAGATGATATTTATCTCACAGACGACGACTTGGATACTCACTTGAAAAGAGTGAACACCATTATACTTGGGTTCGCAGCAGAAGGTTACAAATTCAACTTTAAAAAGTCTCGAATTGCCCATCTGACAGTACTGTTTTTAGGGTACGAATTATCAAGTGAAGGGAAAAGCCTAGCGGACAACTTCTTAGAGAAGTGCGCTGTACTCCAAGCTCCAAAAACGCTGAAGAATTTACAATCAATACTAGGTTTTCTGAATTTCGGAAGAACTTACATCCTAAATTACGCAGAGAGGGTTAAACCTCTCTACGAACTAATTAAACCTGATTTAAAACAAATCAATTGGACTCAAAAACACACAGAAATTTTGAGATCACTGCAAACAGACATGTTAGCAAAAACAAAATTAGATACACGTGACAACACACGTGATCTTGTAATCCGAGTCATCCCAGGAAGATGCGGATTCACGTACCTGACCTCTAATGAGGGAGAAAAGGTACCAATTTCAATTAAATCTCACTTGTACACACAAGCAGAAAAAACATTCAGTCGCACAGAAAGAACTGTGAACGCAGTGCAAATCGCATTAGCAAATGAAAGAGAACTAGCACACGGCAAACGGATTAATATCCTTACAGCGGAATCCGCCTTCGAGGCGCTATTCAGCCCAGTAAACCTGCCTACAGTGTCACTGGATCCGAAATGGATACAGTGCATAGATTCTCTAGGAGCGGAAGACGTGAAATACTATTTCGCCCCGCAATACAAAGAACTGAATGATTTAGAATATGAAGAAGAATATCCTCTGCCAATCGAAATCCTGCCTCTCCCACAATACGCATGTATAATCTACACAGATAGCTTTGTACAGCATTTCAATGTAGAGAGTAAATCCTACAATGCAGCATGTGCGATCATTAAAGGTCGTTGGCTGTGCGGTAAATTCAGACCGAAAGTAACAAAAACTGAATCTGTAAGAAATTGTTCGGTTCAGAGAACTGAAATCAGATCTTTAAAGATGGCGCTCGAAAATGCAGAACGCGAATTCCCCACACTCATCGTGTGCGATTCTCATTTTTGCGTCAATTCTTACAACAACAAACTGCAGAGTTGGATCGAAAACGATTACAAAGATGACACAGGTGCCAAAATAAAGCATAAATTGCTTTGGGAACAGGTAGCTCTTTTACACAAAGAACTACAAAAGACTCACGTGATTCACGCACAGAGTCTTCAACGTGATGGCGTTCACGTTGCAGGGAATTCATTGGCTAATACAGCCACCACGGAAGCAACTAAACCGGCTTCCGTAGCCACAAAAAAGCGTACAGATAAGTATATAGACGGGGAAACCATGCTAGCAGTAAAAACGACCGTAAAAGGCGACTGTGCAGCACTACCCGTAAACTATCCACTCAATTATGCATACATAATCGATGCAAACTCCGTTCCTTTTGCTCGAATCCCTGGAGTGGGGGATAGAGTAATTCCAAACATGAACAGGAGAATATTTTTAATAGCAGACGCACACATGGGTTTGGGTCTTAGGCACAGAAAGATCAAGGAATCACTGACTGAATTACAATCAGTATTCTGGTGGCCGGGAATGAGTGTAGAACACCAAATATATGCAAACAACTGTGAAAACTGCAATAGGGATCGCAGTAGCGAACCTTGCTACCGGCTACCAATCAGAAAGAGCGTAACGCTGCCTACACCCCGTCCTGCGTCCTATTAATAGTTAAGACGAAATGCACTTAAAATAATGAGGCCACCAGCACTCGGCTGACGCCTAGAACGGTTATAAAAGATTCGCGAGTCCATATCGGCACATACGCAATTACCACGTTCCATTCTGACCAGGGTCCTGCTTTCAGCTCTCGAGCCTATAAGAGGGCCATGGCTAGCATGGGAATTGGGTTGCGGTATTCTTGTCCGTCGCACAAGTGTGGTAGAAAGAAAAAACCGGGACATAAAGCAATCTATAACAGCGAAGGTATTAGGTTCAGGCGCTGGGTGGGTCAAACATTTAATAAGTGTCCAGACTAGTCTTAACAACATGCCAAGAAATTCTCTAAAAGGTTTCAGCCCATACGAACTATTGTTCGGAATAAGAATGAACGTTCAGGACCTCGATAGTCAGATGTCAGTGGTACAAGAAGAAACAAAGCAGTTTGAAGTAAAGGACCGTTTGGCTGTTTTACAGGAACTGAATGAAACAAGAAAATCATTAAGCAACATAAAGTTAAAGCAACAGCCAAGTACCACTGACGAGGCACCACCCGCAACAGCCCCAGCAAGGCCTGTCTGGATTCCAAAGATTGGGGATCTAGTCAGAGAAAAGATCGCGGTTAAGAAGGAATTTGGGCCTTCTTACAGAAAAGCAGTACCTGTCTTGGCAGTCACCGGAACAAGATCAGTTGTGCTACCGCCCCTTGCTGGTAAAAAGGAGAACAGAGTCGTGTCCATCGACCTGGTAAAACCACAAGCATGTGGCCTATAATCAACAGCAGGCCCAGTGGACTCCCAAGAAACAACAGAATACCCAAACTTGCAACAATCCAAGAGGTTCAAACTGAAAGACTAATCACATTCGATCAGCCTGCAGTGCACAATGAAGGACTATGCAATACAGCCATGGAACTCGTGCCTCTTGAGACACAAATTGAAACAGTTCGTCAAGAAACAACACCAGTCTACAATGATGTGGCATCAGAATGTGCTACCGAGAGACAGATTGAAAGAACAATCCCATCAATTGACAGAACTGCCTCTGGTTATTTCATCAACTTCGACAACTTCTCTGAAGATTTAAACGACCCCGAAGTGATGCCAGAAACAAAAAAGTCTTTTAAAGAAAAAGCAACGGAACTCTTTCATCAACTGAAGGAAATCTACCTAATTTCCCCTTGGCTAGAGTTCTGGTTTGGTCTAGGTGTATTTTTCCTCTTGCTTTGGCTCATCATGGTACTGTGTTTGGGAAAATTCATTGAAGGAAAATATATTACAATGGACACAGCAAGTCAGAACATCAACCTAGTCCTGAAACCACACAGATCATCCCACGTGAAGAGAAGAGAACTGTCAACAGTAAATGTCACAGCAATTCCAATACCTGGTGGGGTAGTATGGGAGAAAACAGACTATGAGATCTATGGTCCGGTCGAAATCCTGAAGTATCCACATCAACTAAAGGTTTCCTTAAGTGACTTTGTTACACCAAGTACATTCTCTGATAATTGGGACTTTAACAGTATTAATGACATGATGTCTGATTTAGTTATGTCAGCTAGATTCACAGATCATGATTATTTACAAGGTTCATCTAGTTATGAGCAGTTATTCTGTTACACCCACTATGGGGATCATTACTTGCATAAATCTGCACAGCCTAGAAATGTTTTTATGTATAACCAATGGGAACATTGTTCTACACCACCTAAAAGCAGTTCTAAAGCATTTTTTGAGAAATTCAAATATTTTTCAGGGTTTAACACCAGTGATGCAGAAACGTTTTATTATAAACTGTTAGATAAAACAGGTATGAAAACAATGCTGACAAATTCTAAATTGATATATTCAGAAGCATTTTATGACAAAATGATGACATTTGGTTTTGATTATTGGAAAAATAATATTGAAACGAAATCAATTTGGGGTACAAAAGATTGGCAGGTGCAAGGCATAGAAGCACTGTTTAGAACCTGCATGATACCAGAACAAATGTTATTTTTAAATGACACTGTACACCAAACATCTTGTCTTGGCCTAGCCAAGAACAAAGAAATGAAAACACCGTCTATACCAAAGCCAATAGCTGAGAATACAACTGCAGATAATGAGTTAGACGTGTCACACATTTTACATTTCAACAGAACACATCCTGATTGGAAAAAGTGGTTAATCTGGCCTACAGACACAAATAGCTGTCAAGATAGATTCCTGAACAAAACACAGGGTTTAAAAATGACCAGATTAGACTCAAGATATTCCCAGAGACAACATCCAGGAATTATAACCACATACAGTGTAGGCAAACTATGCCTAGAATGGCTAACTACATCCACACTGGCTGAAATTAAGCAACACTTGTCTTTGTTAAAAGATGGTGCTGATTTGCGCGATTTCATTCTTGGACCACGCAAACAGCGTCAAAAGCGTTTCATAGCGACCAGCATCTATGCTGCTTACAACGAGGCTTGGAAAGTAAAACAAATTGAAACTGCTGAAAAGATACGAGAAATTGATCGTATTAATTTGGAAAAATCACTTTCTGTAGTAGACAATGGGTTAATGACTCTGTCTTCCAGAATATATTCTTTGGACAATATTGTATCCTCTGCCTTTGATGTGATAGACAGAGATTTGCTAATGTTACAACATGGCCAATCTCAATTACGCTCTATTATAGAATTAGGCTGGACGCTGCAAAATCTTCGTTCAGGCTATGTGCCTTGGCGTCTGATAAACACAACGTCATTATTTTCCATTTTTAACCTTACTGATAAACAGATCAGTTTGGCACAGAAAGGAGCAGACTATACAATTTTGAGCATCGAGAAACTCGAGAGATTACCATTGACAATGTCAGAGAGCCCTGTCATTGAATGGATAATACACGGAATTATCACAATTCCGATAACAACTTTCCGCTTTAAAAAGTGCCTTGAATACATACCTGCTGGCCAGTATGAACAATTGGGTAAGGGATATGTTAAATCCGAATGGAAATTACCATACACTCATTCTTGCTATAGTGACAGCGACAAAAATGTATTTCTTAGTGGTGACAACTGTAAACACTCACTAAGCGGTATACTTTTGTGTCAGGGTATTAATTTACACGGAGCATGTGATGGAAATTCAAACAACCTTTCATGCCACCAGCTAGTCACACCTGCAACTCAGATAGAGCCTTTCTTTATGCAACTCGCAAACGGGAGTTACATTCTTAGAACGGATCACAGGTGCTGTGGCCTCGCGCCCGGACTAAGTTATCTAGTAGAAGTAACGTCCATGGTCAAATGTTGTATGCAAGCATTGTTCCCGAGCGGGCCTCCAGACACAGTGACTCCCCTCTGGCCTCGTCTGAATCTCTATTCTATACGAATTGATACATTAAGCAAAATGAAATCTGTGCTTTTACAGACAACAGTGCCTATAACGTCATCTAAAGAGACGTATGATCTTCTAGTCGCAAGGACGGCTACTGAGGTCCATGACCTTTTATCAACAAATTGCCCCGTGCATTTCGTAGAAATGTTTAGCCAACTCCTTAACATGTCTAGTGCTACAAGCATCCCAGGCATATTTAAGACAGTCTTTACGGGACTGCTAACACCCTTCCAGGCAATTTTGGGAATCTTTCCTAATTTTGTGCACTCCATCTTTGGTGGTATTCCACTATTTTTTGGACTCATCGCAGGGATTCTATTTTTGACCCTCCTGCTACGTTATGGCAAACCTCGGCTCAGACATAGCTCCCATGGGAATGGAAGAAACAATCCTAGCAATGCGCTACAGGGACAGGATAACTAACGTCCTCGGATTGGCCAGGCTGAGAGATCTAAACATGACCTGGTTCCTTTCATTCAGACCAATATGGCAAAATTGCATTTTACCTGTGCTACGGTGTATGCTTTGCGGCGAGGAATGCGTGTTGGACATCTGTCTTTCACTTCCATCAGCAGTACCAATGGACGTCGATACTTTGCTAAGTCCAATAACGGCTCACGCATTGTGTTGTCCCCAGCGGCTACCAATCCTGATGACGGCATTCGTGGAGACTCCTGTACTACAGCCAAGTGGTAACAGTGGAGCGAGTGACAAAAGCAACATCATCCAGGTACAACGTTCTGTGAGCAGGGCTGGTCCTGTCTTCGATGACAGCAATCATTCTCACACCTGCCAAGTTACAGCGCTATCTAATTTGGTTGAACTATCACCTGATTTTGTAGACCAATTCTTTGCGAGCCTGTCTGATACGATGTTCTCACCCACAGAGAAACAATAACTTTTGAGAAGCTTTCCGACACACAGCGTTCCCGTGAACTCTGAATTCGGCCTTCAGTTTTGATCAACATAAAACTGCCAGGAGCTTTGGTAAACTGATTTTTCTTTGAATTGGACAATTTTTTAAAATATTGACCCTTCCTTTTTTGGCACGAACAATTCTTTGCTTAACGTAAAAACTATTCTTAGAGAACAGAAGCTTCACACTTCTATTTCTAAACTCATCTAGAGACATAACAACATAACACCAGCCTCTAGCACACATATTATTACAATGCATTTTTATGTGATGATTTATCTCGCCTTTCTTCTGTCAGAGATACTTCATGTGTAATTCTTTATGCATAATCGTTCATTGATTTCATATGCAATACCTTTTGAATGATTACTATGCTTTAAAAAACGTACAGTACCTAAATTCCATGTATTACAAGTACGCCTATTTCGAATGCATTTATGTATTTTGGGGTGGGCTATGTTACACAATGTTACACATGCATCTAATTGCTTAGTTTTAGTAATTTTGATGGACATGAATTCGTGGAGTGGGTGTCATGTGCTTATCTAGGTTCCTGATCGATACTGTGACCTTATGCCCCTATTCGGCTATAAAGCCCTTTATTCCCTATATTGGCATAACCGTTCAAGTACGATTTTCTGTAAAGTCATCTCTGGCCTCACACGAGCAGAGCCACAGAGCCACATTCCAGCATGACTCTCTGCTACTTCCTTTGCGACCAATTAGTGCAATGACAGAGCAGCAGTCACTATCTGATATTCCTAGATAACACTCCGAGTTCTTCAACAAGATAAAAACTTAGCAAACCTGGAAATCCCCGCTTGCTATGTTTTGATTAGTAATAGAACTCTAATGAGCAACTGATAGCTGCCACTTCCTAGTGACATCTTTAATTGACGTCTTATGTCCAGCAAACTTGCGTCAAACCCGGCACCTGTCAGGTATAAATATTACCAACGTTGCCTTAAGCAATGAGCGAACATGTTGCTGATGCCAGCTGCCTGCATGACCCCGTGTTGGTAACAACTAGCACTCTGTCGCTGCAGCCTGCTATCCTGTGGTGGTGAAGCTACTGATTACCATTATCGCCGCTACAGCGCGACCTATGGTGCAGTACGCTTGAGGAGCCGTGCAGCCGTCCTCTGCGAAGACATCCAGCCCAGCTGCCCGCGGACGCTGTCACCCCTCCTTCCTCCAGACGCGCTGAGAGAAGCCGCTGCCTTTCTCGTGCAGAGAAATCCAGTCCCGGCGCTTCCAGTTTACCCTCGCAGGTGACTGGGATATCGAGAGAGACCCCTGAAGGAGATACCAATCCTCCATCATTCTATTCAGAGGTATGGTGTTGACTAAACCCTTAGAAGAGAATTCTTGAAACAAACCTTGGCAAAACCAACTTAACTTAAGCTACTTACTTACTCCCCTTCTCACGTGTTAGGCTTAGGTCAGGCACACTGGGGTAGGCTTAGTTAGAAGCACCAGTTGAGTATGTTAGCCTAATGTATATATGACTGTATAAATGTTTTATTACTTTTAAACCATTGTATGGCTAAGAAACCATATCAATGCTTTTACAGTTCTATTTCGCTATTCTTATCTTACTGTACGTACTTTTTATAATAACAGTTATTGCAATTGTGGCAATACATTTCTCTTGTACGAGAAGAAAGACTGTTCAATAAATGTTAACCCTTTATTGATACACGCCCGTCTCTCTATTCTCTACATACTGTGAAAGTAAACTGCACTAGACTGACTGAGTGAAATCTATGTCTATTGTTTCACACGACCCTAGAGATCGACTCTTGATCTGAGGAGCAAAGTTGTCATGTTGCACGGTTGTTGGAAAGCTGAATCCCTTCTTGTCTGTGCCAAGGAAGCTGATCACTTCCTATGCAGAGAAGAAAGTTTCCAGTGACCTCTGAGCTAGTTGGTAACACAACCCAATTAAGTTTAGCATAGTCAGTGGAGGCCTGGAATATAGCCAGTTCCACGTCGATACTACTGTTTATGTTATTCCAATGCGCAGGGCCTAGTGGGAAACTAGGAACTACACTACAACGTTGACCAAAATTGCCATTTTTACAGAGTTTTCCTTACTCAAAAGCTTCAATTTTGACCCGTTTCAGGCACAGAAATGACTTTAAACACACTTATTTTAGTTGAAAAAGTCATAATTCACATCCAACAGTCATTTAGAGTCAAAAGATTAAATGTTAAAATTTCATCATTATAGACCATTTTGGGAACGTTCGACATGTCCGGAGTCATTGTTTTTCATCCGAAAATTGATTTTTTGGACTGTACCAAAAATGCTTCAAAATGTCAATTGGATCGTGCCTCATGTTGAATAACCACTTTTTAAACACTCACGTTGACAAAAATTGCCATTTTTACAGAGTTTTCCTTACTCAAAAGCTTCAATTTTGACCCGTTTCAGGCACAGAAATGACTTTAAACACACTTATTTTAGTTGAAAAAGTCATAATTCACATCCAACAGTCATTTAGAATCAAAAGATTAAATGTTAAAATTTCATCATTATAGACCATTTTGGGAACGTTCGGCATGTCCGGAGTCATCGTTTTTCATCCGAAAATTGATTTTTTGGACTGTACCAAAAATGATTCAAAATGTCAATTGGATCGTGCCTCATGTTGAATAACCACTTTTTAAACCCTCACAGTGACCAAAATGGCCATTTTTACAGAGTTTTGCTTACTCAAAAGCTTCAATTTTGACCCGTTTCAGTCACAGAAATGACTTTAAACACACTTATTTTAGTTGAAAAAGTCATAATTCACATCCAACAGTCATTTAGAGTCAAAAGATTAAATGTTAAAATTTCATCATTATAGACCATTTTGGGAACGTTCGACATGTCCGGAGTCATCGTTTTTCATCCTAAATCGATTTTTTGGACTGTACCAAAAATGATTCAAAATGTCAATTGGATTATGCCTCATGTTGAATAACCCCTTTTTAAACCCTCACGGTGACCAAAATTGCCATTTTTACAGAGTTTTGCTTACTCAAAAGCTTCAATTTTGACCCGTTTCAGGCACAGAAATGACTTTAAACACACTTATTTTAGTTGAAAAAGTCATAATTCACATCCAACAGTCATTTAGAATCAAAAGATTAAATGTTAAAATTTCATCATTATAGACCATTTTGGGAACGTTCGGCATGTCCGGAGTCATCGTTTTTCATCCGAAAATTGATTTTTTGGACTGTACCAAAAATGATTCAAAATGTCAATTGGATCGTGCCTCATGTTGAATAACCACTTTTTAAACCCTCACAGTGACCAAAATGGCCATTTTTACAGAGTTTTGCTTAATCAAAAGCTTCAATTTTGACCCGTTTCAGTCACAGAAATGACTTTAAACACACTTATTTTAGTTGAAAAAGTCATAATTCACATCCAACAGTCATTTAGAGTCAAAAGATTAAATGTTAAAATTTCATCATTATAGACCATTTTGGGAACGTTCGACATGTACGGAGTCATCGTTTTTCATCCGAAAATCGATTTTTTGGACTGTACCAAAAATGATTCAAAATGTCAATTGGATCATGCCTCATGTTGAATAACAACTTTTTTAACCCTCACGTTGACCAAAATGGCCATTTTTACAGAGTTTTGCTTACTCAAAAGCTTCAATTTTGACCCGTTTCAGGCACAGAAATGACTTTAAACACACTTATTTTAGTTTAAAAAGTCATAATGCACATCCAACAGTCATTTAGAGTCAAAAGAATAAATGTTAAAATTTCATCATTATAGACCATTTTGGGAACGTTCGACATGTCCGGAGTCATCGTTTTTCATCCGAAAATTGATTTTTGGGACTGTACCAAAAATGATTCAAAATGTCAATTGGATCGTGCCTCATGTTGAATAACCACTTTTTATACCCTCACAGTGACCAAAATTGCCATTTTTACAGAGTTTTGCTTACTCAAAAGCTTCAATTTTGACCCGTTTCAGGCACAGAAATGACTTTAAACACACTTATTTTAGTTGAAAAAGTCATAATTCACATCCAACAGTCATTTAGAGTCAAAAGATTAAATGTTAAAATTTCATCATTATAGACCATTTTGGGAACGTTCGACATGTCCGGAGTCATCGTTTTTCATCCGAAAATTGATTTTTTTGGACTGTACCAAAAATGCTTCAAAATGTCAATTGGATCGTGCCTCATGTTGAATAACCACTTTTTAAACCCTCACAGTGACCAAAATGGCCATTTTTACAGAGTTTTGCTTACTCAAAAGCTTCAATTTTGACCCGTTTCAGGCACAGAAATGACTTTAAACACACTTATTTTAGTTGAAAAGTCATAATTCACATCCAACAGTCATTTAGAGTCAAAAGATTAAATGTTAAAATGTCATCATTATAGACCATTTTGGAACGTTCGACATGTCCGGAGTCATCGTTTTTCATCCGAAAATTGATTTTTGGGACTGTACCAAAAATGATTCAAAATGTCAATTGGATCGTGCCTCATGTTGAATAACCACTTTTTAAACCCTCACAGTGACCAAAATTGCCATTTTTACAGAGTTTTGCTTACTCAAAAGCTTCAATTTTGACCCGTTTCAGGCACAGAAATGACTTTAAACACACTTATTTTAGTTGAAAAAGTCATAATTCACATCCAACAGTCATTTAGAGTCAAAAGATTAAATGTTAAAATTTCATCATTATAGACCATTTTGGGAACGTTCGACATGTCCGGAGTCATCGTTTTTCATCCGAAAATTGATTTTTTGGACTGTACCAAAAATGCTTCAAAATGTCAATTGGATCGTGCCTCATGTTGAATAACCACTTTTTAAACACTCACGTTGACCAAAATTGCCATTTTTACAGAGTTTTCCTTACTCAAAAGCTTCAATTTTGACCCGTTTCAGGCACAGAAATGACTTTAAACACACTTATTTTAGTTGAAAAAGTCATAATTCACATCCAACAGTCATTTAGAGTCAAAAGATTAAATGTTAAAATTTCATCATTATAGACCATTTTGGGAACGTTCGACATGTCCGGAGTCATCGTTTTTCATCCGAAAATTGATTTTTTGGACTGTACCAAAAATGCTTCAAAATGTCAATTGGATCGTGCCTCATGTTGAATAACCACTTTTTAAACACTCACGTTGACCAAAATTGCCATTTTTACAGAGTTTTCCTTACTCAAAAGCTTCAATTTTGACCCGTTTCAGGCACAGAAATTACTTTAAACACACTTATTTTAGTTGAAAAAGTCATAATTCACATCCAACAGTCATTTAGAATCAAAAGATTAAATGTTAAAATTTCATCATTATAGACCATTTTGGGAACGTTCGGCATGTCCGGAGTCATCGTTTTTCATCCGAAAATTGATTTTTTGGACTGTACCAAAAATGATTCAAAATGTCAATTGGATCGTGCCTCATGTTGAATAACCACTTTTTAAACCCTCACAGTGACCAAAATGGCCATTTTTACAGAGTTTTGCTTACTCAAAAGCTTCAATTTTGACCCGTTTCAGTCACAGAAATGACTTTAAACACACTTATTTTAGTTGAGAAAGTCATAATTCACATCCAACAGTCATTTAGAGTCAAAAGATTAAATGTTAAAATTTCATCATTATAGACCATTTTGGGAACGTTCGACATGTCCGGAGTCATCGTTTTTCATCCTAAATCGATTTTTTGGACTGTACCAAAAATGATTCAAAATGTCAATTGGATTATGCCTCATGTTGAATAACCACTTTTTAAACCCTCACGGTGACCAAAATTGCCATTTTTACAGAGTTTTGCTTACTCAAAAGCTTCAATTTTGACCCGTTTCTGGCACAGAAATGACTTTAAACACACTTATTTTAGTTGAAAAAGTCATAATTCACATCCAACAGTCATTTAGAGTCAAAAGATTAAATGTTAAAATTTCATCATTATAGACCATTTTGGGAACGTTCGACATGTCCGGAGTCATCGTTTTTCATCCGAAAATTGATTTTTTGGACTGTACCAAAAATGCTTCAAAATGTCAATTGGATCGTGCCTCATGTTGAATAACCACTTTTTAAACACTCACGTTGACCAAAATTGCCATTTTTACAGAGTTTTCCTTACTCAAAAGCTTCAATTTTGACCCGTTTCAGGCACAGAAATGACTTTAAACACACTTATTTTAGTTGAAAAAGTCATAATTCACATCCAACAGTCATTTAGAATCAAAAGATTAAATGTTAAAATTTCATCATTATAGACCATTTTGGGAACGTTCGGCATGTCCGGAGTCATCGTTTTTCATCCGAAAATTGATTTTTTGGACTGTACCAAAAATGATTCAAAATGTCAATTGGATCGTGCCTCATGTTGAATAACCACTTTTTAAACCCTCACAGTGACCAAAATGGCCATTTTTACAGAGTTTTGCTTAATCAAAAGCTTCAATTTTGACCCGTTTCAGTCACAGAAATGACTTTAAACACACTTATTTTAGTTGAAAAAGTCATAATTCACATCCAACAGTCATTTAGAGTCAAAAGATTAAATGTTAAAATTTCATCATTATAGACCATTTTGGGAACGTTCGACATGTCCGGAGTCATCGTTTTTCATCCGAAAATCGATTTTTTGGACTGTACCAAAAATGATTCAAAATGTCAATTGGATCATGCCTCATGTTGAATAACCACTTTTTTAACCCTCACGTTGACCAAAATTGCCATTTTTACAGAGTTTTGCTTACTCAAAAGCTTCAATTTTGACCCGTTTCAGGCACAGAAATGACTTTAAACACACTTATTTTAGTTGAAAAAGTCATAATGCACATCCAACAGTCATTTAGAGTCAAAAGATTAAATGTTAAAATTTCATCATTATAGACCATTTTGGGAACGTTCGACATGTCCGGAGTCATTGTTTTTCATCCGAAAATTGATTTTTGGGACTGTACCAAAAATGATTCAAAATGTCAATTGGATCGTGCCTCATGTTGAATAACCACTTTTTATACCCTCACGGTGACCAAAATTGCCATTTTTACAGAGTTTTGCTTACTCAAAAGCTTCAATTTTGACCCGTTTCAGGCACAGAAATGACTTTAAACACACTTATTTTAGTTGAAAAAGTCATAATTCACATCCAACAGTCATTTAGAGTCAAAAGATTAAATGTTAAAATTTCATCATTATAGACCATTTTGGGAACGTTCGACATGTCCGGAGTCATCGTTTTTCATCCGAAAATTGATTTTTTGGACTGTACCAAAAATGATTCAAAATGTCAATTGGATCGTGCCTCATGTTGAATAACCACTTTTTAAACACTCACAGTGACCAAAATGGCCATTTTTACAGAGTTTTGCTTACTCAAAAGCTTCAATTTTGACCCGTTTCAGGCACAGAAATGACTTTAAACACACTTATTTTAGTTGAAAAAGTCATAATTCACATCCAACAGTCATTTAGAATCAAAAGATTAAATGTTAAAATTTCATCATTATAGACCATTTTGGGAACGTTCGGCATGTCCGGAGTCATCGTTTTTCATCCGAAAATTGATTTTTTGGACTGTAGCAAAAATGATTCAAAATGTCAATTGGATCGTGCCTCATGTTGAATAACCACTTTTTAAACCCTCACAGTGACCAAAATTGCCATTTTTACAGAGTTTTGCTTACTCAAAAGCTTCAATTTTGACCCGTTTCAGTCACAGAAATGACTTTAAACACACTTATTTTAGTTGAAAAAGTCATAATTCACATCCAACAGTCATTTAGAGTCAAAAGATTAAATGTTAAAATTTCATCATTATAGACCATTTTGGGAACGTTCGACATGTCCGGAGTCATCGTTTTTCATCCGAAAATCGATTTTTTGGACTGTACCAAAAATGATTCAAAATGTCAATTGGATCATGCCTCATGTTGAATAACCACTTTTTTAACCCTCACGTTGACCAAAATTGCCATTTTTACAGAGTTTTGCTTACTCAAAAGCTTCAATTTTGACCCGTTTCAGGCACAGAAATTACTTTAAACACACTTATTTTAGTTGAAAAAGTCATAATGCACATCAAACAGTCATTTAGAGTCAAAAGATTAAATGTTAAAATTTCATCATTATAGACCATTTTGGGAACGTTCGACATGTCCGGAGTCAACGTTTTTCATCCGAATATTGATTTTTTGGACTGTACCAAAAATGCTTCAAAATGTCAATTGGATCGTGCCTCATGATGAATAACCACTTTTTAAACACTCACATTGACCAAAATTGCCATTTTTACAGAGTTTTCCTTACTCAAAAGCTTCAATTTTGACCCGTTTCAGGCACAGAAATGACTTTAAACACACTTATTTTAGTTGAAAAAGTCATAATTCACATCCAACAGTCATTTAGAGTCAAAAGATTAAATGTTAAAATTTCATCATTATAGACCATTTTGGGAACGTTCGACATGTCCGGAGTCATCGTTTTTCATCCGAAAATTGATTTTTTGGACTGTACCAAAAATGCTTCAAAATGTCAATTGGATCGTGCCTCATGTTGAATAACCACTTTTTAAACCCTCACAGTGACCAAAATGGCCATTTTTACAGAGTTTTGCTTACTCAAAAGCTTCAATTTTGACCCGTTTCAGGCACAGAAATGACTTTAAACACACTTATTTTAGTTGAAAAAGTCATAATTCACATCCAACAGTCATTTAGAGTCAAAAGATTAAATGTTAAAATGTCATCATTATAGACCATTTTGGAACGTTCGACATGTCCGGAGTCATCGTTTTTCATCCGAAAATTGATTTTTGGGACTGTACCAAAAATGATTCAAAATGTCAATTGGATCGTGCCTCATGTTGAATAACCACTTTTTAAACCCTCACAGTGACCAAAATTGCCATTTTTACAGAGTTTTGCTTACTCAAAAGCTTCAATTTTGACCCGTTTCAGGCACAGAAATGACTTTAAACACACTTATTTTAGTTGAAAAAGTCATAATTCACATCCAACAGTCATTTAGAGTCAAAAGATTAAATGTTAAAATTTCATCATTATAGACCATTTTGGGAACGTTCGACATGTCCGGAGTCATCGTTTTTCATCCGAAAATTGATTTTTTGGACTGTACCAAAAATGCTTCAAAATGTCAATTGGATCGTGCCTCATGTTGAATAACCACTTTTTAAACACTCACGTTGACCAAAATTGCCATTTTTACAGAGTTTTCCTTACTCAAAAGCTTCAATTTTGACCCGTTTCAGGCACAGAAATGACTTTAAACACACTTATTTTAGTTGAAAAAGTCATAATTCACATCCAACAGTCATTTAGAGTCAAAAGATTAAATGTTAAAATTTCATCATTATAGACCATTTTGGGAACGTTCGACATGTCCGGAGTCATCGTTTTTCATCTGAAAATTGATTTTTTGGACTGTACCAAAAATGCTTCAAAATGTCAATTGGATCGTGCCTCATGTTGAATAACCACTTTTTAAACCCTCACAGTGACCAAAATTGCCATTTTTACAGAGTTTTGCTTACTCAAAAGCTTCAATTTTGACCCGTTTCAGGCACAGAAATGACTTTAAACACACTTATTTTAGTTGAAAAAGTCATAATTCACATCCAACAGTCATTTAGAGTCAAAAGATTAAATGTTAAAATTTCATCATTATAGACCATTTTGGGAACGTTCGGCATGTCATCGTTTTTCATCCGAAAATTGATTTTTTGGACTGTACCAAAAATGATTCAAAATGTCAATTGGATCGTTCTTCATGTTGAATAACCACTTTTTAAACCCTCACAGTGACCAAAATGGCCATTTTTACAGAGTTTTGCTTACTCAAAAGCTTCAATTTTGACCCGTTTCAGTCACAGAAATGACTTTAAATACACTTATTTTAGTTGAAAAAGTCATAATTCACATCCAACAGTCATTTAGAGTCAAAAGATTAAATGTTAAAATTTCATCATTATAGACCATTTTGGGAACGTTCGACATGTCCGGAGTCATCGTTTTTCATCCTAAATCGATTTTTTGGACTGTACCAAAAATGATTCAAAATGTCAATTGGATTATGCCTCATGTTGAATAACCACTTTTTAAACCCTCACGGTGACCAAAATTGCCATTTTTACAGAGTTTTGCTTACTCAAAAGCTTCAATTTTGACCCGTTTCAGGCACAGAAATGACTTTAAACACACTTATTTTAGTTGAAAAAGTCATAATTCACATCCAACAGTCATTTAGGGTCAAAAGATTAAATGTTAAAATTTCATCATTATAGACCATTTTGGGAACGTTCGACATGTCCGGAGTCATCGTTTTTCATCCGAAAATAGATTTTTTGGACTGTACCAAAAATGCTTCAAAATGTCAATTGGATCGTGCCTCATGTTGAATAACCACTTTTTAAACACTCACGTTGACCAAAATTGCCATTTTTACAGAGTTTTCCTTACTCAAAAGCTTCAATTTTGACCCGTTTCAGGCACAGAAATGACTTTAAACACACTTATTTTAGTTGAAAAAGTCATAATTCACATCCAACAGTCATTTAGAATCAGAAGATTAAATGTTAAAATTTCATCATTATAGACCATTTTGGGAACGTTCGGCATGTCCGGAGTCATCGTTTTTCATCCGAAAATTGATTTTTTGGACTGTACCAAAAATGATTCAAAATGTCAATTGGATCGTGCCTCATGTTGAATAATAACCACTTTTTAAACCCTCACAGTGACCAAAATGGCCATTTTTACAGAGTTTTGCTTAATCAAAAGCTTCAATTTTGACCCGTTTCAGTCACAGAAATGACTTTAAACACACTTATTTTAGTTGAAAAAGTCATAATTCACATCCAACAGTCATTTAGAGTCAAAAGATTAAATGTTAAAATTTCATCATTATAGACCATTTTGGGAACGTTCGACATGTCCGGAGTCATCGTTTTTCATCCGAAAATCGATTTTTTGGACTGTACCAAAAATGATTCAAAATGTCAATTGGATCATGCCTCATGTTGAATAACAACTTTTTTAACCCTCACGTTGACCAAAATGGCCATTTTTACAGAGTTTTGCTTACTCAAAAGCTTCAATTTTGACCCGTTTCAGGCACAGAAATGACTTTAAACACACTTATTTTAGTTGAAAAAGTCATAATTCACATCCAACAGTCATTTAGAGTCAAAAGATTAAATGTTAAAATTTCATCATTATAGACCATTTTGGAACGTTCGACATGTCCGGAGTCATCGTTTTTCATCCGAAAATTGATTTTTGGGACTGTACCAAAAATGATTCAAAATGTCAATTGGATCGTGCCTCATGTTGAATAACCACTTTTTAAACCCTCACAGTGACCAAAATTGCCATTTTTACAGAGTTTTGCTTACTCAAAAGCTTCAATTTTGACCCGTTTCAGGCACAGAAATGACTTTAAACACACTTATTTTAGTTGAAAAAGTCATAATTCACATCCAACAGTCATTTAGAGTCAAAAGATTAAATGTTAAAATTTCATCATTATAGACCATTTTGGGAACGTTCGACATGTCCGGAGTCATCGTTTTTCATCCGAAAATTGATTTTTTGGACTGTACCAAAAATGCTTCAAAATGTCAATTGGATCGTGCCTCATGTTGAATAACCACTTTTTAAACACTCACGTTGACCAAAATTGCCATTTTTACAGAGTTTTCCTTACTCAAAAGCTTCAATTTTGACCCGTTTCAGGCACAGAAATGACTTTAAACACACTTATTTTAGTTGAAAAAGTCATAATTCACATCCAACAGTCATTTAGAGTCAAAAGATTAAATGTTAAAATTTCATCATTATAGACCATTTTGGGAACGTTCGACATGTCCGGAGTCATCGTTTTTCATCCGAAAATCGATTTTTTGGACTGTACCAAAAATGATTCAAAATGTCAATTGGATCATGCCTCATGTTGAATAACAACTTTTTTAACCCTCACGTTGACCAAAATGGCCATTTTTACAGAGTTTTGCTTACTCAAAAGCTTCAATTTTGACCCGTTTCAGGCACAGAAATGACTTTAAACACACTTATTTTAGTTTAAAAAGTCATAATGCACATCCAACAGTCATTTAGAGTCAAAAGATTAAATGTTAAAATTTCATCATTATAGACCATTTTGGGAACGTTCGACATGTCCGGAGTCATTGTTTTTCATCCGAAAATTGATTTTTGGGACTGTACCAAAAATGATTCAAAATGTCAATTGGATCGTGCCTCATGTTGAATAACCACTTTTTATACCCTCACAGTGACCAAAATTGCCATTTTTACAGAGTTTTGCTTACTCAAAAGCTTCAATTTTGACCCGTTTCAGGCACAGAAATGACTTTAAACACACTTATTTTAGTTGAAAAAGTCATAATTCACATCCAACAGTCATTTAGAGTCAAAAGATTAAATGTTAAAATTTCATCATTATAGACCATTTTTGGAACGTTCGACATGTCCGGAGTCATCGTTTTTCATCCGAAAATTGATTTTTTGGACTGTACCAAAAATGCTTCAAAATGTCAATTGGATCGTGCCTCATGTTGAATAACCACTTTTTAAACCCTCACAGTGACCAAAATGGCCATTTTTACAGAGTTTTGCTTACTCAAAAGCTTCAATTTTGACCCGTTTCAGGCACAGAAATGACTTTAAACACACTTATTTTAGTTGAAAAAGTCATAATTCACATCCAACAGTCATTTAGAGTCAAAAGATTAAATGTTAAAATGTCATCATTATAGACCATTTTGGAACGTTCGACATGTCCGGAGTCATCGTTTTTCATCCGAAAATTGATTTTTGGGACTGTACCAAAAATGATTCAAAATGTCAATTGGATCGTGCCTCATGTTGAATAACCACTTTTTAAACCCTCACAGTGACCAAAATTGCCATTTTTACAGAGTTTTGCTTACTCAAAAGCTTCAATTTTGACCCGTTTCAGGCACAGAAATGACTTTAAACACACTTATTTTAGTTGAAAAAGTCATAATTCACATCCAACAGTCATTTAGAGTCAAAAGATTAAATGTTAAAATTTCATCATTATAGACCATTTTGGGAACGTTCGACATGTCCGGAGTCATCGTTTTTCATCCGAAAATTGATTTTTTGGACTGTACCAAAAATGCTTCAAAATGTCAATTGGATCGTGCCTCATGTTGAATAACCACTTTTTAAACACTCACGTTGACCAAAATTGCCATTTTTACAGAGTTTTCCTTACTCAAAAGCTTCAATTTTGACCCGTTTCAGGCACAGAAATGACTTTAAACACACTTATTTTAGTTGAAAAAGTCATAATTCACATCCAACAGTCATTTAGAGTCAAAAGATTAAATGTTAAAATTTCATCATTATAGACCATTTTGGGAACGTTCGACATGTCCGGAGTCATCGTTTTTCATCCGAAAATCGATTTTTTGGACTGTACCAAAAATGATTCAAAATGTCAATTGGATCATGCCTCATGTTGAATAACAACTTTTTTAACCCTCACGTTGACCAAAATGGCCATTTTTACAGAGTTTTGCTTACTCAAAAGCTTCAATTTTGACCCGTTTCAGGCACAGAAATGACTTTAAACACACTTATTTTAGTTTAAAAAGTCATAATGCACATCCAACAGTCATTTAGAGTCAAAAGATTAAATGTTAAAATTTCATCATTATAGACCATTTTGGGAACGTTCGACATGTCCGGAGTCATCGTTTTTCATCCGAAAATTGATTTTTGGGACTGTACCAAAAATGATTCAAAATGTCAATTGGATCGTGCCTCATGTTGAATAACCACTTTTTATACCCTCACAGTGACCAAAATTGCCATTTTTACAGAGTTTTGCTTACTCAAAAGCTTCAATTTTGACCCGTTTCAGGCACAGAAATGACTTTAAACACACTTATTTTAGTTGAAAAAGTCATAATTCACATCCAACAGTCATTTAGAGTCAAAAGATTAAATGTTAAAATTTCATCATTATAGACCATTTTGGGAACGTTCGACATGTCCGGAGTCATCGTTTTTCATCCGAAAATTGATTTTTTGGACTGTACCAAAAATGCTTCAAAATGTCAATTGGATCGTGCCTCATGTTGAATAACCACTTTTTAAACCCTCACAGTGACCAAAATGGCCATTTTTACAGAGTTTTGCTTACTCAAAAGCTTCAATTTTGACCCGTTTCAGGCACAGAAATGACTTTAAACACACTTATTTTAGTTGAAAAAGTCATAATTCACATCCAACAGTCATTTAGAGTCAAAAGATTAAATGTTAAAATGTCATCATTATAGACCATTTTGGAACGTTCGACATGTCCGGAGTCATCGTTTTTCATCCGAAAATTGATTTTTGGGACTGTACCAAAAATGATTCAAAATGTCAATTGGATCGTGCCTCATGTTGAATAACCACTTTTTAAACCCTCACAGTGACCAAAATTGCCATTTTTACAGAGTTTTGCTTACTCAAAAGCTTCAATTTTGACCCGTTTCAGGCACAGAAATGACTTTAAACACACTTATTTTAGTTGAAAAAGTCATAATTCACATCCAACAGTCATTTAGAGTCAAAAGATTAAATGTTAAAATTTCATCATTATAGACCATTTTGGGAACGTTCGACATGTCCGGAGTCATCGTTTTTCATCCGAAAATTGATTTTTTGGACTGTACCAAAAATGCTTCAAAATGTCAATTGGATCGTGCCTCATGTTGAATAACCACTTTTTAAACACTCACGTTGACCAAAATTGCCATTTTTACAGAGTTTTCCTTACTCAAAAGCTTCAATTTTGACCCGTTTCAGGCACAGAAATGACTTTAAACACACTTATTTTAGTTGAAAAAGTCATAATTCACATCCAACAGTCATTTAGAGTCAAAAGATTAAATGTTAAAATTTCATCATTATAGACCATTTTGGGAACGTTCGACATGTCCGGAGTCATCGTTTTTCATCCGAAAATTGATTTTTTGGACTGTACCAAAAATGCTTCAAAATGTCAATTGGATCGTGCCTCATGTTGAATAACCACTTTTTAAACCCTCACAGTGACCAAAATTGCCATTTTTACAGAGTTTTGCTTACTCAAAAGCTTCAATTTTGACCCGTTTCAGGCACAGAAATGACTTTAAACACACTTATTTTAGTTGAAAAAGTCATAATTCACATCCAACAGTCATTTAGAGTCAAAAGATTAAATGTTAAAATTTCATCATTATAGACCATTTTGGGAACGTTCGACATGTCCGGAGTCATCGTTTTTCATCCGAAAATTGATTTTTTGGACTGTACCAAAAATGCTTCAAAATGTCAATTGGATCGTGCCTCATGTTGAATAACCACTTTTTAAACACTCACGTTGACCAAAATTGCCATTTTTACAGAGTTTTCCTTACTCAAAAGCTTCAATTTTGACCCGTTTCAGGCACAGAAATGACTTTAAACACACTTATTTTAGTTGAAAAAGTCATAATTCACATCCAACAGTCATTTAGAGTCAAAAGATTAAATGTTAAAATGTCATCATTATAGACCATTTTGGAACGTTCGACATGTCCGGAGTCATCGTTTTTCATCCGAAAATTGATTTTTGGGACTGTACCAAAAATGATTCAAAATGTCAATTGGATCGTGCCTCATGTTGAATAACCACTTTTTACACCCTCACAGTGACCAAAATTGCCATTTTTACAGAGTTTTGCTTACTCAAAAGCTTCAATTTTGACCCGTTTCAGGCACAGAAATGACTTTAAACACACTTATTTTAGTTGAAAAAGTCATAATTCACATCCAACAGTCATTTAGAGTCAAAAGATTAAATGTTAAAATTTCATCATTATAGACCATTTTGGGAACGTTCGACATGTCCGGAGTCATCGTTTTTCATCCGAAAATTGATTTTTTGGACTGTACCAAAAATGCTTCAAAATGTCAATTGGATCGTGCCTCATGTTGAATAACCACTTTTTAAACACTCACGTTGACCAAAATTGCCATTTTTACAGAGTTTTCCTTACTCAAAAGCTTCAATTTTGACCCGTTTCAGACACAGAAATGACTTTAAACACACTTATTTTAGTTGAAAAAGTCATAATTCACATCCAACAGTCATTTAGAATCAAAAGATTAAATGTTAAAATTTCATCATTATAGACCATTTTGGGAACGTTCGGCATGTCATCGTTTTTCATCCGAAAATTGATTTTTTGGACTGTACCAAAAATGATTCAAAATGTCAATTGGATCGTTCTTCATGTTGAATAACCACTTTTTAAACCCTCACAGTGACCAAAATGGCCATTTTTACAGAGTTTTGCTTACTCAAAAGCTTCAATTTTGACCCGTTTCAGTCACAGAAATGACTTTAAACACACTTATTTTAGTTGAAAAAGTCATAATTCACATCCAACAGTCATTTAGAGTCAAAAGATTAAATGTTAAAATTTCATCATTATAGACCATTTTGGGAACGTTCGACATGTCCGGAGTCATCGTTTTTCATCCTAAATCGATTTTTTGGACTGTACCAAAAATGATTCAAAATGTCAATTGGATTATGCCTCATGTTGAATAACCACTTTTTAAACCCTCACGGTGACCAAAATTGCCATTTTTACAGAGTTTTGCTTACTCAAAAGCTTCAATTTTGACCCGTTTCAGGCACAGAAATGACTTTAAACACACTTATTTTAGTTGAAAAAGTCATAATTCACATCCAACAGTCATTTAGAGTCAAAAGATTAAATGTTAAAATTTCATCATTATAGACCATTTTGGGAACGTTCGACATGTCCGGAGTCATCGTTTTTCATCCGAAAATAGATTTTTTGGACTGTACCAAAAATGCTTCAAAATGTCAATTGGATCGTGCCTCATGTTGAATAACCACTTTTTAAACACTCACGTTGACCAAAATTGCCATTTTTACAGAGTTTTCCTTACTCAAAAGCTTCAATTTTGACCCGTTTCAGGCACAGAAATGACTTTAAACACACTTATTTTAGTTGAAAAAGTCATAATTCACATCCAACAGTCATTTAGAATCAAAAGATTAAATGTTAAAATTTCATCATTATAGACCATTTTGGGAACGTTCGGCATGTCCGGAGTCATCGTTTTTCATCCGAAAATTGATTTTTTGGACTGTACCAAAAATGATTCAAAATGTCAATTGGATCGTGCCTCATGTTGAATAATAACCACTTTTTAAACCCTCACAGTGACCAAAATGGCCATTTTTACAGAGTTTTGCTTAATCAAAAGCTTCAATTTTGACCCGTTTCAGTCACAGAAATGACTTTAAACACACTTATTTTAGTTGAAAAAGTCATAATTCACATCCAACAGTCATTTAGAGTCAAAAGATTAAATGTTAAAATTTCATCATTATAGACCATTTTGGGAACGTTCGACATGTCCGGAGTCATCGTTTTTCATCCGAAAATCGATTTTTTGGACTGTACCAAAAATGATTCAAAATGTTAATTGGATCATGCCTCATGTTGAATAACAACTTTTTTAACCCTCACGTTGACCAAAATGGCCATTTTTACAGAGTTTTGCTTACTCAAAAGCTTCAATTTTGACCCGTTTCAGGCACAGAAATGACTTTAAACACACTTATTTTAGTTGAAAAAGTCATAATTCACATCCAACAGTCATTTAGAGTCAAAAGATTAAATGTTAAAATTTCATCATTATAGACCATTTTGGAACGTTCGACATGTCCGGAGTCATCGTTTTTCATCCGAAAATTGATTTTTGGGACTGTACCAAAAATGATTCAAAATGTCAATTGGATCGTGCCTCATGTTGAATAACCACTTTTTAAACCCTCACAGTGACCAAAATTGCCATTTTTACAGAGTTTTGCTTACTCAAAAGCTTCAATTTTGACCCGTTTCAGGCACAGAAATGACTTTAAACACACTTATTTTAGTTGAAAAAGTCATAATTCACATCCAACAGTCATTTAGAGTCAAAAGATTACATGTTAAAATTTCATCATTATAGACCATTTTGGGAACGTTCGACATGTCCGGAGTCATCGTTTTTCATCCGAAAATTGATTTTTTGGACTGTACCAAAAATGCTTCAAAATGTCAATTGGATCGTGCCTCATGTTGAATAACCACTTTTTAAACACTCACGTTGACCAAAATTGCCATTTTTACAGAGTTTTCCTTACTCAAAAGCTTCAATTTTGACCCGTTTCAGGCACAGAAATGACTTTAAACACACTTATTTTAGTTGAAAAAGTCATAATTCACATCCAACAGTCATTTAGAGTCAAAAGATTAAATGTTAAAATTTCATCATTATAGACCATTTTGGGAACGTTCGACATGTCCGGAGTCATCGTTTTTCATCCGAAAATCGATTTTTTGGACTGTACCAAAAATGATTCAAAATGTCAATTGGATCATGCCTCATGTTGAATAACAACTTTTTTAACCCTCACGTTGACCAAAATGGCCATTTTTAAAGAGTTTTGCTTACTCAAAAGCTTCAATTTTGACCCGTTTCAGGCACAGAAATGACTTTAAACACACTTATTTTAGTTTAAAAAGTCATAATGCACATCCAACAGTCATTTAGAGTCAAAAGATTAAATGTTAAAATTTCATCATTATAGACCATTTTGGGAACGTTCGACATGTCCGGAGTCATCGTTTTTCATCCGAAAATTGATTTTTGGGACTGTACCAAAAATGATTCAAAATGTCAATTGGATCGTGCCTCATGTTGAATAACCACTTTTTATACCCTCACAGTGACCAAAATTGCCATTTTTACAGAGTTTTGCTTACTCAAAAGCTTCAATTTTGACCCGTTTCAGGCACAGAAATGACTTTAAACACACTTATTTTAGTTGAAAAAGTCATAATTCACATCCAACAGTCATTTAGAGTCAAAAGATTAAATGTTAAAATTTCATCATTATAGACCATTTTGGGAACGTTCGACATGTCCGGAGTCATCGTTTTTCATCCGAAAATTGATTTTTTGGACTGTACCAAAAATGCTTCAAAATGTCAATTGGATCGTGCCTCATGTTGAATAACCACTTTTTAAACCCTCACAGTGACCAAAATGGCCATTTTTACAGAGTTTTGCTTACTCAAAAGCTTCAATTTTGACCCGTTTCAGGCACAGAAATGACTTTAAACACACTTATTTTAGTTGAAAAAGTCATAATTCACATCCAACAGTCATTTAGAGTCAAAAGATTAAATGTTAAAATGTCATCATTATAGACCATTTTGGAACGTTCGACATGTCCGGAGTCATCGTTTTTCATCCGAAAATTGATTTTTGGGACTGTACCAAAAATGATTCAAAATGTCAATTGGATCGTGCCTCATGTTGAATAACCACTTTTTAAACCCTCACAGTGACCAAAATTGCCATTTTTACAGAGTTTTGCTTACTCAAAAGCTTCAATTTTGACCCGTTTCAGGCACAGAAATGACTTTAAACACACTTATTTTAGTTGAAAAAGTCATAATTCACATCCAACAGTCATTTAGAGTCAAAAGATTAAATGTTAAAATTTCATCATTATAGACCATTTTGGGAACGTTCGACATGTCCGGAGTCATCGTTTTTCATCCGAAAATTGATTTTTTGGACTGTACCAAAAATGCTTCAAAATGTCAATTGGATCGTGCCTCATGTTGAATAACCACTTTTTAAACACTCACGTTGACCAAAATTGCCATTTTTACAGAGTTTTCCTTACTCAAAAGCTTCAATTTTGACCCGTTTCAGGCACAGAAATGACTTTAAACACACTTATTTTAGTTGAAAAAGTCATAATTCACATCCAACAGTCATTTAGAGTCAAAAGATTAAATGTTAAAATTTCATCATTATAGACCATTTTGGGAACGTTCGACATGTCCGGAGTCATCGTTTTTCATCCGAAAATCGATTTTTTGGACTGTACCAAAAATGATTCAAAATGTCAATTGGATCATGCCTCATGTTGAATAACAACTTTTTTAACCCTCACGTTGACCAAAATGGCCATTTTTACAGAGTTTTGCTTACTCAAAAGCTTCAATTTTGACCCGTTTCAGGCACAGAAATGACTTTAAACACACTTATTTTAGTTTAAAAAGTCATAATGCACATCCAACAGTCATTTAGAGTCAAAAGATTAAATGTTAAAATTTCATCATTATAGACCATTTTGGGAACGTTCGACATGTCCGGAGTCATCGTTTTTCATCCGAAAATTGATTTTTGGGACTGTACCAAAAATGATTCAAAATGTCAATTGGATCGTGCCTCATGTTGAATAACCACTTTTTATACCCTCACAGTGACCAAAAGTGCCATTTTTACAGAGTTTTGCTTACTCAAAAGCTTCAATTTTGACCCGTTTCAGGCACAGAAATGACTTTAAACACACTTATTTTAGTTGAAAAAGTCATAATTCACATCCAACAGTCATTTAGAGTCAAAAGATTAAATGTTAAAATTTCATCATTATAGACCATTTTGGGAACGTTCGACATGTCCGGAGTCATCGTTTTTCATCCGAAAATTGATTTTTTGGACTGTACCAAAAATGCTTCAAAATGTCAATTGGATCGTGCCTCATGTTGAATAACCACTTTTTAAACACTCACGTTGACCAAAATTGCCATTTTTACAGAGTTTTCCTTACTCAAAAGCTTCAATTTTGACCCGTTTCAGGCACAGAAATGACTTTAAACACACTTATTTTAGTTGAAAAAGTCATAATTCACATCCAACAGTCATTTAGAGTCAAAAGATTAAATGTTAAAATTTCATCATTATAGACCATTTTGGGAACGTTCGACATGTCCGGAGTCATCGTTTTTCATCCGAAAATTGATTTTTTGGACTGTACCAAAAATGCTTCAAAATGTCAATTGGATCGTGCCTCATGTTGAATAACCACTTTTTAAACACTCACGTTGACAAAAATTGCCATTTTTACAGAGTTTTCCTTACTCAAAAGCTTCAATTTTGACCCGTTTCAGGCACAGAAATGACTTTAAACACACTTATTTTTGTTGAAAAAGTCATAATTCACATCCAACAGTCATTTAGAATCAAAAGATTAAATGTTAAAATTTCATCATTATAGACCATTTTGGGAACGTTCGGCATGTCATCGTTTTTCATCCGAAAATTGATTTTTTGGACTGTACCAAAAATGATTCAAAATGTCAATTGGATCGTGCCTCATGTTGAATAATAACCACTTTTTAAACCCTCACAGTGACCAAAATGGCCATTTTTACAGAGTTTTGCTTAATCAAAAGCTTCAATTTTGACCCGTTTCAGTCACAGAAATGACTTTAAACACACTTATTTTAGTTGAAAAAGTCATAATTCACATCCAACAGTCATTTAGAGTCAAAAGATTAAATGTTAAAATTTCATCATTATAGACCATTTTGGGAACGTTCGACATGTCCGGAGTCATCGTTTTTCATCCGAAAATCGATTTTTTGGACTGTACCAAAAATGATTCAAAATGTCAATTGGATCATGCCTCATGTTGAATAACAACTTTTTTAACCCTCACGTTGACCAAAATGGCCATTTTTACAGAGTTTTGCTTACTCAAAAGCTTCAATTTTGACCCGTTTCAGGCACAGAAATGACTTTAAACACACTTATTTTAGTTGAAAAAGTCATAATTCACATCCAACAGTCATTTAGAGTCAAA
The DNA here is from genome assembly GCF_964263255.1 of Lissotriton vulgaris. Classification (NCBI taxonomy): domain Eukaryota; kingdom Metazoa; phylum Chordata; class Amphibia; order Caudata; family Salamandridae; genus Lissotriton; species Lissotriton vulgaris. Next base: position 49,652 of record NW_028243138.1, read on the forward strand.
AGATTAAATGTTAAAATTTCATCATTATAGACCATTTTGGAACGTTCGACATGTGCGGAGTCATCGTTTTTCATCCGAAAATTGATTTTTGGGACTGTACCAAAAATGATTCAAAATGTCAATTGGATCGTGCCTCATGTTGAATAACCACTTTTTAAACCCTCACAGTGACCAAAATTGCCATTTTTACAGAGTTTTGCTTACTCAAAAGCTTCAATTTTGACCCGTTTCAGGCACAGAAATGACTTTAAACACACTTATTTTAGTTGAAAAAGTCATAATTCACATCCAACAGTCATTTAGAGTCAAAAGAATAAATGTTAAAATTTCATCATTATAGACCATTTTGGGAACGTTCGACATGTCCGGAGTCATCGTTTTTCATCCGAAAATTGATTTTTTGGACTGTACCTAAAATGCTTCAAAATGTCAATTGGATCGTGCCTCATGTTGAATAACCACTTTTTAAACACTCACGTTGACCAAATTTGCCATTTTTACAGAGTTTTCCTTACTCAAAAGCTTCAATTTTGACCCGTTTCAGGCACAGAAATGACTTTAAACACACTTATTTTAGTTGAAAAAGTCATAATTCACATCCAACAGTCATTTAGAGTCAAAAGATTAAATGTTAAAATTTCATCATTATAGACCATTTTGGGAACGTTCGACATGTCCGGAGTCATCGTTTTTCATCCGAAAATCGATTTTTTGGACTGTACCAAAAATGATTCAAAATGTCAATTGGATCATGCCTCATGTTGAATAACAACTTTTTTAACCCTCACGTTGACCAAAATGGCCATTTTTACAGAGTTTTGCTTACTCAAAAGCTTCAATTTTGACCCGTTTCAGGCACAGAAATGACTTTAAACACACTTATTTTAGTTTAAAAAGTCATAATGCACATCCAACAGTCATTTAGAGTCAAAAGATTAAATGTTAAAATTTCATCATTATAGACCATTTTGGGAACGTTCGACATGTCCGGAGTCATCGTTTTTCATCCGAAAATTGATTTTTGGGACTGTACCAAAAATGATTCAAAATGTCAAATGGATCGTGCCTCATGTTGAATAACCACTTTTTATACCCTCACAGTGACCAAAATTGCCATTTTTACAGAGTTTTGCTTACTCAAAAGCTTCAATTTTGACCCGTTTCAGGCACAGAAATGACTTTAAACACACTTATTTTAGTTGAAAAAGTCATAATTCACATCCAACAGTCATTTAGAGTCAAAAGATTAAATGTTAAAATTTCATCATTATAGACCATTTTGGGAACGTTCGACATGTCCGGAGTCATCGTTTTTCATCCGAAAATTGATTTTTTGGACTGTACCAAAAATGCTTCAAAATGTCAATTGGATCGTGCCTCATGTTGAATAACCACTTTTTAAACCCTCACAGTGACCAAAATGGCCATTTTTACAGAGTTTTGCTTACTCAAAAGCTTCAATTTTGACCCGTTTCAGGCACAGAAATGACTTTAAACACACTTATTTTAGTTGAAAAAGTCATAATTCACATCCAACAGTCATTTAGAGTCAAAAGATTAAATGTTAAAATGTCATCATTATAGACCATTTTGGAACGTTCGACATGTCCGGAGTCATCGTTTTTCATCCGAAAATTGATTTTTGGGACTGTACCAAAAATGATTCAAAATGTCAATTGGATCGTGCCTCATGTTGAATAACCACTTTTTAAACCCTCACAGTGACCAAAATTGCCATTTTTACAGAGTTTTGCTTACTCAAAAGCTTCAATTTTGACCCGTTTCAGGCACAGAAATGACTTTAAACACACTTATTTTAGTTGAAAAAGTCATAATTCACATCCAACAGTCATTTAGAGTCAAAAGATTAAATGTTAAAATTTCATCATTATAGACCATTTTGGGAACGTTCGACATGTCCGGAGTCATCGTTTTTCATCCGAAAATTGATTTTTTGGACTGTACCAAAAATGCTTCAAAATGTCAATTGGATCGTGCCTCATGTTGAATAACCACTTTTTAAACACTCACGTTGACCAAAATTGCCATTTTTACAGAGTTTTCCTTACTCAAAAGCTTCAATTTTGACCCGTTTCAGGCACAGAAATGACTTTAAACACACTTATTTTAGTTGAAAAAGTCATAATTCACATCCAACAGTCATTTAGAGTCAAAAGATTAAATGTTAAAATTTCATCATTATAGACCATTTTGGGAACGTTCGACATGTCCGGAGTCATCGTTTTTCATCCGAAAATCGATTTTTTGGACTGTACCAAAAATGATTCAAAATGTCAATTGGATCATGCCTCATGTTGAATAACAACTTTTTTAACCCTCACGTTGACCAAAATGGCCATTTTTACAGAGTTTTGCTTACTCAAAAGCTTCAATTTTGACCCGTTTCAGGCACAGAAATGACTTTAAACACACTTATTTTAGTTTAAAAAGTCATAATGCACATCCAACAGTCATTTAGAGTCAAAAGATTAAATGTTAAAATTTCATCATTATAGACCATTTTGGGAACGTTCGACATGTCCGGAGTCATCGTTTTTCATCCGAAAATTGATTTTTGGGACTGTACCAAAAATGATTCAAAATGTCAATTGGATCGTGCCTCATGTTGAATAACCACTTTTTATACCCTCACAGTGACCAAAATTGCCATTTTTACAGAGTTTTGCTTACTCAAAAGCTTCAATTTTGACCCGTTTCAGGCACAGAAATGACTTTAAACACACTTATTTTAGTTAAAAAAGTCATAATTCACATCCAACAGTCATTTAGAGTCAAAAGATTAAATGTTAAAATTTCATCATTATAGACCATTTTGGGAACGTTCGACATGTCCGGAGTCATCGTTTTTCATCCGAAAATTGATTTTTTGGACTGTACCAAAAATGCTTCAAAATGTCAATTGGATCGTGCCTCATGTTGAATAACCACTTTTTAAACACTCACGTTGACCAAAATTGCCATTTTTACAGAGTTTTCCTTACTCAAAAGCTTCAATTTTGACCCGTTTCAGGCACAGAAATGACTTTAAACACACTTATTTTAGTTGAAAAAGTCATAATTCACATCCAACAGTCATTTAGAGTCAAAAGATTAAATGTTAAAATTTCATCATTATAGACCATTTTGGGAACGTTCGACATGTCCGGAGTCATCGTTTTTCATCCGAAAATTGATTTTTTGGACTGTACCAAAAATGCTTCAAAATGTCAATTGGATCGTGCCTCATGTTGAATAACCACTTTTTAAACACTCACGTTGACAAAAATTGCCATTTTTACAGAGTTTTCCTTACTCAAAAGCTTCAATTTTGACCCGTTTCAGGCACAGAAATGACTTTAAACACACTTATTTTAGTTGAAAAAGTCATAATTCACATCCAACAGTCATTTAGAATCAAAAGATTAAATGTTAAAATTTCATCATTATAGACCATTTTGGGAACGTTCGGCATGTCATCGTTTTTCATCCGAAAATTGATTTTTTGGACTGTACCAAAAATGATTCAAAATGTCAATTGGATCGTTCTTCATGTTGAATAACCACTTTTTAAACCCTCACAGTGACCAAAATGGCTATTTTTACAGAGTTTTGCTTACTCAAAAGCTTCAATTTTGACCCGTTTCAGTCACAGAAATGACTTTAAACACACTTATTTTAGTTGAAAAAGTCATAATTCACATCCAACAGTCATTTAGAGTCAAAAGATTAAATGTTAAAATTTCATCATTATAGACCATTTTGGGAACGTTCGACATGTCCGGAGTCATCGTTTTTCATCCTAAATCGATTTTTTGGACTGTACCAAAAATGATTCAAAATGTCAATTGGATTATGCCTCATGTTGAATAACCACTTTTTAAACCCTCACGGTGACCAAAATTGCCATTTTTACAGAGTTTTGCTTACTCAAAAGCTTCAATTTTGACCCGTTTCAGGCACAGAAATGACGTTAAACACACTTATTTTAGTTGAAAAAGTCATAATTCACATCCAACAGTCATTTAGAGTCAAAAGATTAAATGTTAAAATTTCATCATTATAGACCATTTTGGGAACGTTCGACATGTCCGGAGTCATCGTTTTTCATCCGAAAATTGATTTTTTGGACTGTACCAAAAATGCTTCAAAATGTCAATTGGATCGTGCCTCATGTTGAATAACCACTTTTTAAACACTCACGTTGACAAAAATTGCCATTTTTACAGAGTTTTCCTTACTCAAAAGCTTCAATTTTGACCCGTTTCAGGCACAGAAATGACTTTAAACACACTTATTTTAGTTGAAAAAGTCATAATTCACATCCAACAGTCATTTAGAATCAAAAGATTAAATGTTAAAATTTCATCATTATAGACCATTTTGGGAACGTTCGGCATGTCATCGTTTTTCATCCGAAAATTGATTTTTTGGACTGTACCAAAAATGATTCAAAATGTCAATTGGATCGTTCTTCATGTTGAATAACCACTTTTTAAACCCTCACAGTGACCAAAATGGCTATTTTTACAGAGTTTTGCTTACTCAAAAGCTTCAATTTTGACCCGTTTCAGTCACAGAAATGACTTTAAACACACTTATTTTAGTTGAAAAAGTCATAATTCACATCCAACAGTCATTTAGAGTCAAAAGATTAAATGTTAAAATTTCATCATTATAGACCATTTTGGGAACGTTCGACATGTCCGGAGTCATCGTTTTTCATCCTAAATCGATTTTTTGGACTGTACCAAAAATGATTCAAAATGTCAATTGGATTATGCCTCATGTTGAATAACCACTTTTTAAACCCTCACGGTGACCAAAATTGCCATTTTTACAGAGTTTTGCTTACTCAAAAGCTTCAATTTTGACCCGTTTCAGGCACAGAAATGACGTTAAACACACTTATTTTAGTTGAAAAAGTCATAATTCACATCCAACAGTCATTTAGAGTCAAAAGATTAAATGTTAAAATTTCATCATTATAGACCATTTTGGGAACGTTCGACATGTCCGGAGTCATCGTTTTTCATCCGAAAATAGATTTTTTGGACTGTACCAAAAATGCTTCAAAATGTCAATTGGATCGTGCCTCATGTTGAATAACCACTTTTTAAACACTCACGTTGACCAAAATTGCCATTTTTACAGAGTTTTCCTTACTCAAAAGCTTCAATTTTGACCCGTTTCAGGCACAGAAATGACTTTAAACACACTTATTTTAGTTGAAAAAGTCATAATTCACATCCAACAGTCATTTAGAATCAAAAGATTAAATGTTAAAATTTCATCATTATAGACCATTTTGGGAACGTTCGGCATGTCCGGAGTCATCGTTTTTCATCCGAAAATTGATTTTTTGGACTGTACCAAAAATGATTCAAAATGTCAATTGGATCGTGCCTCATGTTGAATAATAACCACTTTTTAAACCCTCACAGTGACCAAAATGGCCATTTTTACAGAGTTTTGCTTAATCAAAAGCTTCAATTTTGACCCGTTTCAGTCACAGAAATGACTTTAAACACACTTATTTTTGTTGAAAAAGTCATAATTCACATCCAACAGTCATTTAGAGTCAAAATATTAAATGTTAAAATTTCATCATTATAGACCATTTTGGGAACGTTCGACATGTCCGGAGTCATCGTTTTTCATCCGAAAATCGATTTTTTGGACTGTACCAAAAATGATTCAAAATGTCAATTGGATCATGCCTCATGTTGAATAACAACTTTTTTAACCCTCACGTTGACCAAAATTGCCATTTTTACAGAGTTTTGCTTACTCAAAAGCTTCAATTTTGACCCGTTTCAGGCACAGAAATGACTTTAAACACACTTATTTTAGTTGAAAAAGTCATAATTCACATCCAACAGTCATTTAGAGTCAAAAGATTAAATGTTAAAATTTCATCATTATAGACCATTTTGGGAACGTTCGACATGTCCGGAGTCATCGTTTTTCATCCGAAAATCGATTTTTTGGACTGTACCAAAAATGATTCAAAATGTCAATTGGATCATGCCTCATGTTGAATAACAACTTTTTTAACCCTCACGTTGACCAAAATGGCCATTTTTACAGAGTTTTGCTTACTCAAAAGCTTCAATTTTGACCCGTTTCAGGCACAGAAATGACTTTAAACACACTTATTTTAGTTTAAAAAGTCATAATGCACATCCAACAGTCATTTAGAGTCAAAAGATTAAATGTTAAAATTTCATCATTATAGACCATTTTGGGAACGTTCGACATGTCCGGAGTCATCGTTTTTCATCCGAAAATTGATTTTTTGGACTGTACCAAAAATGCTTCAAAATGTCAATTGGATCGTGCCTCATGTTGAATAACCACTTTTTAAACACTCACGTTGACCAAAATTGCCATTTTTACAGAGTTTTCCTTACTCAAAAGCTTCAATTTTGACCCGTTTCAGGCACAGAAATGACTTTAAACACACTTATTTTAGTTGAAAAAGTCATAATTCACATCCAACAGTCATTTAGAGTCAAAAGATTAAATGTTAAAATTTCATCATTATAGACCATTTTGGGAACGTTCGACATGTCCGGAGTCATCGTTTTTCATCCGAAAATCGATTTTTTGGACTGTACCAAAAATGATTCAAAATGTCAATTGGATCATGCCTCATGTTGAATAACAACTTTTTTAACCCTCACGTTGACCAAAATGGCCATTTTTACAGAGTTTTGCTTACTCAAAAGCTTCAATTTTGACCCGTTTCAGGCACAGAAATGACTTTAAACACACTTATTTTAGTTTAAAAAGTCATAATGCACATCCAACAGTCATTTAGAGTCAAAAGATTAAATGTTAAAATTTCATCATTATAGACCATTTTGGGAACGTTCGACATGTCCGGAGTCATCGTTTTTCATCCGAAAATTGATTTTTGGGACTGTACCAAAAATGATTCAAAATGTCAATTGGATCGTGCCTCATGTTGAATAACCACTTTTTATACCCTCACAGTGACCAAAATTGCCATTTTTACAGAGTTTTGCTTACTCAAAAGCTTCAATTTTGACCCGTTTCAGGCACAGAAATGACTTTAAACACACTTATTTTAGTTGAAAAAGTCATAATTCACATCCAACAGTCATTTAGAGTCAAAAGATTAAATGTTAAAATTTCATCATTATAGACCATTTTGGGAACGTTCGTCATCGTTTTTCATCCGAAAATTGATTTTTTGGACTGTACCAAAAATGCTTCAAAATGTCAATTGGATCGTGCCTCATGTTGAATAACCACTTTTTAAACCCTCACAGTGACCAAAATGGCCATTTTTACAGAGTTTTGCTTACTCAAAAGCTTCAATTTTGACCCGTTTCAGGCACAGAAATGACTTTACACACACTTATTTTAGTTGAAAAAGTCATAATTCACATCCAACAGTCATTTAGAGTCAAAAGATTAAATGTTAAAATGTCATCATTATAGACCATTTTGGAACGTTCGACATGTCCGGAGTCATCGTTTTTCATCCGAAAATTGATTTTTGGGACTGTACCAAAAATGATTCAAAATGTCAATTGGATCGTGCCTCATGTTGAATAACCACTTTTTAAACCCTCACAGTGACCAAAATTGCCATTTTTACAGAGTTTTGCTTACTCAAAAGCTTCAATTTTGACCCGTTTCAGGCACAGAAATGACTTTAAACACACTTATTTTAGTTGAAAAAGTCATAATTCACATCCAACAGTCATTTAGAGTCAAAAGATTAAATGTTAAAATTTCATCATTATAGACCATTTTGGGAACGTTCGACATGTCCGGAGTCATCGTTTTTCATCCGAAAATTGATTTTTTGGACTGTACCAAAAATGCTTCAAAATGTCAATTGGATCGTGCCTCATGTTGAATAACCACTTTTTAAACACTCACGTTGACCAAAATTGCCATTTTTACAGAGTTTTCCTTACTCAAAAGCTTCAATTTTGACCCGTTTCAGGCACAGAAATGACTTTAAACACACTTATTTTAGTTGAAAAAGTCATAATTCACATCCAACAGTCATTTAGAGTCAAAAGATTAAATGTTAAAATTTCATCATTATAGACCATTTTGGGAACGTTCGACATGTCCGGAGTCATCGTTTTTCATCCGAAAATTGATTTTTTGGACTGTACCAAAAATGCTTCAAAATGTCAATTGGATCGTGCCTCATGTTGAATAACCACTTTTTAAACACTCACGTTGACAAAAATTGCCATTTTTACAGAGTTTTCCTTACTCAAAAGCTTCAATTTTGACCTGTTTCAGGCACAGAAATGACTTTAAACACACTTATTTTAGTTGAAAAAGTCATAATTCACATCCAACAGTCATTTAGAATCAAAAGATTAAATGTTAAAATTTCATCATTATAGACCATTTTGGGAACGTTCGGCATGTCATCGTTTTTCATCCGAAAATTGATTTTTTGGACTGTACCAAAAATGATTCAAAATGTCAATTGGATCGTTCTTCATGTTGAATAACCACTTTTTAAACCCTCACAGTGACCAAAATGGCCATTTTTACAGAGTTTTGCTTACTCAAAAGCTTCAATTTTGACCCGTTTCAGTCACAGAAATGACTTTAAACACACTTATTTTAGTTGAAAAAGTCATAATTCACATCCAACAGTCATTTAGAGTCAAAAGATTAAATGTTAAAATTTCATCATTATAGACCATTTTGGGAACGTTCGACATGTCCGGAGTCATCGTTTTTCATCCTAAATCGATTTTTTGGACTGTACCAAAAATGATTCAAAATGTCAATTGGATTATGCCTCATGTTGAATAACCACTTTTTAAACCCTCACGGTGACCAAAATTGCCATTTTTACAGAGTTTTGCTTACTCAAAAGCTTCAATTTTGACCCGTTTCAGGCACAGAAATGACTTTAAACACACTTATTTTAGTTGAAAAAGTCATAATTCACATCCAACAGTCATTTAGAGTCAAAAGATTAAATGTTAAAATTTCATCATTATAGACCATTTTGGGAACGTTCGACATGTCCGGAGTCATCGTTTTTCATCCGAAAATTGATTTTTTGGACTGTACCAAAAATGCTTCAAAATGTCAATTGGATCGTGCCTCATGTTGAATAACCACTTTTTAAACACTCACGTTGACCAAAATTGCCATTTTTACAGAGTTTTCCTTACTCAAAAGCTTCAATTTTGACCCGTTTCAGGCACAGAAATGACTTTAAACACACTTATTTTAGTTGAAAAAGTCATAATTCACATCCAACAGTCATTTAGAATCAAAAGATTAAATGTTAAAATTTCATCATTATAGACCTTTTTGGGAACGTTCGGCATGTCCGGAGTCATCGTTTTTCATCCGAAAATCGATTTTTTGGACTGTACCAAAAATGATTCAAAATGTCAATTGGATCATGCCTCATGTTGAATAACAACTTTTTTAACCCTCACGTTGACCAAAATGGCCATTTTTACAGAGTTTTGCTTACTCAAAAGCTTCAATTTTGACCCGTTTCAGGCACAGAAATGACTTTAAACACACTTATTTTAGTTGAAAAAGTCATAATTCACATCCAACAGTCATTTAGAGTCAAAAGATTAAATGTTAAAATTTCATCATTATAGACCATTTTGGGAACGTTCGACATGTCCGGAGTCATCGTTTTTCATCCGAAAATTGATTTTTTGGACTGTACCAAAAATGCTTCAAAATGTCAATTGGATCGTGCCTCATGTTGAATAACCACTTTTTAAACCCTCACAGTGACCAAAATGGCCATTTTTACAGAGTTTTGCTTACTCAAAAGCTTCAATTTTGACCCGTTTCAGGCACAGAAATGACTTTAAACACACTTATTTTAGTTGAAAAAGTCATAATTCACATCCAACAGTCATTTAGAGTCAAAAGATTAAATGTTAAAATTTCATCATTATAGACCATTTTGGGAACGTTCGACATGTCCGGAGTCATCGTTTTTCATCCGAAAATCGATTTTTTGGACTGTACCAAAAATGATTCAAAATGTCAATTGGATCATGCCTCATGTTGAATAACAACTTTTTTAACCCTCACGTTGACCAAAATGGCCATTTTTACAGAGTTTTGCTTACTCAAAATCTTCAATTTTGACCCGTTTCAGGCACAGAAATGACTTTAAACACACTTATTTTAGTTTAAAAAGTCATAATGCACATCCAACAGTCATTTAGAGTCAAAAGATTAAATGTTAAAATTTCATCATTATAGACCATTTTGGGAACGTTCGACATGTCCGGAGTCATCGTTTTTCATCCGAAAATTGATTTTTGGGACTGTACCAAAAATGATTCAAAATGTCAATTGGATCGTGCCTCATGTTGAATAACCACTTTTTATACCCTCACAGTGACCAAAATTGCCATTTTTACAGAGTTTTGCTTACTCAAAAGCTTCAATTTTGACCCGTTTCAGGCACAGAAATGACTTTAAACACACTTATTTTAGTTGAAAAAGTCATAATTCACATCCAACAGTCATTTAGATTCAAAAGATTAAATGTTAAAATTTCATCATTATAGACCATTTTGGGAACGTTCGACATGTCCGGAGTCATCGTTTTTCATCCGAAAATTGATTTTTTGGACTGTACCAAAATGCTTCAAAATGTCAATTGGATCGTGCCTCATGTTGAATAACCACTTTTTAAACCCTCACAGTGACCAAAATGGCCATTTTTACAGAGTTTTGCTTACTCAAAAGCTTCAATTTTGACCCGTTTCAGGCACAGAAATGACTTTAAACACACTTATTTTAGTTGAAAAAGTCATAATTCACATCCAACAGTCATTTAGAATCAAAAGATTAAATGTTAAAATTTCATCATTATAGACCATTTTGGGAACGTTCGGCATGTCCGGAGTCATCGTTTTTCATCCGAAAATTGATTTTTTGGACTGTACCAAAAATGATTCAAAATGTCAATTGGATCGTGCCTCATGTTGAATAACCACTTTTTAAACCCTCACAGTGACCAAAATGGCCATTTTTACAGAGTTTTGCTTAATCAAAAGCTTCAATTTTGACCCGTTTCAGTCACAGAAATGACTTTAAACACACTTATTTTAGTTGAAAAAGTCATAATTCACATCCAACAGTCATTTAGAGTCAAAAGATTAAATGGTAAAATTTCATCATTATAGACCATTTTGGGAACGTTCGACATGTCCGGAGTCATCGTTTTTCATCCGAAAATCGATTTTTTGGACTGTACCAAAAATGATTCAAAATGTCAATTGGATCATGCCTCATGTTGAATAACAACTTTTTTAACCCTCACGTTGACCAAAATGGCCATTTTTACAGAGTTTTGCTTACTCAAAAGCTTCAATTTTGACCCGTTTCAGGAACAGAAATGACTTTAAACACACTTATTTTAGTTTAAAAAGTCATAATGCACATCCAACAGTCATTTAGAGTCAAAAGATTAAATGTTAAAATTTCATCATTATAGACCATTTTGGGAACGTTCGACATGTCCGGAGTCATCGTTTTTCATCCGAAAATTGATTTTTGGGACTGTACCAAAAATGATTCAAAATGTCAATTGGATCGTGCCTCATGTTGAATAACCACTTTTTATACCCTCACAGTGACCAAAATTGCCATTTTTACAGAGTTTTGCTTACTCAAAAGCTTCAATTTTGACCCGTTTCAGGCACAGAAATGACTTTAAACACACTTATTTTAGTTGAAAAAGTCATAATTCACATCCAACAGTCATTTAGAGTCAAAAGATTAAATGTTAAAATTTCATCATTATAGACCATTTTGGGAACGTTCGACATGTCCGGAGTCATCGTTTTTCATCCAAAAATTGATTTTTTGGACTGTACCAAAAATGCTTCAAAATGTCAATTGGATCGTGCCTCATGTTGAATAACCACTTTTTAAACCCTCACAGTGACCAAAATGGCCATTTTTACAGAGTTTTGCTTACTCAAAAGCTTCAATTTTGACCCGTTTCAGGCACAGAAATGACTTTAAACACACTTATTTTAGTTGAAAAAGTCATAATTCACATCCAACAGTCATTTAGAGTCAAAAGATTAAATGTTAAAATTTCATCATTATAGACCATTTTGGAACGTTCGACATGTCCGGAGTCATCGTTTTTCATCCGAAAATTGATTTTTGGGACTGTACCAAAAATGATTCAAAATGTCAATTGGATTGTGCCTCATGTTGAATAACCACTTTTTAAACCCTCACAGTGACCAAAATTGCCATTTTTACAGAGTTTTGCTTACTCAAAAGCTTCAATTTTGACCCGTTTCAGGCACAGAAATGACTTTAAACACACTTATTTTAGTTGAAAAAGTCATAATTCACATCCAACAGTCATTTAGAGTCAAAAGATTAAATGTTAAAATTTCATCATTATAGACCATTTTGGGAACGTTCGACATGTCCGGAGTCATCGTTTTTCATCCGAAAATTGATTTTTTGGACTGTACCAAAAATGCTTCAAAATGTCAATTGGATCGTGCCTCATGTTGAATAACCACTTTTTAAACACTCACGTTGACCAAAATTGCCATTTTTACAGAGTTTTCCTTACTCAAAAGCTTCAATTTTGACCCGTTTCAGGCACAGAAATGACTTTAAACACACTTATTTTAGTTGAAAAAGTCATAATTCACATCCAACAGTCATTTAGAGTCAAAAGATTAAATGTTAAAATTTCATCATTATAGACCATTTTGGGAACGTTCGACATGTCCGGAGTCATCGTTTTTCATCCGAAAATTGATTTTTTGGACTGTACCAAAAATGCTTCAAAATGTCAATTGGATCGTGCCTCATGTTGAATAACCACTTTTTAAACACTCACGTTGACCAAAATTGCCATTTTTACAGAGTTTTCCTTACTCAAAAGCTTCAATTTTGACCCGTTTCAGGCACAAAAATGACTTTAAACACACTTATTTTAGTTGAAAAAGTCATAATTCACATCCAACAGTCATTTAGAGTCAAAAGATTAAATGTTAAAATTTCATCATTATAGACCATTTTGGGAACGTTCGACATGTCCGGAGTCATTGTTTTTCATCCGAAAATTGATTTTTTGGACTGTACCAAAAATGCTTCAAAATGTCAATTGGATCGTGCCTCATGTTGAATAACCACTTTTTAAACACTCACGTTGACAAAAATTGCCATTTTTACAGAGTTTTCCTTACTCAAAAGCTTCAATTTTGACCCGTTTCAGGCACAGAAATGACTTTAAACACACTTATTTTAGTTGAAAAAGTCATAATTCACATCCAACAGTCATTTAGAGTCAAAAGATTAAATGTTAAAATTTCATCATTATAGACCATTTTGGGAACGTTTGACATGTCCGGAGTCATTGTTTTTCATCCGAAAATTGATTTTTTGGACTGTACCAAAAATGCTTCAAAATGTCAATTGGATCGTGCCTCATGTTGAATAACCACTTTTTAAACACTCACGTTGACAAAAATTGCCATTTTTACAGAGTTTTCCTTACTCAAAAGCTTCAATTTTGACCCGTTTCAGGCACAGAAATGACTTTAAACACACTTATTTTAGTTGAAAAAGTCATAATTCACATCCAACAGTCATTTAGAATCAAAAGATTAAATGTTAAAATTTCATCATTATAGACCATTTTGGGAACGTTCGGCATGTCCGGAGTCATCGTTTTTCATCCGAAAATTGATTTTTTGGACTGTACCAAAAATGATTCAAAATGTCAATTGGATCGTGCCTCATGTTGAATAACCACTTTTTAAACCCTCACAGTGACAAAAATGGCCATTTTTACAGAGTTTTGCTTACTCAAAAGCTTCAATTTTGACCCGTTTCAGTCACAGAAATGACTTTAAACACACTTATTTTAGTTGAAAAAGTCATAATTCACATCCAACAGTCATTTAGAGTCAAAAGATTAAATGTTAAAATTTCATCATTATAGACCATTTTGGGAACGTTCGACATGTCCGGAGTCATCGTTTTTCATCCTAAATCGATTTTTTGGACTGTACCAAAAATGATTCAAAATGTCAATTGGATTATGCCTCATGTTGAATAACCACTTTTTAAACCCTCACGGTGACCAAAATTGCCATTTTTACAGAGTTTTGCTTACTCAAAAGCTTCAATTTTGACCCGTTTCAGGCACAGAAATGACTTTAAACACACTTATTTTAGTTGAAAAAGTCATAATTCACATCCAACAGTCATTTAGAATCAAAAGATTAAATGTTAAAATTTCATCATTATAGACCATTTTGGGAACGTTCGGCATGTCCGGAGTCATCGTTTTTCATCCGAAAATTGATTTTTTGGACTGTACCAAAAATGATTCAAAATGTCAATTGGATCGTGCCTCATGTTGAATAACCACTTTTTAAACCCTCACAGTGACCAAAATGGCCATTTTTACAGAGTTTTGCTTAATCAAAAGCTTCAATTTTGACCCGTTTCAGTCACAGAAATGACTTTAAACACACTTATTTTAGTTGAAAAAGTCATAATTCACATCCAACAGTCATTTAGAGTCAAAAGATTAAATGTTAAAATTTCATCATTATAGACCATTTTGGGAACGTTCGACATGTACGGAGTCATCGTTTTTCATCCGAAAATCGATTTTTTGGACTGTACCAAAAATGATTCAAAATGTCAATTGGATCATGCCTCATGTTGAATAACAACTTTTTTAACCCTCACGTTGACCAAAATGGCCATTTTTACAGAGTTTTGCTTACTCAAAAGCTTCAATTTTGACCCGTTTCAGGCACAGAAATGACTTTAAACACACTTATTTTAGTTTAAAAAGTCATAATGCACATCCAACAGTCATTTAGAGTCAAAAGATTAAATGTTAAAATTTCATCATTATAGACCATTTTGGGAACGTTCGACATGTCCGGAGTCATTGTTTTTCATCCGAAAATTGATTTTTGGGACTGTACCAAAAATGATTCAAAATGTCAATTGGATCGTGCCTCATGTTGAATAACCACTTTTTATACCCTCACAGTGACCAAAATTGCCATTTTTACAGAGTTTTGCTTACTCAAAAGCTTCAATTTTGACCCGTTTCAGGCACAGAAATGACTTTAAACACACTTATTTTAGTTGAAAAAGTCATAATTCACATCCAACAGTCATTTAGAGTCAAAAGATTAAATGTTAAAATTTCATCATTATAGACCATTTTGGGAACGTTCGACATGTCCGGAGTCATCGTTTTTCATCCGAAAATTGATTTTTTGGACTGTACCAAAAATGATTCAAAATGTCAATTGGATCGTGCCTCATGTTGAATAACCACTTTTTAAACCCTCACAGTGACCAAAATGGCCATTTTTACAGAGTTTTGCTTAATCAAAAGCTTCAATTTTGACCCGTTTCAGTCACAGAAATGACTTTAAACACACTTATTTTAGTTGAAAAAGTCATAATTCACATCCAACAGTCATTTAGAGTCAAAAGATTAAATGTTAAAATTTCATCATTATAGACCATTTTGGGAACGTTCGACATGTCCGGAGTCATCGTTTTTCATCCGAAAATCGATTTTTTGGACTGTACCAAAAATGATTCAAAATGTCAATTGGATCATGCCTCATGTTGAATAACAACTTTTTTAACCCTCACGTTGACCAAAATGGCCATTTTTACAGAGTTTTGCTTACTCAAAAGCTTCAATTTTGACCCGTTTTAGGCACAGAAATGACTTTAAACACACTTATTTTAGTTTAAAAAGTCATAATGCACATCCAACAGTCATTTAGAGTCAAAAGATTAAATGTTAAAATTTCATCATTATAGACCATTTTGGGAACGTTCGACATGTCCGGAGTCATCGTTTTTCATCCGAAAATTGATTTTTGGGACTGTACCAAAAATGATTCAAAATGTCAATTGGATCGTGCCTCATGTTGAATAACCACTTTTTATACCCTCACAGTGACCAAAATTGCCATTTTTACAGAGTTTTGCTTACTCAAAAGCTTCAATTTTGACCCGTTTCAGGCACAGAAATGACTTTAAACACACTTATTTTAGTTGAAAAAGTCATAATTCACATCCAACAGTCATTTAGAGTCAAAAGATTAAATGTTAAAATTTCATCATTATAGACCATTTTGGGAACGTTCGACATGTCCGGAGTCATCGTTTTTCATCCGAAAATTGATTTTTTGGACTGTACCAAAAATGCTTCAAAATGTCAATTGGATCGTGCCTCATGTTGAATAACCACTTTTTAAACCCTCACAGTGACCAAAATGGCCATTTTTACAGAGTTTTGCTTACTCAAAAGCTTCAATTTTGACCCGTTTCAGGCACAGAAATGACTTTAAACACACTTATTTTAGTTGAAAAAGTCATAATTCACATCCAACAGTCATTTAGAGTCAAAAGATTAAATGTTAAAATTTCATCATTATAGACCATTTTGGGAACGTTCGACATGTCTGGAGTCATCGTTTTTCATCCGAAAATCGATTTTTTGGACTGTACCAAAAATGATTCAAAATGTCAATTGGATCATGCCTCATGTTGAATAACAACTTTTTTAACCCTCACGTTGACCAAAATGGCCATTTTTACAGAGTTTTGCTTACTCAAAAGCTTCAATTTTGACCCGTTTCAGGCACAGAAATGACTTTAAACACACTTATTTTAGTTTAAAAAGTCATAATGCACATCCAACAGTCATTTAGAGTCAAAAGATTAAATGTTAAAATTTCATCATTATAGACCATTTTGGGAACGTTCGACATGTCCGGAGTCATCGTTTTTCATCCGAAAATTGATTTTTGGGACTGTACCAAAAATGATTCAAAATGTCAATTGGATCGTGCCTCATGTTGAATAACCACTTTTTATACCCTCACAGTGACCAAAATCGCCATTTTTACAGAGTTTTGCTTACTCAAAAGCTTCAATTTTGACCCGTTTCAGGCACAGAAATGACTTTAAACACACTTATTTTAGTTGAAAAAGTCATAATTCACATCCAACAGTCATTTAGAGTCAAAAGATTAAATGTTAAAATTTCATCATTATAGACCATTTTGGGAACATTCGACATGTCCGGAGTCATCGTTTTTCATCCGAAAATTGATTTTTTGGACTGTACCAAAAATGCTTCAAAATGTCAATTGGATCGTGCCTCATGTTGAATAACCACTTTTTAAACCCTCACAGTGACCAAAATGGCCATTTTTACAGAGTTTTGCTTACTCAAAAGCTTCAATTTTGACCCGTTTCAGGCACAGAAATGACTTTAAACACACTTATTTTAGTTGAAAAAGTCATAATTCACATCCAACAGTCATTTAGAATCAAAAGATTAAATGTTAAAATTTCATCATTATAGACCATTTTGGGAACGTTCGGCATGTCCGGAGTCATCGTTTTTCATCCGAAAATTGATTTTTTGGACTGTACCAAAAATGATTCAAAATGTCAATTGGATCGTGCCTCATGTTGAATAACCACTTTTTAAACCCTCACAGTGACCAAAATGGCCATTTTTACAGAGTTTTGCTTAATCAAAAGCTTCAATTTTGACCCGTTTCAGTCACAGAAATGACTTTAAACACACTTATTTTAGTTGAAAAAGTCATAATTCACATCCAACAGTCATTTAGAGTCAAAAGATTAAATGTTAAAATTTCATCATTATAGACCATTTTGGGAACGTTCGACATGTCCGGAGTCATCGTTTTTCATCCGAAAATCGATTTTTTGGACTGTACCAAAAAATGCTTCAAAATGTCAATTGGATCGTGCCTCATGTTGAATAACCACTTTTTAAACACTCACGTTGACCAAAATTGCCATTTTTACAGAGTTTTCCTTACTCAAAAGCTTCAATTTTGACCCGTTTCAGGCACAGAAATGACTTTAAACACACTTATTTTAGTTGAAAAAGTCATATTTCACATCCAACAGTCATTTAGAGTCAAAAGATTAAATGTTAAAATTTCATCATTATAGACCATTTTGGGAACGTTCGACATGTCCGGAGTCATCGTTTTTCATCCGAAAATTGATTTTTTGGACTGTACCAAAAATGCTTCAAAGTGTCAATTGGATCGTGCCTCATGTTGAATAACCACTTTTTAAACACTCACGTTGACCAAAATTGCCATTTTTACAGAGTTTTCCTTACTCAAAAGCTTCAATTTTGACCCGTTTCAGGCACAGAAATGACTTTAAACACACTTATTTTAGTTGAAAAAGTCATAATTCACATCCAACAGTCATTTAGAGTCAAAAGATTAAATGTTAAAATTTCATCATTATAGACCATTTTGGGAACGTTCGACATGTCCGGAGTCATTGTTTTTCATCCGAAAATTGATTTTTTGGACTGTACCAAAAATGCTTCAAAATGTCAATTGGATCGTGCCTCATGTTGAATAACCACTTTTTAAACACTCACGTTGACAAAAATTGCCATTTTTACAGAGTTTTCCTTACTCAAAAGCTTCAATTTTGACCCGTTTCAGGCACAGAAATGACTTTAAACACACTTATTTTAGTTTAAAAAGTCATAATGCACATCCAACAGTCATTTAGAGTCAAAAGATTAAATGTTAAAATTTCATCATTATAGACCATTTTGGGAACGTTCGACATGTCCGGAGTCATCGTTTTTCATCCGAAAATTGATTTTTGGGACTGTACCAAAAATGATTCAAAATGTCAATTGGATCGTGCCTCATGTTGAATAACCACTTTTTATACCCTCACAGTGACCAAAATTTCCATTTTTACAGAGTTTTGCTTACTCAAAAGCTTCAATTTTGACCCGTTTCAGGCACAGAAATGACTTTAAACACACTTATTTTAGTTGAAAAAGTCATAATTCACATCCAACAGTCATTTAGAGTCAAAAGATTAAATGTTAAAATTTCATCATTATAGACCATTTTGGGAACGTTCGACATGTCCGGAGTCATCGTTTTTCATCCGAAAATTGATTTTTTGGACTGTACCAAAAATGCTTCAAAATGTCAATTGGATCGTGCCTCATGTTGAATAACCACTTTTTAAACCCTCACAGTGACCAAAATGGCCATTTTTACAGAGTTTTGCTTACTCAAAAGCTTCAATTTTGACCCGTTTCAGGCACAGAAATGACTTTAAACACACTTATTTTAGTTGAAAAAGTCATAATTCACATCCAACAGTCATTTAGAGTCAAAAGATTAAATGTTAAAATTTCATCATTATAGACCATTTTGGGAACGTTCGACATGTCCGGAGTCATCGTTTTTCATCCGAAAATTGATTTTTGGGACTGTACCAAAAATGATTCAAAATGTCAATTGGATCGTGCCTCATGTTGAATAACCACTTTTTATACCCTCACAGTGACCAAAATTGCCATTTTTACAGAGTTTTGCTTACTCAAAAGCTTCAATTTTGACCCGTTTCAGGCACAGAAATGACTTTAAACACACTTATTTTAGTTGAAAAAGTCATAATTCACATCCAACAGTCATTTAGAGTCAAAAGATGAAATGTTAAAATTTCATCATTATAGACCATTTTGGGAACGTTCGACATGTCCGGAGTCATCGTTTTTCATCCGAAAATTGATTTTTTGGACTGTACCAAAAATGCTTCAAAATGTCAATTGGATCGTGCCTCATGTTGAATAACCACTTTTTAAACCCTCACAGTGACCAAAATGGCCATTTTTACAGAGTTTTGCTTACTCAAAAGCTTCAATTTTGACCCGTTTCAGGCACAGAAATGACTTTAAACACACTTATTTTAGTTGAAAAAGTCATAATTCACATCCAACAGTCATTTAGAATCAAAAGATTAAATGTTAAAATTTCATCATTATAGACCATTTTGGGAACGTTCGGCATGTCCGGAGTCATCGTTTTTCATCCGAAAATTGATTTTTTGGACTGTACCAAAAATGATTCAAAATGTCAATTGGATCGTGCCTCATGTTGAATAACCACTTTTTAAACCCTCACAGTGACCAAAATGGCCATTTTTACAGAGTTTTGCTTAATCAAAAGCTTCAATTTTGACCCGTTTCAGTCACAGAAATGACTTTAAACACACTTATTTTAGTTGAAAAAGTCATAATTCACATCCAACAGTCATTTAGAGTCAAAAGATTAAATGTTAAAATTTCATCATTATAGACCATTTTGGGAACGTTCGACATGTCCGGAGTCATCGTTTTTCATCCGAAAATCGATTTTTTGGACTGTACCAAAAATGCTTCAAAATGTCAATTGGATCGTGCCTCATGTTGAATAACCACTTTTTAAACACTCACGTTGACCAAAATTGCCATTTTTACAGAGTTTTCCTTACTCAAAAGCTTCAATTTTGACCCGTTTCAGGCACAGAAATGACTTTAAACACACTTATTTTAGTTGAAAAAGTCATAATTCACATCCAACAGTCATTTAGAGTCAAAAGATTAAATGTTAAAATTTCATCATTATAGACCATTTTGGGAACGTTCGACATGTCCGGAGTCATCGTTTTTCATCCGAAAATTGATTTTTTGGACTGTACCAAAAATGCTTCAAAATGTCAATTGGATCGTGCCTCATGTTGAATAACCACTTTTTAAACACTCACGTTGACCAAAATTACCATTTTTACAGAGTTTTCCTTACTCAAAAGCTTCAATTTTGACCCGTTTCAGGCACAGAAATGACTTTAAACACACTTATTTTAGTTGAAAAAGTCATAATTCACATCCAACAGTCATTTAGAGTCAAAAGATTAAATGTTAAAATTTCATCATTATAGACCATTTTGGGAACGTTCGACATGTCCGGAGTCATTGTTTTTCATCCGAAAATTGATTTTTTGGACTGTACCAAAAATGCTTCAAAATGTCAATTGGATCGTGCCTCATGTTGAATAACCACTTTTTAAACACTCACGTTGACAAAAATTGCCATTTTTACAGAGTTTTCCTTACTCAAAAGCTTCAATTTTGACCCGTTTCAGGCACAGAAATGACTTTAAACACACTTATTTTAGTTGAAAAAGTCATAATTCACATCCATCAGTCATTTAGAATCAAAAGATTAAGTGTTAAAATTTCATCTTTATAGACCATTTTGGGAACGTTCGGCATGTCCGGAGTCATCGTTTTTCATCCGAAAATTGATTTTTTGGACTGTACCAAAAATGATTCAAAATGTCAATTGGATCGTGCCTCATGTTGAATAACCACTTTTTAAACCCTCACAGTGACCAAAATGGCCATTTTTACAGAGTTTTGCTTACTCAAAAGCTTCAATTTTGACCCGTTTCAGTCACAGAAATGACTTTAAACACACTTATTTTAGTTGAAAAAGTCATAATTCACATCCAACAGTCATTTAGAGTCAAAAGATTAAATGTTAAAATTTCATCATTATAGACCATTTTGGGAACGTTCGACATGTCCGGAGTCATCGTTTTTCATCCGAAAATCGATTTTTTGGACTGTACCAAAAATGATTCAAAATGTCAATTGGATCATGCCTCATGTTGAATAACAACTTTTTTAACCCTCACGTTGACCAAAATGGCCATTTTTACAGAGTTTTGCTTACTCAAAAGCTTCAATTTTGACCCGTTTCAGGCACAGAAATGACTTTAAACACACTTATTTTAGTTTAAAAAGTCATAATGCACATCCAACAGTCATTTAGAGTCAAAAGATTAAATGTTAAAATTTCATCATTATAGACCATTTTGGGAACGTTCGACATGTCCGGAGTCATCGTTTTTCATCCGAAAATTGATTTTTGGGACTGTACCAAAAAATGATTCAAAATGTCAATTGGATCGTGCCTCATGTTGAATAACCACTTTTTATACCCTCACAGTGACCAAAATTGCCATTTTTACAGAGTTTTGCTTACTCAAAAGCTTCAATTTTGACCCGTTTCAGGCACAGAAATGACTTTAAACACACTTATTTTAGTTGAAAAAGTCATAATTCACATCCAACAGTCATTTAGAGTCAAAAGATTAAATGTTAAAATTTCATCATTATAGACCATTTTGGGAACGTTCGACATGTCCGGAGTCATCGTTTTTCATCCGAAAATTGATTTTTTGGACTGTACCAAAAATGCTTCAAAATGTCAATTGGATCGTGCCTCATGTTGAATAACCACTTTTTAAACCCTCACAGTGACCAAAATGGCCATTTTTACAGAGTTTTGCTTACTCAAAAGCTTCAATTTTGACCCGTTTCAGGCACAGAAATGACTTTAAACACACTTATTTTAGTTGAAAAAGTCATAATTCACATCCAACAGTCATTTAGAGTCAAAAGATTAAATGTTAAAATGTCATTATAGACCATTTTGGAACGTTCGACATGTCCGGAGTCATAGTTTTTCATCCGAAAATTGATTTTTGGGACTGTACCAAAAATGATTCAAAATGTCAATTGGATCGTGCCTCATGTTAAATAACCACTTTTTAAACCCTCACAGTGACCAAAATGGCCATTTTTACAGAGTTTTGCTTACTCAAAAGCTTCAATTTTGACCCGTTTCAGGCACAGAAATGACTTTAAACACACTTATTTTAGTTGAAAAAGTCATAATTCACATCCAACAGTCATTTAGAGTCAAAAGATTAAATGTTAAAATTTCATCATTATAGACCATTTTGGAACGTTCGACATGTCCGGAGTCATCGTTTTTCATCCGAAAATTGATTTTTGGGACTGTACCAAAAATGATTCAAAATGTCAATTGGATCGTGCCTCATGTTGAATAACCACTTTTTAAACCCTCACAGTGACCAAAATTGCCATTTTTACAGAGTTTTGCTTACTCAAAAGCTTCAATTTTGACCCGTTTCAGGCACAGAAATGACTTTAAACACACTTATTTTAGTTGAAAAAGTCATAATTCACATCCAACAGTCATTTAGAGTCAAAAGATTAAATGTTAAAATTTCATCATTATAGACCATTTTGGGAACGTTCGACATGTCCGGAGTCATCGTTTTTCATCCGAAAATTGATTTTTTGGACTGTACCAAAAATGCTTCAAAATGTCAATTGGATCGTGCCTCATGTTGAATAACCACTTTTTAAACACTCACGTTGACCAAAATTGCCATTTTTACAGAGTTTTCCTTACTCAAAAGCTTCAATTTTGACCCGTTTCAGGCACAGAAATGACTTTAAACACACTTATTTTAGTTGAAAAAGTCATAATTCACATCCAACAGTCATTTAGAGTCAAAAGATTAAATGTTAAAATTTCATCATTA
This sequence comes from Lissotriton vulgaris, assembly GCF_964263255.1. Taxonomy (NCBI): domain Eukaryota; kingdom Metazoa; phylum Chordata; class Amphibia; order Caudata; family Salamandridae; genus Lissotriton; species Lissotriton vulgaris. Next base: position 72,962 of record NW_028243138.1, read on the forward strand.
TAGACCCTTTTGGGAACGTTCGACAACATCTGGGCTGCAAATCTGATAAACTACATTACTCCCTTTTTTCTTGCCTCTAAAAACTTTACTATGCTGGGGGACCTAAACCTTCACTTGGATGATCCCCTTAATACGGCCTGCACGAACCTACTCGACGACCTAGCTGCATTACATTTAACCCCAATTAACACTGGGGCTACTCACAAGGCGGGGCATCTGCTTGACCCCGTTTTCACAAACATCCCTCAACTCTCCTGGCTAGACACGACTCCGATTTGCTGGTCAGATCACTACCTTATTCATTTTTGCTTAAAGTTACCTACATCACCGATTACAAATACCATTCGGCCCTCATCTATGAGAAGGAACTGGAAACTTCTAGATGTGAAGGAACTTAATCGTACTCTAGAAAGCCAGCTTCCAGGTCCAGGCACGGACATGGAAAATATTGCTCTGGCCACCCACTTCTGGCTAGAAAACGCCGTCGAAAGATGTCTTCCCCTATTCCAAGAAAAAAGCAATATCCACCGCCCCCCGGCTCCTTGGTTTAATGATTCCCTAAAAACCATGAAATCAAAATGCAAAACCCTTGAAAGAAATTGGCGGAAAAATTACGCTCATGATAAAAAAATCACGTACCACAAAGCCAGGAATGATTACCACTCAGCCTGCAACAAAGCCCGAGCCCTTCATGTGGCTAAAACCATCAATACTGCGACAAACAAAGCGAAAATGCTATTCAACACGGTAAAAAACCTCGCAGGGGAAAAAACGGCAGCTTCAGCTCGACCCTTGGACAAAAAACAATGCCAAGATCTTGCCTCCTTCTTTAAAGAGAAAATCGAGAATATCATCTCTGGCATTAGGAGTAACCTCCCCACCCATGACCTTGGTGAATCAACTCCCTTCTGGCCAAACGACATTAACATAATTGAATCCTGGCCTCCTTTTACCATAGAGTCATTAGTCTCCACCCTCAAAACTGTTAAATCAGGTTCCCCTTGTGATCCGGTACCCACTTCTATTCTTAAAATTCTGGACGTCCCTGCTCTGTCCACTATTGCTGAAACTCTAAATTCTTCTCTTCAACTCGCAGTAGTGCCCTCAATGTGGAAACACGCTATGGTCAGTCCACTTTTAAAAAAACCCACTGCAAACCCGGAGCTCTCCTCAAACTACCGGCCGATCTCCCTCCTCCCTATTTTTTCAAAATTGTTGGAGAGACATATTCACTCTGCCCTCACCTTCTTCACCGAAGAAAACGGTCTTCTCCATCCCTCGCAATCTGGGTTTAGGGCCGGCTTCTCTACTGAAACCGCCCTACTAGGAGTTACCGAAAACATCAGGAGACTCCTGGACGAAGGCCAGACAGTCGCACTCATTTTACTAGACTTGAGTGCGGCTTTCGACACCATCTCCCATGCCAAACTGTTGGCCACCCTGGGGAGAAATGGCATCAGGGGCGATGCACTAAAATGGATTGAGTCCTTCTTGTCACAGAGAACCTTCCAAATCACATCCCCAATAGCCTGCTCGGATAAAATGAGCGCCCCCCATGGAGTACCACAGGGCTCCATCCTAAGCCCTCTGTTTTTTAATCTCTACCTCCGGCCTTTGGCTGATCTAGCGGATGAATCTGGCCTCACCCTCATGACATACGCTGATGATTCCCAAATCATCTTCTCCCTGTCAGAAGCAAACCCACTTCTTCCATCTCGCCTTAATCAAGGTCTCCAAAACATCTTCAGCTGGATGTCCGCACACCAACTGAAACTCAATGGAGATAAGACCGAGGTCCTCCTTTTGGGGAAAAACAAAGACCTCTGGAACGCTTCTCACTGGCCCTCTGAGCTCGGTTCCATCCCTACTCCCGCCACTCAAGTTAGAAATCTGGGAGTCATCATCGATAACACCTTGTCCATGAAACAGCAGGCAAACAGAGTGGTAGGCCTCTGCTTCACCATCCTAAAATGGCTAAGGAAGATCCTTTGGATGTTGCCCCTCGACACCCAAAAGTCCGTAGTCAATGCACTTATTACATCAAGGATTGACTACGGCAACATTCTCTACTTGGGCTCAAACAAAGCTGTCATTAACCGATTACAAGTGGTCCAGAATTCAGCGGCTAGGCTACTCTGTAATATCCCAAAAACCTCCAGTGTATCCAGCCACCTAAAAGACCTACATTGGCTCAGGGTGGAAAGCCGTATTAGGTTCAAAGCCCTGAGCTATATGTTTAGGATCAAATCTGGTACCGCCCATAAATATCTCCAAACCCTCGCCACTCCCTACACTCCGGCGAGAGCACTACGCTCGCAAAATGCTGCAAACTTTTCCATCCCAAAGTTCAAATTTGCAAGAATGGGAGGTAGATCCTTTGCTGTCATAGGGCCCACACTTTGGAACAAACTCCCCCCCCATATCCGGAAAGAAGACAGGTATAACATCTTCAGAAAACAGCTAAAGACCTGGCTCTTCCAGAAATAATCCACCATCACTTACCTTCCTTCATAAACTTGCTTAATTCCTGTCATCGGCGCCGGGAAACCCTTGTTGGGTAGCTGCGCGCCATACAAATGCAAAAAATAAAATAAATAAATAAAATATTCGACATGTCCGGAGTCATTGTTTTTCATCCGAAAATTGATTTTTTGGACTGTACCAAAAATGCTTCAAAATGTCAATTGGATCGTGCCTCATGTTGAATAACCACTTTTTAAACACTCACGTTGACAAAAATTGCCATTTTTACAGAGTTTTCCTTACTCAAAAGCTTCAATTTTGACCCGTTTCAGGCACAGAAATGACTTTAAACACACTTATTTTAGTTGAAAAAGTCATAATTCACATCCAACAGTCATTTAGAATCAAAAGATTAAATGTTAAAATTTCATCATTATAGACCATTTTGGGAACGTTCGGCATGTCCGGAGTCATCGTTTTTCATCCGAAAATTGATTTTTTGGACTGTACCAAAAATGATTCAAAATGTCAATTGGATCGTGCCTCATGTTGAATAATCACTTTTTAAACCCTCACAGTGACCAAAATGGCCATTTTTACAGAGTTTTGCTTAATCAAAAGCTTCAATTTTGACCCGTTTCAGTCACAGAAATGACTTTAAACACACTTATTTTAGTTGAAAAAGTCATAATTCACATCCAACAGTCATTTAGAGTCAAAAGATTAAATGTTAAAATTTCATCATTATAGACCATTTTGGGAACGTTCGACATGTCCGGAGTCATCGTTTTTCATCCGAAAATCGATTTTTTGGACTGTACCAAAAATGATTCAAAATGTCAATTGGATCATGCCTCATGTTGAATAACCACTTTTTTAACCCTCACGTTGACCAAAATTGCCATTTTTACAGAGTTTTGCTTACTCAAAAGCTTCAATTTTGACCCGTTTCAGGCACAGAAATGACTTTAAACACACTTATTTTAGTTGAAAAAGTCATAATGCACATCCAACAGTCATTTAGAGTCAAAAGATTAAATGTTAAAATTTCATCATTATAGACCATTTTGGGAACGTTCGACATGTCCGGAGTCATTGTTTTTCATCCGAAAATTGATTTTTGGGACTGTACCAAAAATTATTCAAAATGTCAATTGGATCGTGCCTCATGTTGAATAACCACTTTTTATACCCTCACGGTGACCAAAATTGCCATTTTTACAGAGTTTTGCTTACTCAAAAGCTTCAATTTTGACCCGTTTCAGGCACAGAAATGACTTTAAACACAATTATTTTAGTTGAAAAAGTCATAATTCACATCCAACAGTCATTTAGAGTCAAAAGATTAAATGTTAAAATTTCATCATTATAGACCATTTTGGGAACGTTCGACATGTCCGGAGTCATCGTTTTTCATCCGAAAATCGATTTTTTGGACTGTACCAAAAATGATTCAAAATGTCAATTGGATCATGCCTCATGTTGAATAACCACTTTTTTAACCCCCACGTTGACCAAAATTGCCATTTTTACAGAGTTTTGCTTACTCAAAAGCTTCAATTTTGACCCGTTTCAGGCACAGAAATGACTTTAAACACACTTATTTTAGTTTAAAAAGTCATAATGCACATCCAACAGTCATTTAGAGTCAAAAGATTAAATGTTAAAATTTCATCATTATAGACCATTTTGGGAACGTTCGACATGTCCGGAGTCATCGTTTTTCATCCGAAAATTGATTTTTTGGACTGTAGCAAAAATTATTCAAAATGTCAATTGGATCGTGCCTCATGTTGAATAACCACTTTTTAAACCCTCACAGTGACCAAAATTGCCATGTTTACAGAGTTTTGCTTACTCAAAAGCTTCAATTTTTACCCGTTTCAGGCACAGAAATTACTTTAAACACACTTATTTTAGTTGAAAAAGTCATAATGCACATCAAACAGTCATTTAGAGTCAAAAGATTAAATGTTAAAATTTCATCATTATAGACCATTTTGGGAACGTTCGACATGTCCGGAGTCAACGTTTTTCATCCGAATATTGATTTTTTGGACTGTACCAAAAATGCTTCAAAATGTCAATTGGATCGTGCCTCATGATGAATAACCACTTTTTAAACACTCACATTGACCAAAATTGCCATTTTTACAGAGTTTTCCTTACTCAAAAGCTTCAATATTGACCCGTTTCAGGCACAGAAATGACTTTAAACACACTTAATTTAGTTGAAAAAGTCATAATGCACATCCAACAGTCATTTAGAGTCAAAAGATTAAATGTTAAAATTTCATCATTATAGACCATTTTGGGAACGTTCGACATGTCCGGAGTCATCGTTTTTCATCCGAAAATCGATTTTTTGGACTGTACCAAAAATGATTCAAAATGTCAATTGGATCATGCCTCATGTTGAATAACCACTTTTTTAACCCTCACGTTGACCAAAATTGCCATTTTTACAGAGTTTTGCTTACTCAAAAGCTTCAATTTTGACCCGTTTCAGGCACAGAAATGACTTTAAACACACTTATTTTAGTTGAAAAAGTCATAATGCACATCCAACAGTCATTTAGAGTCAAAAGATTAAATGTTAAAATTTCATCATTATAGACCATTTTGGGAACGTTCGACATGTCCGGAGTCATTGTTTTTCATCCGAAAATTGATTTTTGGGACTGTACCAAAAATGATTCAAAATGTCAATTGGATCGTGCCTCATGTTGAATAACCACTTTTTATACCCTCACAGTGACCAAAATTGCCATTTTTACAGAGTTTTGCTTACTCAAAAGCTTCAATTTTGACCCGTTTCAGGCACAGAAATGACTTTAAACACACTTATTTTAGTTGAAAAAGTCATAATTCACATCCAACAGTCATTTAGAGTCAAAAGATTAAATGTTAAAATTTCATCATTATAGACCATTTTGGAACGTTCGACATGTCCGGAGTCATCGTTTTTCATCCGAAAATTGATTTTTGGACTGTACCAAAAATGATTCAAAATGTCAATTGGATCGTGCCTCATGTTGAATAACCACTTTTTAAACCCTCACAGTGACCAAAATGGCCATTTTTACAGAGTTTTGCTTACTCAAAAGCTTCAATTTTGACCCGTTTCAGTCACAGAAATGACTTTAAACACACTTATTTTAGTTGAAAAAGTCATAATTCACATCCAACAGTCATTTAGAGTCAAAAGATTAAATGTTAAAATTTCATCATTATAGACCATTTTGGGAACGTTCGACATGTCCGGAGTCATCGTTTTTCATCCGAAAATCGATTTTTTGGACTGTACCAAAAATGATTCAAAATGTCAATTGGATCATGCCTCATGTTGAATAACAACTTTTTTAACCCTCACGTTGACCAAAATGGCCATTTTTACAGAGTTTTGCTTACTCAAAAGCTTCAATTTTGACCCGTTTCAGGCACAGAAATGACTTTAAACACACTTATTTTAGTTTAAAAAGTCATAATGCACATCCAACAGTCATTTAGAGTCAAAAGATTAAATGTTAAAATTTCATCATTATAGACCATTTTGGGAACGTTCGACATGTCCGGAGTCATCGTTTTTCATCCGAAAATTGATTTTTGGGACTGTACCAAAAAATGATTCAAAATGTCAATTGGATCGTGCCTCATGTTGAATAACCACTTTTTATACCCTCACAGTGACCAAAATTGCCATTTTTACAGAGTTTTGCTTACTCAAAAGCTTCAATTTTGACCCGTTTCAGGCACAGAAATGACTTTAAACACACTTATTTTAGTTGAAAAAGTCATAATTCACATCCAACAGTCATTTAGAGTCAAAAGATTAAATGTTAAAATTTCATCATTATAGACCATTTTGGGAACGTTCGACATGTCCGGAGTCATCGTTTTTCATCCGAAAATTGATTTTTTGGACTGTACCAAAAATGCTTCAAAATGTCAATTGGATCGTGCCTCATGTTGAATAACCACTTTTTAAACCCTCACAGTGACCAAAATGGCCATTTTTACAGAGTTTTGCTTACTCAAAAGCTTCAATTTTGACCCGTTTCAGGCACAGAAATGACTTTAAACACACTTATTTTAGTTGAAAAAGTCATAATTCACATCCAACAGTCATTTAGAGTCAAAAGATTAAATGTTAAAATGTCATTATAGACCATTTTGGAACGTTCGACATGTCCGGAGTCATAGTTTTTCATCCGAAAATTGATTTTTGGGACTGTACCAAAAATGATTCAAAATGTCAATTGGATCGTGCCTCATGTTGAATAACCACTTTTTAAACCCTCACAGTGACCAAAATGGCCATTTTTACAGAGTTTTGCTTACTCAAAAGCTTCAATTTTGACCCGTTTCAGGCACAGAAATGACTTTAAACACACTTATTTTAGTTTAAAAAGTCATAATGCACATCCAACAGTCATTTAGAGTCAAAAGATTAAATGTTAAAATTTCATCATTATAGACCATTTTGGGAACGTTCGACATGTCCGGAGTCATCGTTTTTCATCCGAAAATTGATTTTTGGGACTGTACCAAAAATGATTCAAAATGTCAATTGGATCGTGCCTCATGTTGAATAACCACTTTTTATACCCTCACAGTGACCAAAATTGCCATTTTTACAGAGTTTTGCTTACTCAAAAGCTTCAATTTTGACCCGTTTCAGGCACAGAAATGACTTTAAACACACTTATTTTAGTTGAAAAAGTCATAATTCACATCCAACAGTCATTTAGAGTCAAAAGATTAAATGTTAAAATTTCATCATTATAGACCATTTTGGGAACGTTCGACATGTCCGGAGTCATCGTTTTTCATCCGAAAATTGATTTTTTGGACTGTACCAAAAATGCTTCAAAATGTCAATTGGATCGTGCCTCATGTTGAATAACCACTTTTTAAACACTCACGTTGACCAAAATTGCCATTTTTACAGAGTTTTCCTTACTCAAAAGCTTCAATTTTGACCCGTTTCAGGCACAGAAATGACTTTAAACACACTTATTTTAGTTGAAAAAGTCATAATTCACATCCAACAGTCATTTAGAGTCAAAAGATTAAATGTTAAAATTTCATCATTATAGACCCTTTTGGGAACGTTCGACAACATCTGGGCTGCAAATCTGATAAACTACATTACTCCCTTTTTTCTTGCCTCTAAAAACTTTACTATGCTGGGGGACCTAAACCTTCACTTGGATGATCCCCTTAATACGGCCTGCACGAACCTACTCGACGACCTAGCTGCATTACATTTAACCCCAATTAACACTGGGGCTACTCACAAGGCGGGGCATCTGCTTGACCCCGTTTTCACAAACATCCCTCAACTCTCCTGGCTAGACACGACTCCGATTTGCTGGTCAGATCACTACCTTATTCATTTTTGCTTAAAGTTACCTACATCACCGATTACAAATACCATTCGGCCCTCATCTATGAGAAGGAACTGGAAACTTCTAGATGTGAAGGAACTTAATCGTACTCTAGAAAGCCAGCTTCCAGGTCCAGGCACGGACATGGAAAATATTGCTCTGGCCACCCACTTCTGGCTAGAAAACGCCGTCGAAAGATGTCTTCCCCTATTCCAAGAAAAAAGCAATATCCACCGCCCCCCGGCTCCTTGGTTTAATGATTCCCTAAAAACCATGAAATCAAAATGCAAAACCCTTGAAAGAAATTGGCGGAAAAATTACGCTCATGATAAAAAAATCACGTACCACAAAGCCAGGAATGATTACCACTCAGCCTGCAACAAAGCCCGAGCCCTTCATGTGGCTAAAACCATCAATACTGCGACAAACAAAGCGAAAATGCTATTCAACACGGTAAAAAACCTCGCAGGGGAAAAAACGGCAGCTTCAGCTCGACCCTTGGACAAAAAACAATGCCAAGATCTTGCCTCCTTCTTTAAAGAGAAAATCGAGAATATCATCTCTGGCATTAGGAGTAACCTCCCCACCCATGACCTTGGTGAATCAACTCCCTTCTGGCCAAACGACATTAACATAATTGAATCCTGGCCTCCTTTTACCATAGAGTCATTAGTCTCCACCCTCAAAACTGTTAAATCAGGTTCCCCTTGTGATCCGGTACCCACTTCTATTCTTAAAATTCTGGACGTCCCTGCTCTGTCCACTATTGCTGAAACTCTAAATTCTTCTCTTCAACTCGCAGTAGTGCCCTCAATGTGGAAACACGCTATGGTCAGTCCACTTTTAAAAAAACCCACTGCAAACCCGGAGCTCTCCTCAAACTACCGGCCGATCTCCCTCCTCCCTATTTTTTCAAAATTGTTGGAGAGACATATTCACTCTGCCCTCACCTTCTTCACCGAAGAAAACGGTCTTCTCCATCCCTCGCAATCTGGGTTTAGGGCCGGCTTCTCTACTGAAACCGCCCTACTAGGAGTTACCGAAAACATCAGGAGACTCCTGGACGAAGGCCAGACAGTCGCACTCATTTTACTAGACTTGAGTGCGGCTTTCGACACCATCTCCCATGCCAAACTGTTGGCCACCCTGGGGAGAAATGGCATCAGGGGCGATGCACTAAAATGGATTGAGTCCTTCTTGTCACAGAGAACCTTCCAAATCACATCCCCAATAGCCTGCTCGGATAAAATGAGCGCCCCCCATGGAGTACCACAGGGCTCCATCCTAAGCCCTCTGTTTTTTAATCTCTACCTCCGGCCTTTGGCTGATCTAGCGGATGAATCTGGCCTCACCCTCATGACATACGCTGATGATTCCCAAATCATCTTCTCCCTGTCAGAAGCAAACCCACTTCTTCCATCTCGCCTTAATCAAGGTCTCCAAAACATCTTCAGCTGGATGTCCGCACACCAACTGAAACTCAATGGAGATAAGACCGAGGTCCTCCTTTTGGGGAAAAACAAAGACCTCTGGAACGCTTCTCACTGGCCCTCTGAGCTCGGTTCCATCCCTACTCCCGCCACTCAAGTTAGAAATCTGGGAGTCATCATCGATAACACCTTGTCCATGAAACAGCAGGCAAACAGAGTGGTAGGCCTCTGCTTCACCATCCTAAAATGGCTAAGGAAGATCCTTTGGATGTTGCCCCTCGACACCCAAAAGTCCGTAGTCAATGCACTTATTACATCAAGGATTGACTACGGCAACATTCTCTACTTGGGCTCAAACAAAGCTGTCATTAACCGATTACAAGTGGTCCAGAATTCAGCGGCTAGGCTACTCTGTAATATCCCAAAAACCTCCAGTGTATCCAGCCACCTAAAAGACCTACATTGGCTCAGGGTGGAAAGCCGTATTAGGTTCAAAGCCCTGAGCTATATGTTTAGGATCAAATCTGGTACCGCCCATAAATATCTCCAAACCCTCGCCACTCCCTACACTCCGGCGAGAGCACTACGCTCGCAAAATGCTGCAAACTTTTCCATCCCAAAGTTCAAATTTGCAAGAATGGGAGGTAGATCCTTTGCTGTCATAGGGCCCACACTTTGGAACAAACTCCCCCCCCATATCCGGAAAGAAGACAGGTATAACATCTTCAGAAAACAGCTAAAGACCTGGCTCTTCCAGAAATAATCCACCATCACTTACCTTCCTTCATAAACTTGCTTAATTCCTGTCATCGGCGCCGGGAAACCCTTGTTGGGTAGCTGCGCGCCATACAAATGCAAAAAATAAAATAAATAAATAAAATATTCGACATGTCCGGAGTCATTGTTTTTCATCCGAAAATTGATTTTTTGGACTGTACCAAAAATGCTTCAAAATGTCAATTGGATCGTGCCTCATGTTGAATAACCACTTTTTAAACACTCACGTTGACAAAAATTGCCATTTTTACAGAGTTTTCCTTACTCAAAAGCTTCAATTTTGACCCGTTTCAGGCACAGAAATGACTTTAAACACACTTATTTTAGTTGAAAAAGTCATAATTCACATCCAACAGTCATTTAGAATCAAAAGATTAAATGTTAAAATTTCATCATTATAGACCATTTTGGGAACGTTCGGCATGTCCGGAGTCATCGTTTTTCATCCGAAAATTGATTTTTTGGACTGTACCAAAAATGATTCAAAATGTCAATTGGATCGTGCCTCATGTTGAATAACCACTTTTTAAACCCTCACAGTGACCAAAATGGCCATTTTTACAGAGTTTTGCTTAATCAAAAGCTTCAATTTTGACCCGTTTCAGTCACAGAAATGACTTTAAACACACTTATTTTAGTTGAAAAAGTCATAATTCACATCCAACAGTCATTTAGAGTCAAAAGATTAAATGTTAAAATTTCATCATTATAGACCATTTTGGGAACGTTCGACATGTCCGGAGTCATCGTTTTTCATCCGAAAATCGATTTTTTGGACTGTACCAAAAATGATTCAAAATGTCAATTGGATCATGCCTCATGTTGAATAACCACTTTTTTAACCCTCACGTTGACCAAAATTGCCATTTTTACAGAGTTTTGCTTACTCAAAAGCTTCAATTTTGACCCGTTTCAGGCACAGAAATGACTTTAAACACACTTATTTTAGTTGAAAAAGTCATAATGCACATCCAACAGTCATTTAGAGTCAAAAGATTAAATGTTAAAATTTCATCATTATAGACCATTTTGGGAACGTTCGACATGTCCGGAGTCATTGTTTTTCATCCGAAAATTGATTTTTGGGACTGTACCAAAAATTATTCAAAATGTCAATTGGATCGTGCCTCATGTTGAATAACCACTTTTTATACCCTCACGGTGACCAAAATTGCCATTTTTACAGAGTTTTGCTTACTCAAAAGCTTCAATTTTGACCCGTTTCAGGCACAGAAATGACTTTAAACACAATTATTTTAGTTGAAAAAGTCATAATTCACATCCAACAGTCATTTAGAGTCAAAAGATTAAATGTTAAAATTTCATCATTATAGACCATTTTGGGAACGTTCGACATGTCCGGAGTCATCGTTTTTCATCCGAAAATCGATTTTTTGGACTGTACCAAAAATGATTCAAAATGTCAATTGGATCATGCCTCATGTTGAATAACCACTTTTTTAACCCCCACGTTGACCAAAATTGCCATTTTTACAGAGTTTTGCTTACTCAAAAGCTTCAATTTTGACCCGTTTCAGGCACAGAAATGACTTTAAACACACTTATTTTAGTTTAAAAAGTCATAATGCACATCCAACAGTCATTTAGAGTCAAAAGATTAAATGTTAAAATTTCATCATTATAGACCATTTTGGGAACGTTCGACATGTCCGGAGTCATCGTTTTTCATCCGAAAATTGATTTTTTGGACTGTAGCAAAAATTATTCAAAATGTCAATTGGATCGTGCCTCATGTTGAATAACCACTTTTTAAACCCTCACAGTGACCAAAATTGCCATGTTTACAGAGTTTTGCTTACTCAAAAGCTTCAATTTTTACCCGTTTCAGGCACAGAAATTACTTTAAACACACTTATTTTAGTTGAAAAAGTCATAATGCACATCAAACAGTCATTTAGAGTCAAAAGATTAAATGTTAAAATTTCATCATTATAGACCATTTTGGGAACGTTCGACATGTCCGGAGTCAACGTTTTTCATCCGAATATTGATTTTTTGGACTGTACCAAAAATGCTTCAAAATGTCAATTGGATCGTGCCTCATGATGAATAACCACTTTTTAAACACTCACATTGACCAAAATTGCCATTTTTACAGAGTTTTCCTTACTCAAAAGCTTCAATATTGACCCGTTTCAGGCACAGAAATGACTTTAAACACACTTAATTTAGTTGAAAAAGTCATAATGCACATCCAACAGTCATTTAGAGTCAAAAGATTAAATGTTAAAATTTCATCATTATAGACCATTTTGGGAACGTTCGACATGTCCGGAGTCATCGTTTTTCATCCGAAAATCGATTTTTTGGACTGTACCAAAAATGATTCAAAATGTCAATTGGATCATGCCTCATGTTGAATAACCACTTTTTTAACCCTCACGTTGACCAAAATTGCCATTTTTACAGAGTTTTGCTTACTCAAAAGCTTCAATTTTGACCCGTTTCAGGCACAGAAATGACTTTAAACACACTTATTTTAGTTGAAAAAGTCATAATGCACATCCAACAGTCATTTAGAGTCAAAAGATTAAATGTTAAAATTTCATCATTATAGACCATTTTGGGAACGTTCGACATGTCCAGAGTCATTGTTTTTCATCCGAAAATTGATTTTTGGGACTGTACCAAAAATGATTCAAAATGTCAATTGGATCGTGCCTCATGTTGAATAACCACTTTTTATACCCTCACAGTGACCAAAATTGCCATTTTTACAGAGTTTTGCTTACTCAAAAGCTTCAATTTTGACCCGTTTCAGGCACAGAAATGACTTTAAACACACTTATTTTAGTTGAAAAAGTCATAATTCACATCCAACAGTCATTTAGAGTCAAAAGATTAAATGTTAAAATTTCATCATTATAGACCATTTTGGAACGTTCGACATGTCCGGAGTCATCGTTTTTCATCCGAAAATTGATTTTTGGGACTGTACCAAAAATGATTCAAAATGTCAATTGGATCGTGCCTCATGTTGAATAACCACTTTTTAAACCCTCACAGTGACCAAAATTGCCATTTTTACAGAGTTTTGCTTACTCAAAAGCTTCAATTTTGACCCGTTTCAGGCACAGAAATGACTTTAAACACACTTATTTTAGTTGAAAAAGTCATAATTCACATCCAACAGTCATTTAGAGTCAAAAGATTAAATGTTAAAATTTCATCATTATAGACCATTTTGGGAACGTTCGACATGTCCGGAGTCATCGTTTTTCATCCGAAAATTGATTTTTTGGACTGTACCAAAAATGCTTCAAAATGTCAATTGGATCGTGCCTCATGTTGAATAACCACTTTTTAAACACTCACGTTGACCAAAATTGCCATTTTTACAGAGTTTTCCTTACTCAAAAGCTTCAATTTTGACCCGTTTCAGGCACAGAAATGACTTTAAACACACTTATTTTAGTTGAAAAAGTCATAATTCACATCCAACAGTCATTTAGAGTCAAAAGATTAAATGTTAAAATTTCATCATTATAGACCATTTTGGGAACGTTCGACATGTCCGGAGTCATCGTTTTTCATCCGAAAATTGATTTTTTGGACTGTACCAAAAATGCTTCAAAATGTCAATTGGATCGTGCCTCATGTTGAATAACCACTTTTTAAACACTCACGTTGACCAAAATTGCCATTTTTACAGAGTTTTCCTTACTCAAAAGCTTCAATTTTGACCCGTTTCAGGCACAGAAATGACTTTAAACACACTTATTTTAGTTGAAAAAGTCATAATTCACATCCAACAGTCATTTAGAGTCAAAAGATTAAATGTTAAAATTTCATCATTATAGACCATTTTGGGAACGTTCGACATGTCCGGAGTCATCGTTTTTCATCCGAAAATAGATTTTTTGGACTGTACCAAAAATGCTTCAAAATGTCAATTGGATCGTGCCTCATGTTGAATAACCACTTTTTAAACACTCACGTTGACCAAAATTGCCATTTTTACAGAGTTTTCCTTACTCAAAAGCTTCAATTTTGACCCGTTTCAGGCACAGAAATTACTTTAAACACACTTATTTTAGTTGAAAAAGTCATAATTCACATCCAACAGTCATTTAGAATCAAAAGATTAAATGTTAAAATTTCATCATTATAGACCATTTTGGGAACGTTCGGCATGTCCGGAGTCATCGTTTTTCATCCGAAAATTGATTTTTTGGACTGTACCAAAAATGATTCAAAATGTCAATTGGATCGTGCCTCATGTTGAATAACCACTTTTTAAACCCTCACAGTGACCAAAATGGCCATTTTTACAGAGTTTTGCTTACTCAAAAGCTTCAATTTTGACCCGTTTCAGTCACAGAAATGACTTTAAACACACTTATTTTAGCTGAGAAAGTCATAATTCACATCCAACAGTCATTTAGAGTCAAAAGATTAAATGTTAAAATTTCATCATTATAGACCATTTTGGGAACGTTCGACATGTCCGGAGTCATCGTTTTTCATCCTAAATCGATTTTTTGGACTGTACCAAAAATGATTCAAAATGTCAATTGGATTATGCCTCATGTTGAATAACCACTTTTTAAACCCTCACGGTGACCAAAATTGCCATTTTTACAGAGTTTTGCTTACTCAAAAGCTTCAATTTTGACCCGTTTCAGGCACAGAAATGACTTTAAACACACTTATTTTAGTTGAAAAAGTCATAATTCACATCCAACAGTCATTTAGAGTCAAAAGATTAAATGTTAAAATTTCATCATTATAGACCATTTTGGGAACGTTCGACATGTCCGGAGTCATCGTTTTTCATCCGAAAATTGATTTTTTGGACTGTACCAAAAATGCTTCAAAATGTCAATTGGATCGTGCCTCATGTTGAATAACCACTTTTTAAACACTCACGTTGACCAAAATTGCCATTTTTACAGAGTTTTCCTTACTCAAAAGCTTCAATTTTGACCCGTTTCAGGCACAGAAATGACTTTAAACACACTTATTTTAGTTGAAAAAGTCATAATTCACATCCAACAGTCATTTAGAATCAAAAGATTAAATGTTAAAATTTCATCATTATAGACCATTTTGGGAACGTTCGGCATGCCCGGAGTCATCGTTTTTCATCCGAAAATTGATTTTTTGGACTGTACCAAAAATGATTCAAAATGTCAATTGGATCATGCCTCATGTTGAATAACCACTTTTTTAACCCTCACGTTGACCAAAATTGCCATTTTTACAGAGTTTTGCTTACTCAAAAGCTTCAATTTTGACCCGTTTCAGGCACAGAAATGACTTTAAACACACTTATTTTAGTTGAAAAAGTCATAATGCACATCCAACAGTCATTTAGAGTCAAAAGATTAAATGTTAAAATTTCATCATTATAGACCATTTTGGGAACGTTCGACATGTCCGGAGTCATTGTTTTTCATCCGAAAATTGATTTTTGGGACTGTACCAAAAATGATTCAAAATGTCAATTGGATCGTGCCTCATGTTGAATAACCACTTTTTATACCCTCACGGTGACCAAAATTGCCATTTTTACAGAGTTTTGCTTACTCAAAAGCTTCAATTTTGACCCGTTTCAGGCACAGAAATGACTTTAAACACACTTATTTTAGTTGAAAAAGTCATAATTCACATCCAACAGTCATTTAGAGTCAAAAGATTAAATGTTAAAATTTCATAATTATAGACCATTTTGGGAACGTTCGACATGTCCGGAGTCATCGTTTTTCATCCGAAAATTGATTTTTTGGACTGTACCAAAAATGATTCAAAATGTCAATTGGATCGTGCCTCATGTTGAATAACCACTTTTTAAACACTCACAGTGACCAAAATGGCCATTTTTACAGAGTTTTGCTTACTCAAAAGCTTCAATTTTGACCCGTTTCAGGCACAGAAATGACTTTAAACACACTTATTTTAGTTGAAAAAGTCATAATTCACATCCAACAGTCATTTAGAATCAAAAGATTAAATGTTAAAATTTCATCATTATAGACCATTTTGGGAACGTTCGGCATGTCCGGAGTCATCGTTTTTCATCCGAAAATTGATTTTTTGGACTGTAGCAAAAATGATTCAAAATGTCAATTGGATCGTGCCTCATGTTGAATAACCACTTTTTAAACCCTCACAGTGACCAAAATTGCCATTTTTACAGAGTTTTGCTTACTCAAAAGCTTCAATTTTGACCCGTTTCAGTCACAGAAATGACTTTAAACACACTTATTTTAGTTGAAAAAGTCATAATTCACATCCAACAGTCATTTAGAGTCAAAAGATTAAATGTTAAAATGTCATCATTATAGACCATTTTGGGAACGTTCGACATGTCCGGAGTCATCGTTTTTCATCCGAAAATCGATTTTTTGGACTGTACCAAAAATGATTCAAAATGTCAATTGGATCATGCCTCATGTTGAATAACCACTTTTTTAACCCTCACGTTGACCAAAATTGCCATTTTTACAGAGTTTTGCTTACTCAAAAGCTTCAATTTTGACCCGTTTCAGGCACAGAAATGACTTTAAACACACTTATTTTAGTTTAAAAAGTCATAATGCACATCCAACAGTCATTTAGAGTCAAAAGATTAAATGTTAAAATTTCATCATTATAGACCATTTTGGGAACGTTCGACATGTCCGGAGTCATCGTTTTTCATCCGAAAATTGATTTTTTGGACTGTAGCAAAAATTATTCAAAATGTCAATTGGATCGTGCCTCATGTTGAATAACCACTTTTTAAACCCTCACAGTGACCAAAATTGCCATGTTTACAGAGTTTTGCTTACTCAAAAGCTTCAATTTTGACCCGTTTCAGGCACAGAAATGACTTTAAACACACTTATTTTAGTTGAAAAAGTCATAATTCACATCCAACAGTCATTTAGAGTCAAAAGATTAAATGTTAAAATTTCATCATTATAGACCATTTTGGGAACGTTCGACATGTCCGGAGTCATCGTTTTTCATCCGAAAATTGATTTTTTGGACTGTACCAAAAATGCTTCAAAATGTCAATTGGATCGTGCCTCATGTTGAATAACCACTTTTTAAACCCTCACAGTGACCAAAATGGCCATTTTTACAGAGTTTTGCTTACTCAAAAGCTTCAATTTTGACCCGTTTCAGGCACAGAAATGACTTTAAACACACTTATTTTAGTTGAAAAAGTCATAATTCACATCCAACAGTCATTTAGAGTCAAAAGATTAAATGTTAAAATTTCATCATTATAGACCATTTTGGAACGTTCGACATGTCCGGAGTCATCGTTTTTCATCCGAAAATTGATTTTTGGGACTGTACCAAAAATGATTCAAAATGTCAATTGGATTGTGCCTCATGTTGAATAACCACTTTTTAAACCCTCACAGTGACCAAAATTGCCATTTTTACAGAGTTTTGCTTACTCAAAAGCTTCAATTTTGACCCGTTTCAGGCACAGAAATGACTTTAAACACACTTATTTTAGTTGAAAAAGTCATAATTCACATCCAACAGTCATTTAGAGTCAAAAGATTAAATGTTAAAATTTCATCATTATAGACCATTTTGGGAACGTTCGACATGTCCGGAGTCATCGTTTTTCATCCGAAAATTGATTTTTTGGACTGTACCAAAAATGCTTCAAAATGTCAATTGGATCGTGCCTCATGTTGAATAACCACTTTTTAAACACTCACGTTGACCAAAATTGCCATTTTTACAGAGTTTTCCTTACTCAAAAGCTTCAATTTTGACCCGTTTCAGGCACAGAAATGACTTTAAACACACTTATTTTAGTTGAAAAAGTCATAATTCACATCCAACAGTCATTTAGAGTCAAAAGATTAAATGTTAAAATTTCATCATTATAGACCATTTTGGGAACGTTCGACATGTCCGGAGTCATCGTTTTTCATCCGAAAATTGATTTTTTGGACTGTACCAAAAATGCTTCAAAATGTCAATTGGATCGTGCCTCATGTTGAATAACCACTTTTTAAACACTCACGTTGACCAAAATTGCCATTTTTACAGAGTTTTCCTTACTCAAAAGCTTCAATTTTGACCCGTTTCAGGCACAGAAATGACTTTAAACACACTTATTTTAGTTGAAAAAGTCATAATTCACATCCAACAGTCATTTAGAGTCAAAAGATTAAATGTTAAAATTTCATAATTATAGACCATTTTGGGAACGTTCGACATGTCCGGAGTCATTGTTTTTCATCCGAAAATTGATTTTTTGGACTGTACCAAAAATGCTTCAAAATGTCAATTGGATCGTGCCTCATGTTGAATAACCACTTTTTAAACACTCACGTTGACAAAAATTGCCATTTTTACAGAGTTTTCCTTACTCAAAAGCTTCAATTTTGACCCGTTTCAGGCACAGAAATGACTTTTAACACACTTATTTTAGTTGAAAAAGTCATAATTCACATCCATCAGTCATTTAGAATCAAAAGATTAAGTGTTAAAATTTCATCTTTATAGACCATTTTGGGAACGTTCGGCATGTCCGGAGTCATCGTTTTTCATCCGAAAATGGATTTTTTGGACTGTACCAAAAATGATTCAAAATGTCAATTGGATCGTGCCTCATGTTGAATAACCACTTTTTAAACCCTCACAGTGACCAAAATGGCCATTTTTACAGAGTTTTGCTTACTCAAAAGCTTCAATTTTGACCCGTTTCAGTCACAGAAATGACTTTAAACACACTTATTTTAGTTGAAAAAGTCATAATTCACATCCAACAGTCATTTAGAGTCAAAAGATTAAATGTTAAAATTTCATCATTATAGACCATTTTGGGAACGTTCGACATGTCCGGAGTCATCGTTTTTCATCCGAAAATTGATTTTTTGGACTGTACCAAAAATGCTTCAAAATGTCAATTGGATCGTGCCTCATGTTGAATAACCACTTTTTAAACACTCACGTTGACCAAAATTGCCATTTTTACAGAGTTTTCCTTACTCAAAAGCTTCAATTTTGACCCGTTTCAGGCACAGAAATGACTTTAAACACACTTATTTTAGCTGAGAAAGTCATAATTCACATCCAACAGTCATTTAGAGTCAAAAGATTAAATGTTAAAATTTCATCATTATAGACCATTTTGGGAACGTTCGACATGTCCGGAGTCATCGTTTTTCATCCTAAATCGATTTTTTGGACTGTACCAAAAATGATTCAAAATGTCAATTGGATTATGCCTCATGTTGAATAACCACTTTTTAAACCCTCACGGTGACCAAAATTGCCATTTTTACAGAGTTTTGCTTACTCAAAAGCTTCAATTTTGACCCGTTTCAGGCACAGAAATGACTTTAAACACACTTATTTTAGTTGAAAAAGTCATAATTCACATCCAACAGTCATTTAGAGTCAAAAGATTAAATGTTAAAATTTCATCATTATAGACCATTTTGGGAACGTTCGACATGTCCGGAGTCATCGTTTTTCATCCGAAAATTGATTTTTTGGACTGTACCAAAAATGCTTCAAAATGTCAATTGGATCGTGCCTCATGTTGAATAACCACTTTTTAAACACTCACGTTGACCAAAATTGCCATTTTTACAGAGTTTTCCTTACTCAAAAGCTTCAATTTTGACCCGTTTCAGGCACAGAAATGACTTTAAACACACTTATTTTAGTTGAAAAAGTCATAATTCACATCCAACAGTCATTTAGAATCAAAAGATTAAATGTTAAAATTTCATCATTATAGACCATTTTGGGAACGTTCGGCATGTCCGGAGTCATCGTTTTTCATCCGAAAATTGATTTTTTGGACTGTACCAAAAATGATTCAAAATGTCAATTGGATCATGCCTCATGTTGAATAACCACTTTTTTAACCCTCACGTTGACCAAAATTGCCATTTTTACAGAGTTTTGCTTACTCAAAAGCTTCAATTTTGACCCGTTTCAGGCACAGAAATGACTTTAAACACACTTATTTTAGTTGAAAAAGTCATAATGCACATCCAACAGTCATTTAGAGTCAAAAGATTAAATGTTAAAATTTCATCATTATAGACCATTTTGGGAACGTTCGACATGTCCGGAGTCATTGTTTTTCATCCGAAAATTGATTTTTGGGACTGTACCAAAAATGATTCAAAATGTCAATTGGATCGTGCCTCATGTTGAATAACCACTTTTTATACCCTCACGGTGACCAAAATTGCCATTTTTACAGAGTTTTGCTTACTCAAAAGCTTCAATTTTGACCCGTTTCAGGCACAGAAATGACTTTAAACACACTTATTTTAGTTGAAAAAGTCATAATTCACATCCAACAGTCATTTAGAGTCAAAAGATTAAATGTTAAAATTTCATAATTATAGACCATTTTGGGAACGTTCGACATGTCCGGAGTCATCGTTTTTCATCCGAAAATTGATTTTTTGGACTGTACCAAAAATGATTCAAAATGTCAATTGGATCGTGCCTCATGTTGAATAACCACTTTTTAAACACTCACAGTGACCAAAATGGCCATTTTTACAGAGTTTTGCTTACTCAAAAGCTTCAATTTTGACCCGTTTCAGGCACAGAAATGACTTTAAACACACTTATTTTAGTTGAAAAAGTCATAATTCACATCCAACAGTCATTTAGAATCAAAAGATTAAATGTTAAAATTTCATCATTATAGACCATTTTGGGAACGTTCGGCATGTCCGGAGTCATCGTTTTTCATCCGAAAATTGATTTTTTGGACTGTAGCAAAAATGATTCAAAATGTCAATTGGATCGTGCCTCATGTTGAATAACCACTTTTTAAACCCTCACAGTGACCAAAATTGCCATTTTTACAGAGTTTTGCTTACTCAAAAGCTTCAATTTTGACCCGTTTCAGTCACAGAAATGACTTTAAACACACTTATTTTAGTTGAAAAAGTCATAATTCACATCCAACAGTCATTTAGAGTCAAAAGATTAAATGTTAAAATGTCATCATTATAGACCATTTTGGGAACGTTCGACATGTCCGGAGTCATCGTTTTTCATCCGAAAATCGATTTTTTGGACTGTACCAAAAATGATTCAAAATGTCAATTGGATCATGCCTCATGTTGAATAACCACTTTTTTAACCCTCACGTTGACCAAAATTGCCATTTTTACAGAGTTTTGCTTACTCAAAAGCTTCAATTTTGACCCGTTTCAGGCACAGAAATGACTTTAAACACACTTATTTTAGTTTAAAAAGTCATAATGCACATCCAACAGTCATTTAGAGTCAAAAGATTAAATGTTAAAATTTCATCATTATAGACCATTTTGGGAACGTTCGACATGTCCGGAGTCATCGTTTTTCATCCGAAAATTGATTTTTTGGACTGTAGCAAAAATTATTCAAAATGTCAATTGGATCGTGCCTCATGTTGAATAACCACTTTTTAAACCCTCACAGTGACCAAAATTGCCATGTTTACAGAGTTTTGCTTACTCAAAAGCTTCAATTTTGACCCGTTTCAGGCACAGAAATGACTTTAAACACACTTATTTTAGTTGAAAAAGTCATAATTCACATCCAACAGTCATTTAGAGTCAAAAGATTAAATGTTAAAATTTCATCATTATAGACCATTTTGGGAACGTTCGACATGTCCGGAGTCATCGTTTTTCATCCGAAAATTGATTTTTTGGACTGTACCAAAAATGCTTCAAAATGTCAATTGGATCGTGCCTCATGTTGAATAACCACTTTTTAAACCCTCACAGTGACCAAAATGGCCATTTTTACAGAGTTTTGCTTACTCAAAAGCTTCAATTTTGACCCGTTTCAGGCACAGAAATGACTTTAAACACACTTATTTTAGTTGAAAAAGTCATAATTCACATCCAACAGTCATTTAGAGTCAAAAGATTAAATGTTAAAATTTCATCATTATAGACCATTTTGGAACGTTCGACATGTCCGGAGTCATCGTTTTTCATCCGAAAATTGATTTTTGGGACTGTACCAAAAATGATTCAAAATGTCAATTGGATTGTGCCTCATGTTGAATAACCACTTTTTAAACCCTCACAGTGACCAAAATTGCCATTTACAGAGTTTTGCTTACTCAAAAGCTTCAATTTTGACCCGTTTCAGGCACAGAAATGACTTTAAACACACTTATTTTAGTTGAAAAAGTCATAATTCACATCCAACAGTCATTTAGAGTCAAAAGATTAAATGTTAAAATTTCATCATTATAGACCATTTTGGGAACGTTCGACATGTCCGGAGTCATCGTTTTTCATCCGAAAATTGATTTTTTGGACTGTACCAAAAATGCTTCAAAATGTCAATTGGATCGTGCCTCATGTTGAATAACCACTTTTTAAACACTCACGTTGACCAAAATTGCCATTTTTACAGAGTTTTCCTTACTCAAAAGCTTCAATTTTGACCCGTTTCAGGCACAGAAATGACTTTAAACACACTTATTTTAGTTGAAAAAGTCATAATTCACATCCAACAGTCATTTAGAGTCAAAAGATTAAATGTTAAAATTTCATCATTATAGACCATTTTGGGAACGTTCGACATGTCCGGAGTCATCGTTTTTCATCCGAAAATTGATTTTTTGGACTGTACCAAAAATGCTTCAAAATGTCAATTGGATCGTGCCTCATGTTGAATAACCACTTTTTAAACACTCACGTTGACCAAAATTGCCATTTTTACAGAGTTTTCCTTACTCAAAAGCTTCAATTTTGACCCGTTTCAGGCACAGAAATGACTTTAAACACACTTATTTTAGTTGAAAAAGTCATAATTCACATCCAACAGTCATTTAGAGTCAAAAGATTAAATGTTAAAATTTCATAATTATAGACCATTTTGGGAACGTTCGACATGTCCGGAGTCATTGTTTTTCATCCGAAAATTGATTTTTTGGACTGTACCAAAAATGCTTCAAAATGTCAATTGGATCGTGCCTCATGTTGAATAACCACTTTTTAAACACTCACGTTGACAAAAATTGCCATTTTTACAGAGTTTTCCTTACTCAAAAGCTTCAATTTTGACCCGTTTCAGGCACAGAAATGACTTTTAACACACTTATTTTAGTTGAAAAAGTCATAATTCACATCCATCAGTCATTTAGAATCAAAAGATTAAGTGTTAAAATTTCATCTTTATAGACCATTTTGGGAACGTTCGGCATGTCCGGAGTCATCGTTTTTCATCCGAAAATGGATTTTTTGGACTGTACCAAAAATGATTCAAAATGTCAATTGGATCGTGCCTCATGTTGAATAACCACTTTTTAAACCCTCACAGTGACCAAAATGGCCATTTTTACAGAGTTTTGCTTACTCAAAAGCTTCAATTTTGACCCGTTTCAGTCACAGAAATGACTTTAAACACACTTATTTTAGTTGAAAAAGTCATAATTCACATCCAACAGTCATTTAGAGTCAAAAGATTAAATGTTAAAATTTCATCATTATAGACCATTTTGGGAACGTTCGACATGTCCGGAGTCATCGTTTTTCATCCGAAAATCGATTTTTTGGACTGTACCAAAAATGATTCAAAATGTCAATTGGATCATGCCTCATGTTGAATAACAACTTTTTTAACCCTCACGTTGACCAAAATGGCCATTTTTACAGAGTTTTGCTTACTCAAAAGCTTCAATTTTGACCCGTTTCAGGCACAGAAATGACTTTAAACACACTTATTTTAGTTTAAAAAGTCATAATGCACATCCAACAGTCATTTAGAGTCAAAAGATTAAATGTTAAAATTTCATCATTATAGACCATTTTGGGAACGTTCGACATGTCCGGAGTCATCGTTTTTCATCCGAAAATTGATTTTTGGGACTGTACCAAAAAATGATTCAAAATGTCAATTGGATCGTGCCTCATGTTGAATAACCACTTTTTATACCCTCACAGTGACCAAAATTGCCATTTTTACAGAGTTTTGCTTACTCAAAAGCTTCAATTTTGACCCGTTTCAGGCACAGAAGTGACTTTAAACACACTTATTTTAGTTGAAAAAGTCATAATTCACATCCAACAGCCATTTAGAGTCAAAAGATTAAATGTTAAAATTTCATCATTATAGACCATTTTGGGAACGTTCGACATGTCCGGAGTCATCGTTTTTCATCCGAAAATTGATTTTTTGGACTGTACCAAAAATGCTTCAAAATGTCAATTGGATCGTGCCTCATGTTGAATAACCACTTTTTAAACCCTCACAGTGACCAAAATGGCCATTTTTACAGAGTTTTGCTTACTCAAAAGCTTCAATTTTGACCCGTTTCAGGCACAGAAATGACTTTAAACACACTTATTTTAGTTGAAAAAGTCATAATTCACATCCAACAGTCATTTAGAGTCAAAAGATTAAATGTTAAAATTTCATCATTATAGACCATTTTGGAATGTTCGACATGTCCGGAGTCATCGTTTTTCATCCGAAAATTGATTTTTGGGACTGTACCAAAAATGATTCAAAATGTCAATTGGATCGTGCCTCATGTTGAATAACCACTTTTTAAACCCTCACAGTGACCAAAATTGCCATTTTTACAGAGTTTTGCTTACTCAAAAGCTTCAATTTTGACCCGTTTCAGGCACAGAAATGACTTTAAACACACTTATTTTAGTTGAAAAAGTCATAATTCACATCCAACAGTCATTTAGAGTCAAAAGATTAAATGTTAAAATTTCATCATTATAGACCATTTTGGGAACGTTCGACATGTCCGGAGTCATCGTTTTTCATCCGAAAATTGATTTTTTGGACTGTACCAAAAATGCTTCAAAATGTCAATTGGATCGTGCCTCATGTTGAATAACCACTTTTTAAACACTCACGTTGACCAAAATTGCCATTTTTACAGAGTTTTCCTTACTCAAAAGCTTCAATTTTGACCCGTTTCAGGCACAGAAATGACTTTAAACACACTTATTTTAGTTGAAAAAGTCATAATTCACATCCAACAGTCATTTAGAGTCAAAAGATTAAATGTTAAAATTTCATCATTATAGACCATTTTGGGAACGTTCGACATGTCCGGAGTCATCGTTTTTCATCCGAAAATTGATTTTTTGGACTGTACCAAAAATGCTTCAAAATGTCAATTGGATCGTGCCTCATGTTGAATAACCACTTTTTAAACACTCACGTTGACCAAAATTGCCATTTTTACAGAGTTTTCCTTACTCAAAAGCTTCAATTTTGACCCGTTTCAGGCACAGAAATGACTTTAAACACACTTATTTTAGTTGAAAAAGTCATAATTCACATCCAACAGTCATTTAGAGTCAAAAGATTAAATGTTAAAATTTCATCATTATAGACCATTTTGGGAACGTTTGACATGTCCGGAGTCATTGTTTTTCATCCGAAAATTGATTTTTTGGACTGTACCAAAAATGCTTCAAAATGTCAATTGGATCGTGCCTCATGTTGAATAACCACTTTTTAAACACTCAAGTTGACAAAAATTGCCATTTTTACAGAGTTTTCCTTACTCAAAAGCTTCAATTTTGACCCGTTTCAGGCACAGAAATGACTTTAAACACACTTATTTTAGTTGAAAAAGTCATAATTCACATCCAACAGTCATTTAGAATCAAAAGATTAAATGTTAAAATTTCATCATTATAGACCATTTTGGGAACGTTCGGCATGTCCGGAGTCATCGTTTTTCATCCGAAAATTGATTTTTTGGACTGTACCAAAAATGATTCAAAATGTCAATTGGATCGTGCCTCATGTTGAATAACCACTTTTTAAACCCTCACAAAGACCAAAATGGCCATTTTTACAGAGTTTTGCTTACTCAAAAGCTTCAATTTTGACCCGTTTCAGTCACAGAAATGACTTTAAACACACTTATTTTAGTTGAAAAAGTCATAATTCACATCCAACAGTCATTTAGAGTCAAAAGATTAAATGTTAAAATTTCATCATTATAGACCATTTTGGGAACGTTCGACATGTCCGGAGTCATCGTTTTTCATCCTAAATCGATTTTTTGGACTGTACCAAAAATGATTCAAAATGTCAATTGGATTATGCCTCATGTTGAATAACCACTTTTTAAACCCTCACGGTGACCAAAATTGCCATTTTTACAGAGTTTTGCTTACTCAAAAGCTTCAATTTTGACCCGTTTCAGGCACAGAAATGACTTTAAACACACTTATTTTAGTTTAAAAAGTCATAATGCACATCCAACAGTCATTTAGAGTCAAAAGATTAAATGTTAAAATTTCATCATTATAGACCATTTTGGGAACGTTCGACATGTCCGGAGTCATCGTTTTTCATCCGAAAATTGATTTTTGGGACTGTACCAAAAATGATTCAAAATGTCAATTGGATCGTGCCTCATGTTGAATAACCACTTTTTATACCCTCACAGTGACCAAAATTGCCATTTTTACAGAGTTTTGCTTACTCAAAAGCTTCAATTTTGACCCGTTTCAGGCACAGAAATGACTTTAAACACACTTATTTTAGTTGAAAAAGTCATAATTCACATCCAACAGTCATTTAGAGTCAAAAGATTAAATGTTAAAATTTCATCATTATAGACCATTTTGGGAACGTTCGACATGTCCGGAGTCATCGTTTTTCATCCGAAAATTGATTTTTTGGACTGTACCAAAAATGATTCAAAATGTCAATTGGATCGTGCCTCATGTTGAATAACCACTTTTTAAACCCTCACAGTGACCAAAATGGCCATTTTTACAGAGTTTTGCTTAATCAAAAGCTTCAATTTTGACCCGTTTCAGTCACAGAAATGACTTTAAACACACTTATTTTAGTTGAAAAAGTCATAATTCACATCCAACAGTCATTTAGAGTCAAAAGATTAAATGTTAAAATTTCATCATTATAGACCATTTTGGGAACGTTCGACATGTCCGGAGTCATCGTTTTTCATCCGAAAATCGATTTTTTGGACTGTACCAAAAATGATTCAAAATGTCAATTGGATCATGCCTCATGTTGAATAACAACTTTTTTAACCCTCACGTTGACCAAAATGGCCATTTTTACAGAGTTTTGCTTACTCAAAAGCTTCAATTTTGACCCGTTTCAGGCACAGAAATGACTTTAAACACACTTATTTTAGTTTAAAAAGTCATAATGCACATCCAACAGTCATTTAGAGTCAAAAGATTAAATGTTAAAATTTCATCATTATAGACCATTTTGGGAACGTTCGACATGTCCGGAGTCATCGTTTTTCATCCGAAAATTGATTTTTGGGACTGTACCAAAAATGATTCAAAATGTTAATTGGATCGTGCCTCATGTTGAATAACCACTTTTTATACCCTCACAGTGACCAAAATTGCCATTTTTACAGAGTTTTGCTTACTCAAAAGCTTCAATTTTGACCCGTTTCAGGCACAGAAATGACTTTAAACACACTTATTTTAGTTGAAAAAGTCATAATTCACATCCAACAGTCATTTAGAGTCAAAAGATTAAATGTTAAAATTTCATCATTATAGACCATTTTGGGAACGTTCGACATGTCCGGAGTCATCGTTTTTCATCCGAAAATTGATTTTTTGGACTGTACCAAAAATGCTTCAAAATGTCAATTGGATCGTGCCTCATGTTGAATAACCACTTTTTAAACCCTCACAGTGACCAAAATGGCCATTTTTACAGAGTTTTGCTT
Organism: Lissotriton vulgaris; assembly: GCF_964263255.1. NCBI lineage: Eukaryota > Metazoa > Chordata > Amphibia > Caudata > Salamandridae > Lissotriton > Lissotriton vulgaris. Next base: position 100,693 of record NW_028243138.1, read on the forward strand.
ACTCAAAAGCTTCAATTTTGACCCGTTTCAGGCACAGAAATGACTTTAAACACACTTATTTTAGTTGAAAAAGTCATAATTCACATCCAACAGTCATTTAGAGTCAAAAGATTAAATGTTAAAATTTCATCATTATAGACCATTTTGGGAACGTTCGACATGTCTGGAGTCATCGTTTTTCATCCGAAAATCGATTTTTTGGACTGTACCAAAAATGATTCAAAATGTCAATTGGATCATGCCTCATGTTGAATAACAACTTTTTTAACCCTCACGTTGACCAAAATGGCCATTTTTACAGAGTTTTGCTTACTCAAAAGCTTCAATTTTGACCCGTTTCAGGCACAGAAATGACTTTAAACACACTTATTTTAGTTTAAAAAGTCATAATGCACATCCAACAGTCATTTAGAGTCAAAAGATTAAATGTTAAAATTTCATCATTATAGACCATTTTGGGAACGTTCGACATGTCCGGAGTCATCGTTTTTCATCCGAAAATTGATTTTTGGGACTGTACCAAAAATGATTCAAAATGTCAATTGGATCGTGCCTCATGTTGAATAACCACTTTTTATACCCTCACAGTGACCAAAATTGCCATTTTTACAGAGTTTTGCTTACTCAAAAGCTTCAATTTTGACCCGTTTCAGGCACAGAAATGACTTTAAACACACTTATTTTAGTTGAAAAAGTCATAATTCACATCCAACAGTCATTTAGAGTCAAAAGATTAAATGTTAAAATTTCATCATTATAGACCATTTTGGGAACGTTCGACATGTCCGGAGTCATCGTTTTTCATCCGAAAATTGATTTTTTGGACTGTACCAAAAATGCTTCAAAATGTCAATTGGATCGTGCCTCATGTTGAATAACCACTTTTTAAACCCTCACAGTGACCAAAATGGCCATTTTTACAGAGTTTTGCTTACTCAAAAGCTTCAATTTTGACCCGTTTCAGGCACAGAAATGACTTTAAACACACTTATTTTAGTTGAAAAAGTCATAATTCACATCCAACAGTCATTTAGAATCAAAAGATTAAATGTTAAAATTTCATCATTATAGACCATTTTGGGAACGTTCGGCATGTCCGGAGTCATCGTTTTTCATCCGAAAATTGATTTTTTGGACTGTACCAAAAATGATTCAAAATGTCAATTGGATCGTGCCTCATGTTGAATAACCACTTTTTAAACCCTCACAGTGACCAAAATGGCCATTTTTACAGAGTTTTGCTTACTCAAAAGCTTCAATTTTGACCCGTTTCAGGCACAGAAATGACTTTAAACACACTTATTTTAGTTGAAAAAGTCATAATTCACATCCAACAGTCATTTAGAGTCAAAAGATTAAATGTTAAAATTTCATCATTATAGACCATTTTGGGAACGTTCGACATGTCCGGAGTCATCGTTTTTCATCCAAAAATCGATTTTTTGGACTGTACCAAAAATGCTTCAAAATGTCAATTGGATCGTGCCTCATGTTGAATAACCACTTTTTAAACACTCACGTTGACCAAAATTGCCATTTTTACAGAGTTTTCCTTACTCAAAAGCTTCAATTTTGACCCGTTTCAGGCACAGAAATGACTTTAAACACACTTATTTTAGTTGAAAAAGTCATAATTCACATCCAACAGTCATTTAGAGTCAAAAGATTAAATGTTAAAATTTCATCATTATAGACCATTTTGGGAACGTTCGACATGTCCGGAGTCATCGTTTTTCATCCGAAAATTGATTTTTTGGACTGTACCAAAAATGCTTCAAAATGTCAATTGGATCGTGCCTCATGTTGAATAACCACTTTTTAAACACTCACGTTGACCAAAATTGCCATTTTTACAGAGTTTTCCTTACTCAAAAGCTTCAATTTTGACCCGTTTCAGGCACAGAAATGACTTTAAACACACTTATTTTAGTTGAAAAAGTCATAATTCACATCCAACAGTCATTTAGAGTCAAAAGATTAAATGTTAAAATTTCATCATTATAGACCATTTTGGGAACGTTCGACATGTCCGGAGTCATTGTTTTTCATCCGAAAATTGATTTTTTGGACTGTACCAAAAATGCTTCAAAATGTCAATTGGATCGTGCCTCATGTTGAATAACCACTTTTTAAACACTCACGTTGACAAAAATTGCCATTTTTACAGAGTTTTCCTTACTCAAAAGCTTCAATTTTGACCCGTTTCAGGCACAGAAATGACTTTAAACACACTTATTTTAGTTTAAAAAGTCATAATGCACATCCAACAGTCATTTAGAGTCAAAAGATTAAATGTTAAAATTTCATCATTATAGACCATTTTGGGAACGTTCGACATGTCCGGAGTCATCGTTTTTCATCCGAAAATTGATTTTTGGGACTGTACCAAAAATGATTCAAAATGTCAATTGGATCGTGCCTCATGTTAAATAACCACTTTTTATACCCTCACAGTGACCAAAATTGCCATTTTTACAGAGTTTTGCTTACTCAAAAGCTTCAATTTTGACCCGTTTCAGGCACAGAAATGACTTTAAACACACTTATTTTAGTTGAAAAAGTCATAATTCACATCCAACAGTCATTTAGAGTCAAAAGATTAAATGTTAAAATTTCATCATTATAGACCATTTTGGGAACGTTCGACATGTCCGGAGTCATCGTTTTTCATCCGAAAATTGATTTTTTGGACTGTACCAAAAATGCTTCAAAATGTCAATTGGATCGTGCCTCATGTTGAATAACCACTTTTTAAACCCTCACAGTGACCAAAATGGCCATTTTTACAGAGTTTTGCTTACTCAAAAGCTTCAATTTTGACCCGTTTCAGGCACAGAAATGACTTTAAACACACTTATTTTAGTTGAAAAAGTCATAATTCACATCCAACAGTCATTTAGAGTCAAAAGATTAAATGTTAAAATTTCATCATTATAGACCATTTTGGGAACGTTCGACATGTCCGGAGTCATCGTTTTTCATCCGAAAATTGATTTTTGGGACTGTACCAAAAATGATTCAAAATGTCAATTGGATCGTGCCTCATGTTGAATAACCACTTTTTATACCCTCACAGTGACCAAAATTGCCATTTTTACAGAGTTTTGCTTACTCAAAAGCTTCAATTTTGACCCGTTTCAGGCACAGAAATGACTTTAAACACACTTATTTTAGTTGAAAAAGTCATAATTCACATCCAACAGTCATTTAGAGTCAAAAGATGAAATGTTAAAATTTCATCATTATAGACCATTTTGGGAACGTTCGACATGTCCGGAGTCATCGTTTTTCATCCGAAAATTGATTTTTTGGACTGTACCAAAAATGCTTCAAAATGTCAATTGGATCGTGCCTCATGTTGAATAACCACTTTTTAAACCCTCACAGTGACCAAAATGGCCATTTTTACAGAGTTTTGCTTACTCAAAAGCTTCAATTTTGACCCGTTTCAGGCACAGAAATGACTTTAAACACACTTATTTTAGTTGAAAAAGTCATAATTCACATCCAACAGTCATTTAGAATCTAAAGATTAAATGTTAAAATTTCATCATTATAGACCATTTTGGGAACGTTCGGCATGTCCGGAGTCATCGTTTTTCATCCGAAAATTGATTTTTTGGACTGTACCAAAAATGATTCAAAATGTCAATTGGATCGTGCCTCATGTTGAATAACCACTTTTTAAACCCTCACAGTGACCAAAATGGCCATTTTTACAGAGTTTTGCTTAATCAAAAGCTTCAATTTTGACCCGTTTCAGTCACAGAAATGACTTTAAACACACTTATTTTAGTTGAAAAAGTCATAATTCACATCCAACAGTCATTTAGAGTCAAAAGATTAAATGTTAAAATTTCATCATTATAGACCATTTTGGGAACGTTCGACATGTCCGGAGTCATCGTTTTTCATCCGAAAATCGATTTTTTGGACTGTACCAAAAATGCTTCAAAATGTCAATTGGATCGTGCCTCATGTTGAATAACCACTTTTTAAACACTCACGTTGACCAAAATTGCCATTTTTACAGAGTTTTCCTTACTCAAAAGCTTCAATTTTGACCCGTTTCAGGCACAGAAATGACTTTAAACACACTTATTTTAGTTGAAAAAGTCATAATTCACATCCAACAGTCATTTAGAGTCAAAAGATTAAATGTTAAAATTTCATCATTATAGACCATTTTGGGAACGTTCGACATGTCCGGAGTCATCGTTTTTCATCCGAAAATTGATTTTTTGGACTGTACCAAAAATGCTTCAAAATGTCAATTGGATCGTGCCTCATGTTGAATAACCACTTTTTAAACACTCACGTTGACCAAAATTGCCATTTTTACAGAGTTTTCCTTACTCAAAAGCTTCAATTTTGACCCGTTTCAGGCACAGAAATGACTTTAAACACACTTATTTTAGTTGAAAAAGTCATAATTCACATCCAACAGTCATTTAGAGTCAAAAGATTAAATGTTAAAATTTCATCATTATAGACCATTTTGGGAACGTTCGACATGTCCGGAGTCATTGTTTTTCATCCGAAAATTGATTTTTTGGACTGTACCAAAAATGCTTCAAAATGTCAATTGGATCGTGCCTCATGTTGAATAACCACTTTTTAAACACTCACGTTGACAAAAATTGCCATTTTTACAGAGTTTTCCTTACTCAAAAGCTTCAATTTTGACCCGTTTCAGGCACAGAAATGACTTTAATCACACTTATTTTAGTTGAAAAAGTCATAATTCACATCCATCAGTCATTTAGAATCAAAAGATTAAGTGTTAAAATTTCATCTTTATAGACCATTTTGGGAACGTTCGGCATGTCCGGAGTCATCGTTTTTCATCCGAAAATTGATTTTTTGGACTGTACCAAAAATGATTCAAAATGTCAATTGGATCGTGCCTCATGTTGAATAACCACTTTTTAAACCCTCACAGTGACCAAAATGGCCATTTTTACTTGCTTACTCAAAAGCTTCAATTTTGACCCGTTTCAGTCACAGAAATGACTTTAAACACACTTATTTTAGTTGAAAAAGTCATAATTCACATCCAACAGTCATTTAGAGTCAAAAGATTAAATGTTAAAATTTCATCATTATAGACCATTTTGGGAGCGTTCGGCATGTCCGGAGTCATCGTTTTTCATCCGAAAATTGAATTTTTGGACTGTACCAAAAATGATTCAAAATGTCAATTGGATCGTGCCTCATGTTGAATAACCACTTTTTGAACCCTCACAGTGACCAAAATGGCCATTTTTACAGAGTTTTGCTTACTCAAAAGCTTCAATTTTGACCCTTTTCAGGCACAGAAATGACTTTAAACACACTTATTTTAGTTGAAAAAGTCATTATTCACATCCAACAGTCATTTAGAGTCAAAAGAATAAATGTTAAAATTTCATCATTATAGACCATTTTGGGAATGTTCGACATGTCCGGAGTCATCGTTTTTCATTCGAAAATTGATTTTTTGGACTGTACCAAAAATTATTCAAAATGTCAATTGGATCGTGCCTCATGTTGAATAACCACTTTTTAAACCCTCACAGTGACCAAAAGTGCCATTTTTACAGAGTTTTGCTTACTCAAAAGTTTCAATTTTGACCCGTTTCAGGCACAGAAATGACTTTAAACACACTTATTTTAGTTGAAAAAGTCATAATGCACATCCAACAGTCATTTAGAGTCAAAGATTAAATGCTAAAATTTCATCATTATATACCATTTTGGGACCGTTCGACATGTCCGGAGTCATCGTTTTTCATCCGAAAATTGATTTTTGGGACTGTACCAAAAATGATTCAAAATGTCAATTGGATCGTGCCTCATGTTGAATAACCACTTTTTAAACCCTCACAGTGACCAAAATTGCCATTTTTACAGAGTTTTGCTTACTCAAAAGCTTCAATTTTGACCCGTTTCAGGCACAGAAATGACTTTAAACACACTTAATTTAGTTGAAAAAGTCATAATGCACATCCAACAGTCATTTAGAGTCAAAAGATTAAATGTTAAAATTTCATCATTATAGACCATTTTGGGAACGTTCGACATGTCCGGAGTCATCGTTTTTCATCCGAAAATTGATTTTTTGGACTGTACCAAAAATGCTTCAAAATGTCAATTGGATCGTGCCTCATGTTGAATAACCACTTTTTAAACACTCACGTTGACCAAAATTGCCATTTTTACAGAGTTTTCCTTACTCAAAAGCTTCAATTTTGACGCGTTTCAGGCACAGAAATGACTTTAAACACACTTATTTTAGTTGAAAAAGTCATAATTCACATCCAACAGTCATTTAGAGTCAAAAGATTAAATGTTAAAATTTCATCATTCTAGACCATTTTGGGAACGTTCGGCATGTCCGGAGTCATCGTTTTTCATCCGAAAATTGATTTTTTGGACTGTACCAAAAATGATTCAAAATGTCAATTGGGTTGTGCCTCATGTTGAATAACCACTTTTTAAACCCTCACATGTGACCAAAATGGCCATTTTTACAGAGTTTTGCTTACTAAAAAGCTTCAATTTTGACCCGTTACAGTCACAGAAAAGACTTTAAACACACTTATTTTAGTTGAAAAAGTCATAATTCACATCCAACAGTCATTTAGAGTCAAAAGATTAAATGTTAAAATTTCATCATTATAGACCATTTTGGGAACGTTCGACATGTCCGGAGTCATCGTTTTTCATCCGAAAATCGATTTTTTGGACTGTACCAAAAATGATTCAAAATGTCAATTGGATCATGCCTCATGTTGAATAACCACTTTTTAAACCCTCACAGTGACCAAAATTGCCATTTTTACAGAGTTTTGCTTACTCAAAAGCTTCAATTTTGACCCGTTTCAGGCACAGAAATGACTTTAAACACACTTATTTTAGTTGAAAAAGTCATAAAGCACATCCAACAGTCATTTAGAGTCAAAAGATTAAATGTTAAAATTTCATCATTATAGACCATTTTGGGAACGTTCGACATGTCCGGAGTCATCGTTTTTCATCCGAAAATGGATTTTTGGGACTGTACCAAAAATGATTCAAAATGTCAATTGGATCGTGCCTCATGTTGAATAACCACTTTTTAAACCCTCACAGTGACCAAAAGTGCCATTTTTACAGAGTTTTGCTTACTCAAAAGCTTCAATTTTGACCTGTTTCAGGCACAGAAATGACTTTAAACACACTTATTTTAGTTGAAAAAGTCATAATTCACATCCAACAGTCATTTAGAGTCAAAAGATTAAATGTTAAAATTTCATCATTATAGACCATTTTGGGAACGTTCGACATGTCCGGAGTCATCGTTTTTCATCCGAAAATTGATTTTTTGGACTGTACCAAAAATGCTTCAAAATGTCAATTGGATCGTGCCTCATGTTGAATAACCACTTTTTAAACCCTCACAGTGACCAAAATGGCCATTTTTACAGAGTTTTGCTTACTCAAAAGCTTCAATTTTGACCCGTTTCAGTCACAGAAATGACTTTAAACACACTTATTTTAGTTGAAAAAGTCATAATTCACATCCAACAGTCATTTAGAGTCAAAAGATTAAATGTTAAAATTTCATCATTATAGACCATTTTGGGAGCGTTCGGCATGTCCGGAGTCATCGTTTTTCATCCGAAAATTGAATTTTTGGACTGTACCAAAAATGATTCAAAATGTCAATTGGATCGTGCCTCATGTTGAATAACCACTTTTTGAACCCTCACAGTGACCAAAATGGCCATTTTTACAGAGTTTTGCTTACTCAAAAGCTTCAATTTTGACCCGTTTCAGGCACAGAAATGACTTTAAACACACTTATTTTAGTTGAAAAAGTCATAATTCACATCCAACAGTCATTTAGAGTCAAAAGAATAAATGTTAAAATTTCATCATTATAGACCATTTTGGGAATGTTCGACATGTCCGGAGTCATCGTTTTTCATTCGAAAATTGATTTTTTGGACTGTACCAAAAATTATTCAAAATGTCAATTGGATCGTGCCTCATGTTGAATAACCACTTTTTAAACCCTCACAGTGACCAAAAGTGCCATTTTTACAGAGTTTTGCTTACTCAAAAGTTTCAATTTTGACCCGTTTCAGGCACAGAAATGACTTTAAACACACTTATTTTAGTTGAAAAAGTCATAATGCACATCCAACAGTCATTTAGAGTCAAAGATTAAATGCTAAAATTTCATCATTATATACCATTTTGGGACCGTTCGACATGTCCGGAGTCATCGTTTTTCATCCGAAAATTGATTTTTGGGACTGTACCAAAAATGATTCAAAATGTCAATTGGATCGTGCCTCATGTTGAATAACCACTTTTTAAACCCTCACAGTGACCAAAATTGCCATTTTTACAGAGTTTTGCTTACTCAAAAGCTTCAATTTTGACCCGTTTCAGGCACAGAAATGACTTTAAACACACTTAATTTAGTTGAAAAGTCATAATGCACATCCAACAGTCATTTAGAGTCAAAAGATTAAATGTTAAAATTTCATCATTATAGACCATTTTGGGAACGTTCGACATGTCCGGAGTCATCGTTTTTCATCCGAAAATTGATTTTTTGGACTGTACCAAAAATGCTTCAAAATGTCAATTGGATCGTGCCTCATGTTGAATAACCACTTTTTAAACACTCATGTTGACCAAAATTGCCATTTTTACAGAGTTTTCCTTACTCAAAAGCTTCAATTTTGACGCGTTTCAGGCACAGAAATGACTTTAAACACACTTATTTTAGTTGAAAAAGTCATAATTCACATCCAACAGTCATTTAGAGTCAAAAGATTAAATGTTAAAATTTCATCATTGTTAAAATTTTCATCATTCTAGACCATTTTGGGAACGTTCGGCATGTCCGGAGTCATCGTTTTTCATCCGAAAATTGATTTTTGGACTGTACCAAAAATGATTTCAAAATGTCAATTGGGTTGTGCCTCATGTTGAATAACCACTTTTTAAACCCTCACATGTGACCAAAATGGCCATTTTTACAGAGTTTTGCTTACTAAAAAGCTTCAATTTTGACCCGTTACAGTCACAGAAAGACTTTAAACACACTTATTTTAGTTGAAAAAGTCATAATTCACATCCAACAGTCATTTAGAGTCAAAAGATTAAATGTTAAAATTTCATCATTATAGACCATTTTGGGAACGTTCGACATGTCCGGAGTCATCGTTTTTCATCCGAAAATCGATTTTTGGACTGTACCAAAAATGATTCAAAATGTCAATTGGATCATGCCTCATGTTGAATAACCACTTTTTAAACCCTCACAGTGACCAAAATTGCCATTTTTACAGAGTTTTGCTTACTCAAAAGCTCAATTTTGACCCGTTTCAGGCACAGAAATGACTTTAAACACACTTATTTTAGTTGAAAAGTCATAAAGGCACATCAAACAGTCATTTAGAGTCAAAAGATTAAATGTTAAAATTCATCATTATAGACCATTTGGGAACGTTCGACATGTCCGGAGTCATCGTTTTTCATCCGAAAATGGATTTTTGGGACTGTACCAAAATGATTCAAAATGTCAATTGGATCGTGCCTCATGTTGAATAACCACTTTTTAAACCCTCACAGTGACCAAAAGTGCCATTTTTACAGAGTTTTGCTTACTCAAAAGCTTCAATTTTGACCCGTTTCAGGCACAGAAATGACTTTAAACACACTTATTTTAGTTGAAAAAGTCATAATTCACATCCAACAGTCATTTAGAGTCAAAAGATTAAATGTTAAAAATTTCATCATTATAGACCATTTTGGGAACGTTCGACATGTCCGGAGTCATCGTTTTTCATCCGAAAATTGATTTTTGGACTGTACCAAAAATGATTCAAAATGTCAATTGGATTGTGCCTCATGTGAATAACCACTTTTTAACCCTCACAGTGACCAAAATGGCCATTTTACAGAGTTTTGCTTACTCAAAAGCTTCAATTTGACCCGTTTCAGGCACAGAAATGACTTTAAACACACTTATTTTAGTTGAAAAAGTCATAATTCACATCCAACAGTCATTTAGAGTCAAAAGATTAAATGTTAAAATTTCATCATTATAGACCATTTTGGAACGTTCGACATGTCCGGACAGTCATCGTTTTTCATCCTAAATCGATTTTTTGGACTGTACCAAAAATGATTTCAAAATGTCAATTGGATTATGCCTCATGTTGAATAACCACTTTTTAACCCTCACAGTGACCAAAATTGCAATTTTTACAGAGTTTTGCCTACTCAAAAGCTTCAATTTTGACCCGTTTCAGGCACAGAAATGACTTTAAACACACTTATTTTAGTTTGAAAAAGTCATAATGCACATCCAACAGTCATTTAGAGTCAAAAGATTAAATGTTAAAATTTCATCATTATAGACCATTTTGGAACGTTCGACATGTCGGAGTCATCGTTTTTCATCCGAAAATTGATTTTTGGGACTGTACCAAAAATGATTCAAAATGTCAATTGGATGTGCCTCATGGTTGAATAACACTTTTTAAACCTCACAGTGACCAAAATTGCATTTTTACAGAGTTTTGCTTACTCAAAAGCTTCAATTTTGACCCGTTTCAGGCACAGAAATGACTTTAAACACACTTATTTCAGTTGAAAAAGTCATAATTCACATCCAACCAGTCATTTAGAGTCAAAAGATTAAATGTTAAATTTCATCATTATAGACCATTTTGGGAACGTTCGACATGTCCGGAGTCATCGTTTTTCATCCGAAAATTGATTTTTTGGACTGTACCAAAAATGCTTCAAAATGTCAATTGGATCGTGCCTCATGTTGAATAACCACTTTTTAAACACTCACGTTGACCAAAATTGCCATTTTTACAGAGTTTTCCTTACTCAAAAGCTTCAATTTTGACCCGTTTCAGGGCACAGAAATGACTTTAAACACACTTATTTTAGTTGAAAAAGTCATAATTCACATCCAACAGTCATTTAGAGTCAAAAGATTAAATGTTAAAATTTCATCATTATAGACCATTTTTGGGAACGTTCGGCATGTCCGGAGTCATCGTTTTTCATCCGAAAATTGAATTTTTGGACTGTACCAAAAATGATTCAAAATGTCAATTGGATCGTGCCTCATGTTGAATAACCACTTTTTAAACCCTCACAGTGACCAAAATGGCCATTTTTACAGAGTTTTGCTTACTCAAAAGCTTCAATTTTGACCCGTTTAAGTCACTGAATGACTTTAAACACACTTATTTTAGTTGAAAAAGTCATAATTCACATCCAACAGTCATTTAGAGTCAAAAGATTAAATGTTAAAATGTCATCATTATAGACCATTTGGGAACGTTCGACATGTCCGGAGTCATCGTTTTTCATCCTAAATTGATTTTTTGGACTGTACCAAAAATGATTCAAAATGTCAATTGGATTATGCCTCATGTTGAATAACCACTTTTTAAACCCTCACGGTGACCAAAATTGCCATTTTTACAGAGTTTTGCTTACTCAAAAGCTTCAATTTTGACCCGTTTCAGGCACAGAAATGACTTTAAACACACTTATTTTAGTTGAAAAAGTCATAATTCACATCCAACAGTCATTTAGAGTCAAAAGATTAAATGTTAAAATTTCATCATTATAGACCATTTTGGGAACGTTCGACATGTCCGGAGTCATCGTTTTTCATCCGAAAATTGATTTTTGGACTGTACCAAAAATGCTTCAAAATGTCAATTGGATCGTGCCTCATGTTGAATAACCACTTTTTAACACTCACGTTGACCAAAATTGCCATTTTTACAGAGTTTTCCTTACTCAAAAGCTTCAATTTTGACCCGTTTCAGGCACAGAAATGACTTTAAACACACTTATTTTAGTTGAAAAAGTCATAATTCACATCCAACAGTCATTTAGAATCAAAAGATTAAATGTTAAAATTTCATCATTATAGACCATTTTGGGAACGTTCGGCATGTCCGGAGTCATCGTTTTTCATCCGAAAATTGATTTTTTGGACTGTACCAAAATGATTCAAAATGTCAATTGGATCGTGCCTCATGTTGAATAACCACTTTTTAAACCCTCACAGTGACCAAAATGGCCATTTTTACAGAGTTTTGCTTACTCAAAAGCTTCAATTTTGACCCGTTTCAGGCACAGAAATGACTTTAAACACACTTATTTTAGTTGAAAAAGTCATAATTCACATCCAACAGTCATTTAGAGTCAAAAGATTAAATGTTAAAATTTCATCATTATAGACCATTTTGGGAACGTTCGACATGTCCGGAGTCATCGTTTTTTCATCCTAATCGATTTTTTGGACTGTACCAAAAATGATTCAAAATGTCAATTGGATTATGCCTCATGTTGAATAACCACTTTTTAAACACTCACGTTGACCAAAATTGCCATTTTTACAGAGTTTTCCTTACTCAAAAGCTTCAATTTTGACCCGTTTCAGGCACAGAAATGACTTTAAACACACTTATTTTAGTTGAAAAAGTCATAATTCACATCCAACAGTCATTTAGAGTCAAAAGATTAAATGTTAAAATGTCATCATTATAGACCATTTTGGGAACGTTCGGCATGTCCGGAGTCATCGTTTTTCATCCGAAAATTGAATTTTTGGACTGTACCAAAAATGATTCAAAATGTCAATTGGATCGTGCCTCATGTTGAATACCACTTTTTAAACCCTCACAGTGACCAAAATGGCCATTTTTACAGAGTTTTGCTTACTCAAAAGCTTCAATTTTGACCCGTTTCAGTCACTGAAATGACTTTAAACACACTTATTTTAGTTGAAAAAGTCATAATTCACATCCAACAGTCATTTAGAGTCAAAAGATTAAATGTTAAAATGTCATCATTATAGACCATTTTGGGAACGTTCGACATGTCCGGAGTCATCGTTTTTCATCCTAAATCGATTTATTGGACTGTACCAAAAATGATTCAAAATGTCAATTGGATTATGCCTCATGTTGAATAACCACTTTTTAAACCCTCACGGTGACCAAAATTGCCATTTTTACAGAGTTTTGCTTACTCAAAAGCTTCAATTTTGACCCGTTTCAGGCACAGAAATGACTTTAAACACACTTATTTTAGTTGAAAAAGTCATAATTCACATCCAACAGTCATTTAGAGTCAAAAGATTAAATGTTAAAATTTCATCATTATAGACCATTTTGGGAACGTTCGACATGTCCGGAGTCATCGTTTTTCATCCGAAAATTGATTTTTTGGACTGTACCAAAAATGCTTCAAAATGTCAATTGGATCGTGCCTCATGTTGAATAACCACTTTTTAAACACTCACGTTGACCAAAATTGCCATTTTTACAGAGTTTTCCTTACTCAAAAGCTTCAATTTTGACCCGTTTCAGGCACAGAAATGACTTTAAACACACTTATTTTAGTTGAAAAAGTCATAATTCACATCCAACAGTCATTTAGAATCAAAAGATTAAATGTTAAAATTTCATCATTATAGACCATTTTGGGAACGTTCGGCATGTCTGGAGTCATCGTTTTTCATCCGAAAATTGATTTTTTGGACTGTACCAAAAATGATTCAAAATGTCAATTGGATCGTGCCTCATGTTGAATAACCACTTTTTAAACCCTCACAGTGACCAAAATGGCCATTTTTACAGAGTTTTGCTTACTCAAAAGCTTCAATTTTGACCCGTTTCAGTCACAGAAATGACTTTAAACACACTTATTTTAGTTGAAAAAGTCATAATTCACATCCAACAGTCATTTAGAGTCAAAAGATTAAATGTTAAAATTTCATCATTATAGACCATTTTGGGAACGTTCGACATGTCCGGAGTCATCGTTTTTCATCCTAAATCGATTTTTTGGACTGTACCAAAAATGATTCAAAATGTCAATTGGATTATGCCTCATGTTGAATAACCACTTTTTAAACCCTCACGGTGACCAAAATTGCCATTTTTACAGAGTTTTGCTTACTCAAAAGCTTCAATTTTGACCCGTTTCAGGCACAGAAATGACTTTAAACACACTTATTTTAGTTGAAAAAGTCATAATTCACATCCAACAGTCATTTAGAGTCAAAAGATTAAATGTTAAAATTTCATCATTATAGACCATTTTGGGAACGTTCGACATGTCCGGAGTCATCGTTTTTCATCCGAAAATTGATTTTTTGGACTGTACCAAAAATGATTCAAAATGTCAATTGGATCGTGCCTCATGTTGAATAACCACTTTTTAAACACTCACAGTGACCAAAATGGCCATTTTTACAGAGTTTTGCTTACTCAAAAGCTTCAATTTTGACCCGTTTCAGGCACAGAAATGACTTTAAACACACTTATTTTAGTTGAAAAAGTCATAATTCACATCCAACAGTCATTTAGAGTCAAAAGATTAAATGTTAAAATTTCATCATTATAGACCATTTTGGGAACGTTCGACATGTCTGGAGTCATCGTTTTTCATCCGAAAATTGATTTTTTGGACTGTACCAAAAATGATTCAAAATGTCAATTGGATCGTGCCTCATGTTGAATAACCACTTTTTAAACCCTCACAGTGACCAAAATGGCCATTTTTACAGAGTTTTGCTTACTCAAAAGCTTCAATTTTGACCCGTTTCAGTCACAGAAATGACTTTAAACACACTTATTTTAGTTGAAAAAGTCATAATTCACATCCAACAGTCATTTAGAGTCAAAAGATTAAATGTTAAAATTTCATCATTATAGACCATTTTGGGAACGTTCGACATGTCCGGAGTCATCGTTTTTCATCCTAAATCGATTTTTTGGACTGTACCAAAAATGATTCAAAATGTCAATTGGATTATGCCTCATGTTGAATAACCACTTTTTAAACCCTCACGGTGACCAAAATTGCCATTTTTACAGAGTTTTGCTTACTCAAAACCTTCAATTTTGACCCGTTTCAGGCACAGAAATGACTTTAAACACACTTATTTTAGTTGAAAAAGTCATAATTCACATCCAACAGTCATTTAGAGTCAAAAGATTAAATGTTAAAATTTCATCATTATAGACCATTTTGGGAACGTTCGACATGTCCGGAGTCATCGTTTTTCATCCGAAAATTGATTTTTTGGACTGTACCAAAAATGATTCAAAATGTCAATTGGATCGTGCCTCATGTTGAATAACCACTTTTTAAACACTCACAGTGACCAAAATGGCCATTTTTACAGAGTTTTGCTTACTCAAAAGCTTCAATTTTGACCCGTTTCAGGCACAGAAATGACTTTAAACACACTTATTTTAGTTGAAAAAGTCATAATTCACATCCAACAGTCATTTAGAGTCAAAAGATTAAATGTTAAAATTTCATCATTATAGACCATTTTGGGAACGTTCGACATGTCCGGAGTCATCGTTTTTCATCCGAAAATTGATTTTTTGGACTGTACCAAAAATGCTTCAAAATGTCAATTGGATTATGCCTCATGTTGAATAACCACTTTTTAAACCCTCACGGTGACCAAAATTGCCATTTTTACAGAGTTTTGCTTACTCAAAAGCTTCAATTTTGACCTGTTTCAGGCACAGAAATGACTTTAAACACACTTATTTTAGTTGAAAAAGTCATAATTCACATCCAACAGTCATTTAGAGTCAAAAGATTAAATGTTAAAATTTCATCATTATAGACCATTTTGGGAACGTTCGACATGTCCGGAGTCATCGTTTTTCATCCGAAAATTGATTTTTTGGACTGTACCAAAAATGCTTCAAAATGTCAATTGGATCGTGCCTCATGTTGAATAACCACTTTTTAAACCCTCACAGTGACCAAAATGGCCATTTTTACAGAGTTTTGCTTACTCAAAAGCTTCAATTTTGACCCGTTTCAGTCACAGAAATGACTTTAAACACACTTATTTTAGTTGAAAAAGTCATAATTCACATCCAACAGTCATTTAGAGTCAAAAGATTAAATGTTAAAATTTCATCATTATAGACCATTTTGGGAGCGTTCGGCATGTCCGGAGTCATCGTTTTTCATCCGAAAATTGAATTTTTGGACTGTACCAAAAATGATTCAAAATGTCAATTGGATCGTGCCTCATGTTGAATAACCACTTTTTGAACCCTCACAGTGACCAAAATGGCCATTTTTACAGAGTTTTGCTTAATCAAAAGCTTCAATTTTGACCCGTTTCAGGCACAGAAATGACTTTAAACACACTTATTTTAGTTGAAAAAGTCATAATTCACATCCAACAGTCATTTAGAGTCAAAAGAATAAATGTTAAAATTTCATCATTATAGACCATTTTGGGAATGTTCGACATGTCCGGAGTCATCGTTTTTCATTCGAAAATTTATTTTTTGGACTGTACCAAAAATTATTCAAAATGTCAATTGGATCGTGCCTCATGTTGAATAACCACTTTTTAAACCCTCACAGTGACCAAAAGTGCCATTTTTACAGAGTTTTGCTTACTCAAAAGTTTCAATTTTGACCCGTTTCAGGCACAGAAATGACTTTAAACACACTTATTTTAGTTGAAAAAGTCATAATGCACATCCAACAGTCATTTAGAGTCAAAGATTAAATGCTAAAATTTCATCATTATATACCATTTTGGGACCGTTCGACATGTCCGGAGTCATCGTTTTTCATCCGAAAATTGATTTTTGGGACTGTACCAAAAATGATTCAAAATGTCAATTGGATCGTGCCTCATGTTGAATAACCACTTTTTAAACCCTCACAGTGACCAAAATTGCCATTTTTACAGAGTTTTGCTTACTCAAAAGCTTCAATTTTGACCCGTTTCAGGCACAGAAATGACTTTAAACACACTTAATTTAGTTGAAAAAGTCATAATGCACATCCAACAGTCATTTAGAGTCAAAAGATTAAATGTTAAAATTTCATCATTATAGACCATTTTGGGAACGTTCGACATGTCCGGAGTCATCGTTTTTCATCCGAAAATTGATTTTTTGGACTGTACCAAAAATGCTTCAAAATGTCAATTGGATCGTGCCTCATGTTGAATAACCACTTTTTAAACACTCACGTTGACCAAAATTGCCATTTTTACAGAGTTTTCCTTACTCAAAAGCTTCAATTTTGACGCGTTTCAGGCACAGAAATGACTTTAAACACACTTATTTTAGTTGAAAAAGTCATAATTCACATCCAACAGTCATTTAGAGTCAAAAGATTAAATGTTAAAATTTCATCATTCTAGACCATTTTGGGAACGTTCGGCATGTCCGGAGTCATCGTTTTTCATCCGAAAATTGATTTTTTGGACTGTACCAAAAATGATTCAAAATGTCAATTGGGTTGTGCCTCATGTTGAATAACCACTTTTTAAACCCTCACATGTGACCAAAATTGCCATTTTTACAGAGTTTTGCTTACTAAAAAGCTTCAATTTTGACCCGTTACAGTCACAGAAAAGACTTTAAACACACTTATTTTAGTTGAAAAAGTCATAATTCACATCCAACAGTCATTTAGAGTCAAAAGATTAAATGTTAAAATTTCATCATTATAGACCATTTTGGGAACGTTCGACATGTCCGGAGTCATCGTTTTTCATCCGAAAATCAATTTTTTGGACTGTACCAAAAATGATTCAAAATGTCAATTGGATCATGCCTCATGTTGAATAACCACTTTTTAAACCCTCACAGTGACCAAAATTGCCATTTTTACAGAGTTTTGCTTACTCAAAAGCTTCAATTTTGACCCGTTTCAGGCACAGAAATGACTTTAAACACACTTATTTTAGTTGAAAAAGTCATAAAGCACATCCAACAGTCATTTAGAGTCAAAAGATTAAATGTTAAAATTTCATCATTATAGACCATTTTGGGAACGTTCGACATGTCCGGAGTCATCGTTTTTCATCCGAAAATGGATTTTTGGGACTGTACCAAAAATGATTCAAAATGTCAATTGGATCGTGCCTCATGTTGAATAACCACTTTTTAAACCCTCACAGTGACCAAAAGTGCCATTTTTACAGAGTTTTGCTTACTCAAAAGCTTCAATTTTGACCCGTTTCAGGCACAGAAATGACTTTAAACACACTTATTTTAGTTGAAAAAGTCATAATTCACATCCAACAGTCATTTAGAGTCAAAAGATTAAATGTTAAAATTTCATCATTATAGACCATTTTGGGAACGTTCGACATGTCCGGAGTCATTGTTTTTCATCCGAAAATTGATTTTTTGGACTGTACCAAAAATGCTTCAAAATGTCAATTGGATTATGCCTCATGTTGAATAACCACTTTTTAAACCCTCACGGTGACCAAAATTGCCATTTTTACAGAGTTTTGCTTACTCAAAAGCTTCAATTTTGACCTGTTTCAGGCACAGAAATGACTTTAAACACACTTATTTTAGTTGAAAAAGTCATAATTCACATCCAACAGTCATTTAGAGTCAAAAGATTAAATGTTAAAATTTCATCATTATAGACCATTTTGGGAACGTTCGACATGTCCGGAGTCATCGTTTTTCATCCGAAAATTGATTTTTTGGACTGTACCAAAAATGCTTCAAAATGTCAATTGGATCGTGCCTCATGTTGAATAACCACTTTTTAAACCCTCACAGTGACCAAAATGGCCATTTTTACAGAGTTTTGCTTACTCAAAAGCTTCAATTTTGACCCGTTTCAGTCACAGAAATGACTTTAAACACACTTATTTTAGTTGAAAAAGTCATAATTCACATCCAACAGTCATTTAGAGTCAAAAGATTAAATGTTAAAATTTCATCATTATAGACCATTTTGGGAGCGTTCGGCATGTCCGGAGTCATCGTTTTTCATCCGAAAATTGAATTTTTGGACTGTACCAAAAATGATTCAAAATGTATATTGGATCGTGCCTCATGTTGAATAACCACTTTTTGAACCCTCACAGTGACCAAAATGGCCATTTTTACAGAGTTTTGCTTACTCAAAAGCTTCAATTTTGACCCGTTTCAGGCACAGAAATGACTTTAAACACACTTATTTTAGTTGAAAAAGTCATAATTCACATCCAACAGTCATTTAGAGTCAAAAGAATAAATGTTAAAATTTCATCATTATAGACCATTTTGGGAATGTTCGACATGTCCGGAGTCATCGTTTTTCATTCGAAAATTGATTTTTTGGACTGTACCAAAAATTATTCAAAATGTCAATTGGATCGTGCCTCATGTTGAATAACCACTTTTTAAACCCTCACAGTGACCAAAAGTGCCATTTTTACAGAGTTTTGCTTACTCAAAAGTTTCAATTTTGACCCGTTTCAGGCACAGAAATGACTTTAAACACACTTATTTTAGTTGAAAAAGTCATAATGCACATCCAACAGTCATTTAGAGTCAAAGATTAAATGCTAAAATTTCATCATTATATACCATTTTGGGACCGTTCGACATGTCCGGAGTCATCGTTTTTCATCCGAAAATTGATTTTTGGGACTGTACCAAAAATGATTCAAAATGTCAATTGGATCGTGCCTCATGTTGAATAACCACTTTTTAAACCCTCACAGTGACCAAAATTGCCATTTTTACAGAGTTTTGCTTACTCAAAAGCTTCAATTTTGACCCGTTTCAGGCACAGAAATGACTTTAAACACACTTAATTTAGTTGAAAAAGTCATAATGCACATCCAACAGTCATTTAGAGTCAAAAGATTAAATGTTAAAATTTCATCATTATAGACCATTTTGGGAACGTTCGACATGTCCGGAGTCATCGTTTTTCATCCGAAAATTGATTTTTTGGACTGTACCAAAAATGCTTCAAAATGTCAATTGGATCGTGCCTCATGTTGAATAACCACTTTTTAAACACTCACGTTGACCAAAATTGCCATTTTTACAGATTTTTCCTTACTCAAAAGCTTCAATTTTGACGCGTTTCAGGCACAGAAATGACTTTAAACACACTTATTTTAGTTGAAAAAGTCATAATTCACATCCAACAGTCATTTAGAGTCAAAAGATTAAATGTTAAAATTTCATCATTCTAGACCATTTTGGGAACGTTCGGCATGTCCGGAGTCATCGTTTTTCATCCGAAAATTGATTTTTTGGACTGTACCAAAAATGATTCAAAATGTCAATTGGGTTGTGCCTCATGTTGAATAACCACTTTTTAAACCCTCACATGTGACCAAAATGGCCATTTTTACAGAGTTTTGCTTACTAAAAAGCTTCAATTTTGACCCGTTACAGTCACAGAAAAGACTTTAAACACACTTATTTTAGTTGAAAAAGTCATAATTCACATCCAACAGTCATTTAGAGTCAAAAGATTAAATGTTAAAATTTCATCATTATAGACCATTTTGGGAACGTTCGACATGTCCGGAGTCATCGTTTTTCATCCGAAAATCGATTTTTTGGACTGTACCAAAAATGATTCAAAATGTCAATTGGATCATGCCTCATGTTGAATAACCACTTTTTAAACCCTCACAGTGACCAAAATTGCCATTTTTACAGAGTTTTGCTTACTCAAAAGCTTCAATTTTGACCCGTTTCAGGCACAGAAATGACTTTAAACACACTTATTTTAGTTGAAAAAGTCATAAAGCACATCCAACAGTCATTTAGAGTCAAAAGATTAAATGTTAAAATTTCATCATTATAGACCATTTTGGGAACGTTCGACATGTCCGGAGTCATCGTTTTTCATCCGAAAATGGATTTTTGGGACTGTACCAAAAATGATTCAAAATGTCAATTGGATCGTGCCTCATGTTGAATAACCACTTTTTAAACCCTCACAGTGACCAAAAGTGCCATTTTTACAGAGTTTTGCTTACTCAAAAGCTTCAATTTTGACCCGTTTCAGGCACAGAAATGACTTTAAACACACTTATTTTAGTTGAAAAAGTCATAATTCACATCCAACAGTCATTTAGAGTCAAAAGATTAAATGTTAAAATTTCATCATTATAGACCATTTTGGGAACGTTCGACATGTCCGGAGTCATTGTTTTTCATCCGAAAATTGATTTTTTGGACTGTACCAAAAATGCTTCAAAATGTCAATTGGATTATGCCTCATGTTGAATAACCACTTTTTAAACCCTCACGGTGACCAAAATGGCCATTTTTACAGAGTTTTGCTTACTCAAAAGCTTCAATTTTGACCTGTTTCAGGCACAGAAATGACTTTAAACACACTTATTTTAGTTGAAAAAGTCATAATTCACATCCAACAGTCATTTAGAGTCAAAAGATTAAATGTTAAAATTTCATCATTATAGACCATTTTGGGAACGTTCGACATGTCCGGAGTCATCGTTTTTCATCCGAAAATTGATTTTTTGGACTGTACCAAAAATGCTTCAAAATGTCAATTGGATCGTGCCTCATGTTGAATAACCACTTTTTAAACCCTCACAGTGACCAAAATGGCCATTTTTACAGAGTTTTGCTTACTCAAAAGCTTCAATTTTGACCCGTTTCAGTCACAGAAATGACTTTAAACACACTTATTTTAGTTGAAAAAGTCATAATTCACATCCAACAGTCATTTAGAGTCAAAAGATTAAATGTTAAAATTTCATCATTATAGACCATTTTGGGAGCGTTCGGCATGTCCGGAGTCATCGTTTTTCATCCGAAAATTGAATTTTTGGACTGTACCAAAAATGATTCAAAATGTCAATTGGATCGTGCCTCATGTTGAATAACCACTTTTTGAACCCTCACAGTGACCAAAATGGCCATTTTTACAGAGTTTTGCTTACTCAAAAGCTTCAATTTTGACCCGTTTCAGGCACAGAAATGACTTTAAACACACTTATTTTAGTTGAAAAAGTCATAATTCACATCCAACAGTCATTTAGAGTCAAAAGAATAAATGTTAAAATTTCATCATTATAGACCATTTTGGGAATGTTCGACATGTCCGGAGTCATCGTTTTTCATTCGAAAATTGATTTTTTGGACTGTACCAAAAATTATTCAAAATGTCAATTGGATCGTGCCTCATGTTGAATAACCACTTTTTAAACCCTCACAGTGACCAAAAGTGCCATTTTTACAGAGTTTTGCTTACTCAAAAGTTTCAATTTTGACCCGTTTCAGGCACAGAAATGACTTTAAACACACTTATTTTAGTTGAAAAAGTCATAATGCACATCCAACAGTCATTTAGAGTCAAAGATTAAATGCTAAAATTTCATCATTATATACCATTTTGGGACCGTTCGACATGTCCGGAGTCATCGTTTTTCATCCGAAAATTGATTTTTGGGACTGTACCAAAAATGATTCAAAATGTCAATTGGATCGTGCCTCATGTTGAATAACCACTTTTTAAACCCTCACAGTGACCAAAATTGCCATTTTTACAGAGTTTTGCTTACTCAAAAGCTTCAATTTTGACCCGTTTCAGGCACAGAAATGACTTTAAACACACTTAATTTAGTTGAAAAAGTCATAATGCACATCCAACAGTCATTTAGAGTCAAAAGATTAAATGTTAAAATTTCATCATTATAGACCATTTT
Source organism: Lissotriton vulgaris (assembly GCF_964263255.1). Lineage (NCBI taxonomy): Eukaryota > Metazoa > Chordata > Amphibia > Caudata > Salamandridae > Lissotriton > Lissotriton vulgaris. Next base: position 123,218 of record NW_028243138.1, read on the forward strand.
GGGAACGTTCGACATGTCCGGAGTCATCGTTTTTCATCCGAAAATTGATTTTTTGGACTGTACCAAAAATGCTTCAAAATGTCAATTGGATCGTGCCTCATGTTGAATAACCACTTTTTAAACACTCACGTTGACCAAAATTGCCATTTTTACAGAGTTTTCCTTACTCAAAAGCTTCAATTTTGACGCGTTTCAGGCACAGAAATGACTTTAAACACACTTATTTTAGTTGAAAAAGTCATAATTCACATCCAACAGTCATTTAGAGTCAAAAGATTAAATGTTAAAATTTCATCATTCTAGACCATTTTGGGAACGTTCGGCATGTCCGGAGTCATCGTTTTTCATCCGAAAATTGATTTTTTGGACTGTACCAAAAATGATTCAAAATGTCAATTGGGTTGTGCCTCATGTTGAATAACCACTTTTTAAACCCTCACATGTGACCAAAATGGCCATTTTTACAGAGTTTTGCTTACTAAAAAGCTTCAATTTTGACCCGTTACAGTCACAGAAAAGACTTTAAACACACTTATTTTAGTTGAAAAAGTCATAATTCACATCCAACAGTCATTTAGAGTCAAAAGATTAAATGTTAAAATTTCATCATTATAGACCATTTTGGGAACGTTCGACATGTCCGGAGTCATCGTTTTTCATCCGAAAATCGATTTTTTGGACTGTACCAAAAATGATTCAAAATGTCAATTGGATCATGCCTCATGTTGAATAACCACTTTTTAAACCCTCACAGTGACCAAAATTGCCATTTTTACAGAGTTTTGCTTACTCAAAAGCTTCAATTTTGACCCGTTTCAGGCACAGAAATGACTTTAAACACACTTATTTTAGTTGAAAAAGTCATAATGCACATCCAACAGTCATTTAGAGTCAAAAGATTAAATGTTAAAATTTCATCATTATAGACCATTTTGGAACGTTCGACATGTCCGGAGTCATCGTTTTTCATCCGAAAATTGATTTTTGGGACTGTACCAAAAATGATTCAAAATGTCAATTGGATCGTGCCTCATGTTGAATAACCACTTTTTAAACCCTCACAGTGACCAAAATTGCCATTTTTACAGAGTTTTGCTTACTCAAAAGCTTCAATTTTGACCCGTTTCAGGCACAGAAATGACTTTAAACACACTTATTTCAGTTGAAAAAGTCATAATTCACATCCAACAGTCATTTAGAGTCAAAAGATTAAATGTTAAAATTTCATCATTATAGACCATTTTGGGAACGTTCGACATGTCCGGAGTCATCGTTTTTCATCCGAAAATTGATTTTTTGGACTGTACCAAAAATGCTTCAAAATGTCAATTGGATCGTGCCTCATGTTGAATAACCACTTTTTAAACACTCACATTGACCAAAATTGCCATTTTTACAGAGTTTTCCTTACTCAAAAGCTTCAATTTTGACCCGTTTCAGGCACAGAAATGACTTTAAACACACTTATTTCAGTTGAAAAAGTCATAATTCACATCCAACAGTCATTTAGAGTCAAAAGATTAAATGTTAAAATTTCATCATTATAGACCATTTTGGGAACGTTCGACATGTCCGGAGTCATCGTTTTTCATCCGAAAATTGATTTTTTGGACTGTACCAAAAATGCTTCAAAATGTCAATTGGATCGTGCCTCATGTTGAATAACCACTTTTTAAACACTCACATTGACCAAAATTGCCATTTTTACAGAGTTTTCCTTACTCAAAAGCTTCAATTTTGACCCGTTTCAGGCACAGAAATGACTTTAAACACAATTATTTTAGTTGAAAAAGTCATAATTCACATCCAACAGTCATTTAGAGTCAAAAGATTAAATGTTAAAATTTCATCATTCTAGACCATTTTGGGAACGTTCGGCATGTCCGGAGTCATCGTTTTTCATCCGAAAATTGATTTTTTGGACTGTACCAAAAATGATTCAAAATGTCAATTGGGTTGTGCCTCATGTTGAATAACCACTTTTTAAACCCTCACATGTGACCAAAATGGCCATTTTTACAGAGTTTTGCTTACTAAAAAGCTTCAATTTTGACCCGTTACAGTCACAGAAAAGACTTTAAACACACTTATTTTAGTTGAAAAAGTCATAATTCACATCCAACAGTCATTTAGAGTCAAAAGATTAAATGTTAAAATTTCATCATTATAGACCATTTTGGGAACGTTCGACATGTCCGGAGTCATCGTTTTTCATCCGAAAATCGATTTTTTGGACTGTACCAAAAATGATTCAAAATGTCAATTGGATCATGCCTCATGTTGAATAACCACTTTTTAAACCCTCACAGTGACCAAAATTGCCATTTTTACAGAGTTTTGCTTACTCAAAAGCTTCAATTTTGACCCGTTTCAGGCACAGAAATGACTTTAAACACACTTATTTTAGTTGAAAAAGTCATAAAGCACATCCAACAGTCATTTAGAGTCAAAAGATTAAATGTTAAAATTTCATCATTATAGACCATTTTGGGAACGTTCGACATGTCCGGAGTCATCGTTTTTCATCCGAAAATGGATTTTTGGGACTGTACCAAAAATGATTCAAAATGTCAATTGGATCGTGCCTCATGTTGAATAACCACTTTTTAAACCCTCACAGTGACCAAAAGTGCCATTTTTACAGAGTTTTGCTTACTCAAAAGCTTCAATTTTGACCCGTTTCAGGCACAGAAATGACTTTAAACACACTTATTTTAGTTGAAAAAGTCATAATTCACATCCAACAGTCATTTAGAGTCAAAAGATTAAATGTTAAAATTTCATCATTATAGACCATTTTGGGAACGTTCGACATGTCCGGAGTCATTGTTTTTCATCCGAAAATTGATTTTTTGGACTGTACCAAAAATGCTTCAAAATGTCAATTGGATTATGCCTCATGTTGAATAACCACTTTTTAAACCCTCACGGTGACCAAAATTGCCATTTTTACAGAGTTTTGCTTACTCAAAAGCTTCAATTTTGACCTGTTTCAGGCACAGAAATGACTTTAAACACACTTATTTTAGTTGAAAAAGTCATAATTCACATCCAACAGTCATTTAGAGTCAAAAGATTAAATGTTAAAATTTCATCATTATAGACCATTTTGGGAACGTTCGACATGTCCGGAGTCATCGTTTTTCATCCGAAAATTGATTTTTTGGACTGTACCAAAAATGCTTCAAAATGTCAATTGGATCGTGCCTCATGTTGAATAACCACTTTTTAAACCCTCACAGTGACCAAAATGGCCATTTTTACAGAGTTTTGCTTACTCAAAAGCTTCAATTTTGACCCGTTTCAGTCACAGAAATGACTTTAAACACACTTATTTTAGTTGAAAAAGTCATAATTCACATCCAACAGTCATTTAGAGTCAAAAGATTAAATGTTAAAATTTCATCATTATAGACCATTTTGGGAGCGTTCGGCATGTCCGGAGTCATCGTTTTTCATCCGAAAATTGAATTTTTGGACTGTACCAAAAATGATTCAAAATGTCAATTGGATCGTGCCTCATGTTGAATAACCACTTTTTGAACCCTCACAGTGACCAAAATGGCCATTTTTACAGAGTTTTGCTTACTCAAAAGCTTCAATTTTGACCCGTTTCAGGCACAGAAATGACTTTAAACACACTTATTTTAGTTGAAAAAGTCATAATTCACATCCAACAGTCATTTAGAGTCAAAAGAATAAATGTTAAAATTTCATCATTATAGACCATTTTGGGAATGTTCGACATGTCCGGAGTCATCGTTTTTCATTCGAAAATTGATTTTTTGGACTGTACCAAAAATTATTCAAAATGTCAATTGGATCGTGCCTCATGTTGAATAACCACTTTTTAAACCCTCACAGTGACCAAAAGTGCCATTTTTACAGAGTTTTGCTTACTCAAAAGTTTCAATTTTGACCCGTTTCAGGCACAGAAATGACTTTAAACACACTTATTTTAGTTGAAAAAGTCATAATGCACATCCAACAGTCATTTAGAGTCAAAGATTAAATGCTAAAATTTCATCATTATATACCATTTTGGGACCGTTCGACATGTCCGGAGTCATCGTTTTTCATCCGAAAATTGATTTTTGGGACTGTACCAAAAATGATTCAAAATGTCAATTGGATCGTGCCTCATGTTGAATAACCACTTTTTAAACCCTCACAGTGACCAAAATTGCCATTTTTACAGAGTTTTGCTTACTCAAAAGCTTCAATTTTGACCCGTTTCAGGCACAGAAATGACTTTAAACACACTTAATTTAGTTGAAAAAGTCATAATGCACATCCAACAGTCATTTAGAGTCAAAAGATTAAATGTTAAAATTTCATCATTATAGACCATTTTGGGAACGTTCGACATGTCCGGAGTCATCGTTTTTCATCCGAAAATTGATTTTTTGGACTGTACCAAAAATGCTTCAAAATGTCAATTGGATCGTGCCTCATGTTGAATAACCACTTTTTAAACACTCACGTTGACCAAAATTGCCATTTTTACAGATTTTTCCTTACTCAAAAGCTTCAATTTTGACCCGTTTCAGGCACAGAAATGACTTTAAACACACTTATTTTAGTTGAAAAAGTCATAATTCACATCCAACAGTCATTTAGAGTCAAAAGATTAAATGTTAAAATTTCATCATTCTAGACCATTTTGGGAACGTTCGGCATGTCCGGAGTCATCGTTTTTCATCCGAAAATTGATTTTTTGGACTGTACCAAAAATGATTCAAAATGTCAATTGGGTTGTGCCTCATGTTGAATAACCACTTTTTAAACCCTCACATGTGACCAAAATGGCCATTTTTACAGAGTTTTGCTTACTAAAAAGCTTCAATTTTGACCCGTTACAGTCACAGAAAAGACTTTAAACACACTTATTTTAGTTGAAAAAGTCATAATTCACATCCAACAGTCATTTAGAGTCAAAAGATTAAATGTTAAAATTTCATCATTATAGACCATTTTGGGAACGTTCGACATGTCCGGAGTCATCGTTTTTCATCCGAAAATCGATTTTTTGGACTGTACCAAAAATGATTCAAAATGTCAATTGGATCATGCCTCATGTTGAATAACCACTTTTTAAACCCTCACAGTGACCAAAATTGCCATTTTTACAGAGTTTTGCTTACTCAAAAGCTTCAATTTTGACCCGTTTCAGGCACAGAAATGACTTTAAACACACTTATTTTAGTTGAAAAAGTCATAAAGCACATCCAACAGTCATTTAGAGTCAAAAGATTAAATGTTAAAATTTCATCATTATAGACCATTTTGGGAACGTTCGACATGTCCGGAGTCATCGTTTTTCATCCGAAAATGGATTTTTGGGACTGTACCAAAAATGATTCAAAATGTCAATTGGATCGTGCCTCATGTTGAATAACCACTTTTTAAACCCTCACAGTGACCAAAAGTGCCATTTTTACAGAGTTTTGCTTACTCAAAAGCTTCAATTTTGACCCGTTTCAGGCACAGAAATGACTTTAAACACACTTATTTTAGTTGAAAAAGTCATAATTCACATCCAACAGTCATTTAGAGTCAAAAGATTAAATGTTAAAATTTCATCATTATAGACCATTTTGGGAACGTTCGACATGTCCGGAGTCATTGTTTTTCATCCGAAAATTGATTTTTTGGACTGTACCAAAAATGCTTCAAAATGTCAATTGGATTATGCCTCATGTTGAATAACCACTTTTTAAACCCTCACGGTGACCAAAATTGCCATTTTTACAGAGTTTTGCTTACTCAAAAGCTTCAATTTTGACCTGTTTCAGGCACAGAAATGACTTTAAACACACTTATTTTAGTTGAAAAAGTCATAATTCACATCCAACAGTCATTTAGAGTCAAAAGATTAAATGTTAAAATTTCATCATTATAGACCATTTTGGGAACGTTCGACATGTCCGGAGTCATCGTTTTTCATCCGAAAATTGATTTTTTGGACTGTACCAAAAATGCTTCAAAATGTCAATTGGATCGTGCCTCATGTTGAATAACCACTTTTTAAACCCTCACAGTGACCAAAATGGCCATTTTTACAGAGTTTTGCTTACTCAAAAGCTTCAATTTTGACCCGTTTCAGTCACAGAAATGACTTTAAACACACTTATTTTAGTTGAAAAAGTCATAATTCACATCCAACAGTCATTTAGAGTCAAAAGATTAAATGTTAAAATTTCATCATTATAGACCATTTTGGGAGCGTTCGGCATGTCCGGAGTCATCGTTTTTCATCCGAAAATTGAATTTTTGGACTGTACCAAAAATGATTCAAAATGTCAATTGGATCGTGCCTCATGTTGAATAACCACTTTTTGAACCCTCACAGTGACCAAAATGGCCATTTTTACAGAGTTTTGCTTACTCAAAAGCTTCAATTTTGACCCGTTTCAGGCACAGAAATGACTTTAAACACACTTATTTTAGTTGAAAAAGTCATAATTCACATCCAACAGTCATTTAGAGTCAAAAGAATAAATGTTAAAATTTCATCATTATAGACCATTTTGGGAATGTTCGACATGTCCGGAGTCATCGTTTTTCATTCGAAAATTGATTTTTTGGACTGTACCAAAAATTATTCAAAATGTCAATTGGATCGTGCCTCATGTTGAATAACCACTTTTTAAACCCTCACAGTGACCAAAAGTGCCATTTTTACAGAGTTTTGCTTACTCAAAAGTTTCAATTTTGACCCGTTTCAGGCACAGAAATGACTTTAAACACACTTATTTTAGTTGAAAAAGTCATAATGCACATCCAACAGTCATTTAGAGTCAAAGATTAAATGCTAAAATTTCATCATTATATACCATTTTGGGACCGTTCGACATGTCCGGAGTCATCGTTTTTCATCCGAAAATTGATTTTTGGGACTGTACCAAAAATGATTCAAAATGTCAATTGGATCGTGCCTCATGTTGAATAACCACTTTTTAAACCCTCACAGTGACCAAAATTGCCATTTTTACAGAGTTTTGCTTACTCAAAAGCTTCAATTTTGACCCGTTTCAGGCACAGAAATGACTTTAAACACACTTAATTTAGTTGAAAAAGTCATAATGCACATCCAACAGTCATTTAGAGTCAAAAGATTAAATGTTAAAATTTCATCATTATAGACCATTTTGGGAACGTTCGACATGTCCGGAGTCATCGTTTTTCATCCGAAAATTGATTTTTTGGACTGTACCAAAAATGCTTCAAAATGTCAATTGGATCGTGCCTCATGTTGAATAACCACTTTTTAAACACTCACGTTGACCAAAATTGCCATTTTTACAGAGTTTTCCTTACTCAAAAGCTTCAATTTTGACGCGTTTCAGGCACAGAAATGACTTTAAACACACTTATTTTAGTTGAAAAAGTCATAATTCACATCCAACAGTCATTTAGAGTCAAAAGATTAAATGTTAAAATTTCATCATTCTAGACCATTTTGGGAACGTTCGGCATGTCCGGAGTCATCGTTTTTCATCCGAAAATTGATTTTTTGGACTGTACCAAAAATGATTCAAAATGTCAATTGGGTTGTGCCTCATGTTGAATAACCACTTTTTAAACCCTCACATGTGACCAAAATGGCCATTTTTACAGAGTTTTGCTTACTAAAAAGCTTCAATTTTGACCCGTTACAGTCACAGAAAAGACTTTAAACACACTTATTTTAGTTGAAAAAGTCATAATTCACATCCAACAGTCATTTAGAGTCAAAAGATTAAATGTTAAAATTTCATCATTATAGACCATTTTGGGAACGTTCGACATGTCCGGAGTCATCGTTTTTCATCCGAAAATCGATTTTTTGGACTGTACCAAAAATGATTCAAAATGTCAATTGGATCATGCCTCATGTTGAATAACCACTTTTTAAACCCTCACAGTGACCAAAATTGCCATTTTTACAGAGTTTTGCTTACTCAAAAGCTTCAATTTTGACCCGTTTCAGGCACAGAAATGACTTTAAACACACTTATTTTAGTTGAAAAAGTCATAATGCACATCCAACAGTCATTTAGAGTCAAAAGATTAAATGTTAAAATTTCATCATTATAGACCATTTTGGAACGTTCGACATGTCCGGAGTCATCGTTTTTCATCCGAAAATTGATTTTTGGGACTGTACCAAAAATGATTCAAAATGTCAATTGGATCGTGCCTCATGTTGAATAACCACTTTTTAAACCCTCACAGTGACCAAAATTGCCATTTTTACAGAGTTTTGCTTACTCAAAAGCTTCAATTTTGACCCGTTTCAGGCACAGAAATGACTTTAAACACACTTATTTCAGTTGAAAAAGTCATAATTCACATCCAACAGTCATTTAGAGTCAAAAGATTAAATGTTAAAATTTCATCATTATAGACCATTTTGGGAACGTTCGACATGTCCGGAGTCATCGTTTTTCATCCGAAAATTGATTTTTTGGACTGTACCAAAAATGCTTCAAAATGTCAATTGGATCGTGCCTCATGTTGAATAACCACTTTTTAAACACTCACATTGACCAAAATTGCCATTTTTACAGAGTTTTCCTTACTCAAAAGCTTCAATTTTGACCCGTTTCAGGCACAGAAATGACTTTAAACACACTTATTTCAGTTGAAAAAGTCATAATTCACATCCAACAGTCATTTAGAGTCAAAAGATTAAATGTTAAAATTTCATCATTATAGACCATTTTGGGAACGTTCGACATGTCCGGAGTCATCGTTTTTCATCCGAAAATTGATTTTTTGGACTGTACCAAAAATGCTTCAAAATGTCAATTGGATCGTGCCTCATGTTGAATAACCACTTTTTAAACACTCACATTGACCAAAATTGCCATTTTTACAGAGTTTTCCTTACTCAAAAGCTTCAATTTTGACCCGTTTCAGGCACAGAAATGACTTTAAACACAATTATTTTAGTTGAAAAAGTCATAATTCACATCCAACAGTCATTTAGAGTCAAAAGATTAAATGTTAAAATTTCATCATTATAGACCATTTTGGGAACGTTCGGCATGTCCGGAGTCATCGTTTTTCATCCGAAAATTGAATTTTTGGACTGTACCAAAAATGATTCAAAATGTCAATTGGATCGTGCCTCATGTTGAATAACCACTTTTTAAACCCTCACAGTGACCAAAATTGCCATTTTTACAGAGTTTTGCTTACTCAAAAGCTTCAATTTTGACCCGTTTCAGGCACAGAAATGACTTTAAACACACTTATTTTAGTTGAAAAAGTCATAATTCACATCCAACAGTCATTTAGAGTCAAAAGATTAAATGTTAAAATTTCATCATTATAGACCATTTTGGGAACGTTCGACATGTCCGGAGTCATCGTTTTTCATCCGAAAATTGATTTTTTGGACTGTACCAAAAATGCTTCAAAATGTCAATTGGATCGTGCCTCATGTTGAATAACCACTTTTTAAACACTCACGTTGACCAAAATTGCCATTTTTACAGAGTTTTCCTTACTCAAAAGCTTCAATTTTGACCCGTTTCAGGCACAGAAATGACTTTAAACACACTTATTTTAGTTGAAAAAGTCATAATTCACATCCAACAGTCATTTAGAGTCAAAAGATTAAATGTTAAAATTTCATCATTATAGACCATTTTGGGAACGTTCGGCATGTCCGGAGTCATCGTTTTTCATCCGAAAATTGAATTTTTGGACTGTACCAAAAATGATTCAAAATGTCAATTGGATCGTGCCTCATGTTGAATAACCACTTTTTAAACCCTCACAGTGACCAAAATGGCCATTTTTACAGAGTTTTGCTTACTCAAAAGCTTCAATTTTGACCCGTTTAAGTCACTGAAATGACTTTAAACACACTTATTTTAGTTGAAAAAGTCATAATTCACATCCAACAGTCATTTAGAGTCAAAAGATTAAATGTTAAAATGTCATCATTATAGACCATTTTGGGAACGTTCGACATGTCCGGAGTCATCGTTTTTCATCCTAAATCGATTTTTTGGACTGTACCAAAAATGATTCAAAATGTCAATTGGATTATGCCTCATGTTGAATAACCACTTTTTAAACCCTCACGGTGACCAAAATTGCCATTTTTACAGAGTTTTGCTTACTCAAAAGCTTCAATTTTGACCCGTTTCAGGCACAGAAATGACTTTAAACACACTTATTTTAGTTGAAAAAGTCATAATTCACATCCAACAGTCATTTAGAGTCAAAAGATTAAATGTTAAAATTTCATCATTATAGACCATTTTGGGAACGTTCGACATGTCCGGAGTCATCGTTTTTCATCGGAAAATTGATTTTTTGGACTGTACCAAAAATGCTTCAAAATGTCAATTGGATCGTGCCTCATGTTGAATAACCACTTTTTAAACACTCACGTTGACCAAAATTGCCATTTTTACAGATTTTCCTTACTCAAAAGCTTCAATTTTGACCCGTTTCAGGCACAGAAATGACTTTAAACACACTTATTTTAGTTGAAAAAGTCATAATTCACATCCAACAGTCATTTAGAATCAAAAGATTAAATGTTAAAATTTCATCATTATAGACCATTTTGGGAACGTTCGGCATGTCCGGAGTCATCGTTTTTCATCCGAAAATTGATTTTTTGGACTGTACCAAAAATGATTCAAAATGTCAATTGGATCGTGCCTCATGTTGAATAACCACTTTTTAAACCCTCACAGTGACCAAAATGGCCATTTTTACAGAGTTTTGCTTACTCAAAAGCTTCAATTTTGACCCGTTTCAGGCACAGAAATGACTTTAAACACACTTATTTTAGTTGAAAAAGTCATAATTCACATCCAACAGTCATTTAGAGTCAAAAGATTAAATGTTAAAATTTCATCATTATAGACCATTTTGGGAACGTTCGACATGTCCGGAGTCATCGTTTTTCATCCTAAATCGATTTTTTGGACTGTACCAAAAATGATTCAAAATGTCAATTGGATTATGCCTCATGTTGAATAACCACTTTTTAAACACTCACGTTGACCAAAATTGCCATTTTTACAGAGTTTTCCTTACTCAAAAGCTTCAATTTTGACCCGTTTCAGGCACAGAAATGACTTTAAACACACTTATTTTAGTTGAAAAAGTCATAATTCACATCCAACAGTCATTTAGAGTCAAAAGATTAAATGTTAAAATTTCATCATTATAGACCATTTTGGGAACGTTCGGCATGTCCGGAGTCATCGTTTTTCATCCGAAAATTGAATTTTTGGACTGTACCAAAAATGATTCAAAATGTCAATTGGATCGTGCCTCATGTTGAATAACCACTTTTTAAACCCTCACAGTGACCAAAATGGCCATTTTTACAGAGTTTTGCTTACTCAAAAGCTTCAATTTTGACCCGTTTCAGTCACTGAAATGACTTTAAACACACTTATTTTAGTTGAAAAAGTCATAATTCACATCCAACAGTCATTTAGAGTCAAAAGATTAAATGTTAAAATGTCATCATTATAGACCATTTTGGGAACGTTCGACATGTCCGGAGTCATCGTTTTTCATCCTAAATCGATTTATTGGACTGTACCAAAAATGATTCAAAATGTCAATTGGATTATGCCTCATGTTGAATAACCACTTTTTAAACCCTCACGGTGACCAAAATTGCCATTTTTACAGAGTTTTGCTTACTCAAAAGCTTCAATTTTGACCCGTTTCAGGCACAGAAATGACTTTAAACACACTTATTTTAGTTGAAAAAGTCATAATTCACATCCAACAGTCATTTAGAGTCAAAAGATTAAATGTTAAAATTTCATCATTATAGACCATTTTGGGAACGTTCGACATGTCCGGAGTCATCGTTTTTCATCCGAAAATTGATTTTTTGGACTGTACCAAAAATGATTCAAAATGTCAATTGGATCGTGCCTCATGTTGAATAACCACTTTTTAAACACTCACAGTGACCAAAATGGCCATTTTTACAGAGTTTTGCTTACTCAAAAGCTTCAATTTTGACCCGTTTCAGGCACAGAAATGACTTTAAACACACTTATTTTAGTTGAAAAAGTCATAATTCACATCCAACAGTCATTTAGAGTCAAAAGATTAAATGTTAAAATTTCATCATTATAGACCATTTTGGGAACGTTCGACATGTCCGGAGTCATTGTTTTTCATCCAAAAATTGATTTTTTGGACTGTACCAAAAATGCTTCAAAATGTCAATTGGATTATGCCTCATGTTGAATAACCACTTTTTAAACCCTCACGGTGACCAAAATTGCCATTTTTACAGAGTTTTGCTTACTCAAAAGCTTCAATTTTGACGTGTTTCAGGCACAGAAATGACTTTAAACACACTTATTTTAGTTGAAAAAGTCATAATTCACATCCAACAGTCATTTAGAGTCAAAAGATTAAATGTTAAAATTTCATCATTATAGACCATTTTGGGAACGTTCGACATGTCCGGAGTCATCGTTTTTCATCCGAAAATTGATTTTTTGGACTGTACCAAAAATGCTTCAAAATGTCAATTGGATCGTGCCTCATGTTGAATAACCACTTTTTAAACCCTCACAGTGACCAAAATGGCCATTTTTACAGAGTTTTGCTTACTCAAAAGCTTCAATTTTGACCCGTTTCAGTCACAGAAATGACTTTAAACACACTTATTTTAGTTGAAAAAGTCATAATTCACATCCAACAGTCATTTAGAGTCAAAAGATTAAATGTTAAAATTTCATCATTATAGACCATTTTGGGAGCGTTCGGCATGTCCGGAGTCATCGTTTTTCATCCGAAAATTGAATTTTTGGACTGTACCAAAAATGATTCAAAATGTCAATTGGATCGTGCCTCATGTTGAATAACCACTTTTTGAACCCTCACAGTGACCAAAATGGCCATTTTTACAGAGTTTTGCTTACTCAAAAGCTTCAATTTTGACCCGTTTCAGGCACAGAAATGACTTTAAACACACTTATTTTAGTTGAAAAAGTCATAATTCACATCCAACAGTCATTTAGAGTCAAAAGAATAAATGTTAAAATTTCATCATTATAGACCATTTTGGGAATGTTCGGCATGTCCGGAGTCATCGTTTTTCATTCGAAAATTGATTTTTTGGACTGTACCAAAAATTATTCAAAATGTCAATTGGATCGTGCCTCATGTTGAATAACCACTTTTTAAACCCTCACAGTGACCAAAAGTGCCATTTTTACAGAGTTTTGCTTACTCAAAAGTTTCAATTTTGACCCGTTTCAGGCACAGAAATGACTTTAAACACACTTATTTTAGTTGAAAAAGTCATAATGCACATCCAACAGTCATTTAGAGTCAAAGATTAAATGCTAAAATTTCATCATTATATACCATTTTGGGACCGTTCGACATGTCCGGAGTCATCGTTTTTCATCCGAAAATTGATTTTTGGGACTGTACCAAAAATGATTCAAAATGTCAATTGGATCGTGCCTCATGTTGAATAACCACTTTTTAAACCCTCACAGTGACCAAAATTGCCATTTTTACAGAGTTTTGCTTACTCAAAAGCTTCAATTTTGACCCGTTTCAGGCACAGAAATGACTTTAAACACACTTAATTTAGTTGAAAAAGTCATAATGCACATCCAACAGTCATTTAGAGTCAAAAGATTAAATGTTAAAATTTCATCAGTATAGACCATTTTGGGAACGTTCGACATGTCCGGAGTCATCGTTTTTCATCCGAAAATTGATTTTTTGGACTGTACCAAAAATGCTTCAAAATGTCAATTGGATCGTGCCTCATGTTGAATAACCACTTTTTAAACACTCACGTTGACCAAAATTGCCATTTTTACTGAGTTTTCCTTACTCAAAAGCTTCAATTTTGACGCGTTTCAGGCACAGAAATGACTTTAAACACACTTATTTTAGTTGAAAAAGTCATAATTCACATCCAACAGTCATTTAGAGTCAAAAGATTAAATGTTAAAATTTCATCATTCTAGACCATTTTGGGAACGTTCGGCATGTCCGGAGTCATCGTTTTTCATCCGAAAATTGATTTTTTGGACTGTACCAAAAATGATTCAAAATGTCAATTGGGTTGTGCCTCATGTTGAATAACCACTTTTTAAACCCTCACATGTGACCAAAATGGCCATTTTTACAGAGTTTTGCTTACTAAAAAGCTTCAATTTTGACCCGTTACAGTCACAGAAAAGACTTTAAACACACTTATTTTAGTTGAAAAAGTCATAATTCACATCCAACAGTCATTTAGAGTCAAAAGATTAAATGTTAAAATTTCATCATTATAGACCATTTTGGGAACGTTCGACATGTCCGGAGTCATCGTTTTTCATCCGAAAATCGATTTTTTGGACTGTACCAAAAATGATTCAAAATGTCAATTGGATCATGCCTCATGTTGAATAACCACTTTTTAAACCCTCACAGTGACCAAAAGTGCCATTTTTACAGAGGTTTGCTTACTCAAAAGTTTCAATTTTGACCCGTTTCAGGCACAGAAATGACTTTAAACACACTTATTTTAGTTGAAAAAGTCATAATGCACATCCAACAGTCATTTAGAGTCAAAGATTAAATGCTAAAATTTCATCATTATATACCATTTTGGGACCGTTCGACATGTCCGGAGTCATCGTTTTTCATCCGAAAATTGATTTTTGGGACTGTACCAAAAATGATTCAAAATGACAATTGGATCGTGCCTCATGTTGAATAACCACTTTTTAAACCCTCACAGTGACCAAAATTGCCATTTTTACAGAGTTTTGCTTACTCAAAAGCTTCAATTTTGACCCGTTTCAGGCACAGAAATGACTTTAAACACACTTAATTTAGTTGAAAAAGTCATAATGCACATCCAACAGTCATTTAGAGTCAAAAGATTAAATGTTAAAATTTCATCATTATAGACCATTTTGGGAACGTTCGACATGTCCGGAGTCATCGTTTTTCATCCGAAAATTGATTTTTTGGACTGTACCAAAAATGCTTCAAAATGTCAATTGGATCGTGCCTCATGTTGAATAACCACTTTTTAAACACTCACGTTGACCAAAATTGCCATTTTTACAGAGTTTTCCTTACTCAAAAGCTTCAATTTTGACGCGTTTCAGGCACAGAAATGACTTTAAACACACTTATTTTAGTTGAAAAAGTCATAATTCACATCCAACAGTCATTTAGAGTCAAAAGATTAAATGTTAAAATTTCATCATTCTAGACCATTTTGGGAACGTTCGGCATGTCCGGAGTCATCGTTTTTCATCCGAAAATTGATTTTTTGGACTGTACCAAAAATGATTCAAAATGTCAATTGGGTTGTGCCTCATGTTGAATAACCACTTTTTAAACCCTCACATGTGACCAAAATGGCCATTTTTACAGAGTTTTGCTTACTAAAAAGCTTCAATTTTGACCCGTTACAGTCACAGAAAAGACTTTAAACACACTTATTTTAGTTGAAAAAGTCATAATTCACATCCAACAGTCATTTAGAGTCAAAAGATTAAATGTTAAAATTTCATCATTATAGACCATTTTGGGAACGTTCGACATGTCCGGAGTCATCGTTTTTCATCCGAAAATCGATTTTTTGGACTGTACCAAAAATGATTCAAAATGTCAATTGGATCATGCCTCATGTTGAATAACCACTTTTTAAACCCTCACAGTGACCAAAATTGCCATTTTTACAGAGTTTTGCTTACTCAAAAGCTTCAATTTTGACCCGTTTCAGGCACAGAAATGACTTTAAACACACTTATTTTAGTTGAAAAAGTCATAATGCACATCCAACAGTCATTTAGAGTCAAAAGATTAAATGTTAAAATTTCATCATTATAGACCATTTTGGAACGTTCGACATGTCCGGAGTCATCGTTTTTCATCCGAAAATTGATTTTTGGGACTGTACCAAAAATGATTCAAAATGTCAATTGGATCGTGCCTCATGTTGAATAACCACTTTTTAAACCCTCACAGTGACCAAAATTGCCATTTTTACAGAGTTTTGCTTACTCAAAAGCTTCAATTTTGACCCGTTTCAGGCACAGAAATGACTTTAAACACACTTATTTCAGTTGAAAAAGTCATAATTCACATCCAACAGTCATTTAGAGTCAAAAGATTAAATGTTAAAATTTCATCATTATAGACCATTTTGGGAACGTTCGACATGTCCGGAGTCATCGTTTTTCATCCGAAAATTGATTTTTTGGACTGTACCAAAAATGCTTCAAAATGTCAATTGGATCGTGCCTCATGTTGAATAACCACTTTTTAAACACTCACATTGACCAAAATTGCCATTTTTACAGAGTTTTCCTTACTCAAAAGCTTCAATTTTGACCCGTTTCAGGCACAGAAATGACTTTAAACACACTTATTTCAGTTGAAAAAGTCATAATTCACATCCAACAGTCATTTAGAGTCAAAAGATTAAATGTTAAAATTTCATCATTATAGACCATTTTGGGAACGTTCGACATGTCCGGAGTCATCGTTTTTCATCCGAAAATTGATTTTTTGGACTGTACCAAAAATGCTTCAAAATGTCAATTGGATCGTGCCTCATGTTGAATAACCACTTTTTAAACACTCACATTGACCAAAATTGCCATTTTTACAGAGTTTTCCTTACTCAAAAGCTTCAATTTTGACCCGTTTCAGGCACAGAAATGACTTTAAACACAATTATTTTAGTTGAAAAAGTCATAATTCACATCCAACAGTCATTTAGAGTCAAAAGATTAAATGTTAAAATTTCATCATTATAGACCATTTTGGGAACGTTCGGCATGTCCGGAGTCATCGTTTTTCATCCGAAAATTGAATTTTTGGACTGTACCAAAAATGATTCAAAATGTCAATTGGATCGTGCCTAATGTTGAATAACCACTTTTTAAACCCTCACAGTGACCAAAATTGCCATTTTTACAGAGTTTTGCTTACTCAAAAGCTTCAATTTTGACCCGTTTCAGGCACAGAAATGACTTTAAACACACTTATTTTAGTTGAAAAAGTCATAATTCACATCCAACAGTCATTTAGAGTCAAAAGATTAAATGTTAAAATTTCATCATTATAGACCATTTTGGGAACGTTCGACATGTCCGGAGTCATCGTTTTTCATCCGAAAATTGATTTTTTGGACTGTACCAAAAATGCTTCAAAATGTCAATTGGATCGTGCCTCATGTTGAATAACCACTTTTTAAACACTCACGTTGACCAAAATTGCCATTTTTACAGAGTTTTCCTTACTCAAAAGCTTCAATTTTGACCCGTTTCAGGCACAGAAATGACTTTAAACACACTTATTTTAGTTGAAAAAGTCATAATTCACATCCAACAGTCATTTAGAGTCAAAAGATTAAATGTTAAAATTTCATCATTATAGACCATTTTGGGAACGTTCGGCATGTCCGGAGTCATCGTTTTTCATCCGAAAATTGAATTTTTGGACTGTACCAAAAATGATTCAAAATGTCAATTGGATCGTGCCTCATGTTGAATAACCACTTTTTAAACCCTCACAGTGACCAAAATGGCCATTTTTACAGAGTTTTGCTTACTCAAAAGCTTCAATTTTGACCCGTTTAAGTCACTGAAATGACTTTAAACACACTTATTTTAGTTGAAAAAGTCATAATTCACATCCAACAGTCATTTAGAGTCAAAAGATTAAATGTTAAAATGTCATCATTATAGACCATTTTGGGAACGTTCGACATGTCCGGAGTCATCGTTTTTCATCCTAAATCGATTTTTTGGACTGTACCAAAAATGATTCAAAATGTCAATTGGATTATGCCTCATGTTGAATAACCACTTTTTAAACCCTCACGGTGACCAAAATTGCCATTTTTACAGAGTTTTGCTTACTCAAAAGCTTCAATTTTGACCCGTTTCAGGCACAGAAATGACTTTAAACACACTTATTTTAGTTGAAAAAGTCATAATTCACATCCAACAGTCATTTAGAGTCAAAAGATTAAATGTTAAAATTTCATCATTATAGACCATTTTGGGAACGTTCGACATGTCCGGAGTCATCGTTTTTCATCCGAAAATTGATTTTTTGGACTGTACCAAAAATGCTTCAAAATGTCAATTGGATCGTGCCTCATGTTGAATAACCACTTTTTAAACACTCACGTTGACCAAAATTGCCATTTTTACAGAGTTTTCCTTACTCAAAAGCTTCAATTTTGACCCGTTTCAGGCACAGAAATGACTTTAAACACACTTATTTTAGTTGAAAAAGTCATAATTCACATCCAACAGTCATTTAGAATCAAAAGATTAAATGTTAAAATTTCATCATTATAGACCATTTTGGGAACGTTCGGCATGTCCGGAGTCATCGTTTTTCATCCGAAAATTGATTTTTTGGACTGTACCAAAAATGATTCAAAATGTCAATTGGATCGTGCCTCATGTTGAATAACCACTTTTTAAACCCTCACAGTGACCAAAATGGCCATTTTTACAGAGTTTTGCTTACTCAAAAGCTTCAATTTTGACCCGTTTCAGGCACAGAAATGACTTTAAACACACTTATTTTAGTTGAAAAAGTCATAATTCACATCCAACAGTCATTTAGAGTCAAAAGATTAAATGTTAAAATTTCATCATTATAGACCATTTTGGGAACGTTCGACATGTCCGGAGTCATCGTTTTTCATCCTAAATCGATTTTTTGGACTGTACCAAAAATGATTCAAAATGTCAATTGGATTATGCCTCATGTTGAATAACCACTTTTTAAACACTCACGTTGACCAAAATTGCCATTTTTACAGAGTTTTCCTTACTCAAAAGCTTCAATTTTGACCCGTTTCAGGCACAGAAATGACTTTAAACACACTTATTTTAGTTGAAAAAGTCATAATTCACATCCAACAGTCATTTAGAGTCAAAAGATTAAATGTTAAAATTTCATCATTATAGACCATTTTGGGAACGTTCGGCATGTCCGGAGTCATCGTTTTTCATCCGAAAATTGAATTTTTGGACTGTACCAAAAATGATTCAAAATGTCAATTGGATCGTGCCTCATGTTGAATAACCACTTTTTAAACCCTCACAGTGACCAAAATGGCCATTTTTACAGAGTTTTGCTTACTCAAAAGCTTCAATTTTGACCCGTTTCAGTCACTGAAATGACTTTAAACACACTTATTTTAGTTGAAAAAGTCATAATTCACATCCAACAGTCATTTAGAGTCAAAAGATTAAATGTTAAAATGTCATCATTATAGACCATTTTGGGAACGTTCGACATGTCCGGAGTCATCGTTTTTCATCCTAAATCGATTTATTGGACTGTACCAAAAATGATTCAAAATGTCAATTGGATTATGCCTCATGTTGAATAACCACTTTTTAAACCCTCACGGTGACCAAAATTGCCATTTTTACAGAGTTTTGCTTACTCAAAAGCTTCAAATTTGACCCGTTTCAGGCACAGAAATGACTTTAAACACACTTATTTTAGTTGAAAAAGTCATAATTCACATCCAACAGTCATTTAGAGTCAAAAGATTAAATGTTAAAATTTCATCATTATAGACCATTTTGGGAACGTTCGACATGTCCGGAGTCATCGTTTTTCATCCGAAAATTGATTTTTTGGACTGTACCAAAAATGCTTCAAAATGTCAATTGGATCGTGCCTCATGTTGAATAACCACTTTTTAAACACTCACGTTGACCAAAATTGCCATTTTTACAGAGTTTTCCTTACTCAAAAGCTTCAATTTTGACCCGTTTCAGGCACAGAAATGACTTTAAACACACTTATTTTAGTTGAAAAAGTCATAATTCACATCCAACAGTCATTTAGAGTCAAAAGATTAAATGTTAAAATTTCATCATTATAGACCATTTTGGGAACGTTCGACATGTCCGGAGTCATCGTTTTTCATCCTAAATCGATTTTTTGGACTGTACCAAAAATGATTCAAAATGTCAATTGGATTATGCCTCATGTTGAATAACCACTTTTTAAACCCTCACGGTGACCAAAATTGCCATTTTTACAGAGTTTTGCTTACTCAAAAGCTTCAATTTTGACCCGTTTCAGGCACAGAAATGACTTTAAACACACTTATTTTAGTTGAAAAAGTCATAATTCACATCCAACAGTCATTTAGAGTCAAAAGATTAAATGTTAAAATTTCATCATTATAGACCATTTTGGGAACGTTCGACATGTCCGGAGTCATCGTTTTTCATCCGAAAATTGATTTTTTGGACTGTACCAAAAATGATTCAAAATGTCAATTGGATCGTGCCTCATGTTGAATAACCACTTTTTAAACACTCACAGTGACCA
Organism: Lissotriton vulgaris; assembly: GCF_964263255.1. Classification (NCBI taxonomy): domain Eukaryota; kingdom Metazoa; phylum Chordata; class Amphibia; order Caudata; family Salamandridae; genus Lissotriton; species Lissotriton vulgaris. Next base: position 143,561 of record NW_028243138.1, read on the forward strand.
AAATGGCCATTTTTACAGAGTTTTGCTTACTCAAAAGCTTCAATTTTGACCCGTTTCAGGCACAGAAATGACTTTAAACACACTTATTTTAGTTGAAAAAGTCATAATTCACATCCAACAGTCATTTAGAGTCAAAAGATTAAATGTTAAAATTTCATCATTATAGACCATTTTGGGAACGTTCGACATGTCCGGAGTCATTGTTTTTCATCCAAAAATTGATTTTTTGGACTGTACCAAAAATGCTTCAAAATGTCAATTGGATTATGCCTCATGTTGAATAACCACTTTTTAAACCCTCACGGTGACCAAAATTGCCATTTTTACAGAGTTTTGCTTACTCAAAAGCTTCAATTTTGACCTGTTTCAGGCACAGAAATGACTTTAAACACACTTATTTTAGTTGAAAAAGTCATAATTCACATCCAACAGTCATTTAGAGTCAAAAGATTAAATGTTAAAATTTCATCATTATAGACCATTTTGGGAACGTTCGACATGTCCGGAGTCATCGTTTTTCATCCGAAAATTGATTTTTTGGACTGTACCAAAAATGCTTCAAAATGTCAATTGGATCGTGCCTCATGTTGAATAACCACTTTTTAAACCCTCACAGTGACCAAAATGGCCATTTTTACAGAGTTTTGCTTACTCAAAAGCTTCAATTTTGACCCGTTTCAGTCACAGAAATGACTTTAAACACACTTATTTTAGTTGAAAAAGTCATAATTCACATCCAACAGTCATTTAGAGTCAAAAGATTAAATGTTAAAATTTCATCATTATAGACCATTTTGGGAGCGTTCGGCATGTCCGGAGTCATCGTTTTTCATCCGAAAATTGAATTTTTGGACTGTACCAAAAATGATTCAAAATGTCAATTGGATCGTGCCTCATGTTGAATAACCACTTTTTGAACCCTCACAGTGACCAAAATGGCCATTTTTACAGAGTTTTGCTTACTCAAAAGCTTCAATTTTGACCCGTTTCAGGCACAGAAATGACTTTAAACACACTTATTTTAGTTGAAAAAGTCATAATTCACATCCAACAGTCATTTAGAGTCAAAAGAATAAATGTTAAAATTTCATCATTATAGACCATTTTGGGAATGTTCGGCATGTCCGGAGTCATCGTTTTTCATTCGAAAATTGATTTTTTGGACTGTACCAAAAATTATTCAAAATGTCAATTGGATCGTGCCTCATGTTGAATAACCACTTTTTAAACCCTCACAGTGACCAAAAGTGCCATTTTTACAGAGTTTTGCTTACTCAAAAGTTTCAATTTTGACCCGTTTCAGGCACAGAAATGACTTTAAACACACTTATTTTAGTTGAAAAAGTCATAATGCACATCCAACAGTCATTTAGAGTCAAAGATTAAATGCTAAAATTTCATCATTATATACCATTTTGGGACCGTTCGACATGTCCGGAGTCATCGTTTTTCATCCGAAAATTGATTTTTGGGACTGTACCAAAAATGATTCAAAATGTCAATTGGATCGTGCCTCATGTTGAATAACCACTTTTTAAACCCTCACAGTGACCAAAATTGCCATTTTTACAGAGTTTTGCTTACTCAAAAGCTTCAATTTTGACCCGTTTCAGGCACAGAAATGACTTTAAACACACTTAATTTAGTTGAAAAAGTCATAATGCACATCCAACAGTCATTTAGAGTCAAAAGATTAAATGTTAAAATTTCATCAGTATAGACCATTTTGGGAACGTTCGACATGTCCGGAGTCATCGTTTTTCATCCGAAAATTGATTTTTTGGACTGTACCAAAAATGCTTCAAAATGTCAATTGGATCGTGCCTCATGTTGAATAACCACTTTTTAAACACTCACGTTGACCAAAATTGCCATTTTTACTGAGTTTTCCTTACTCAAAAGCTTCAATTTTGACGCGTTTCAGGCACAGAAATGACTTTAAACACACTTATTTTAGTTGAAAAAGTCATAATTCACATCCAACAGTCATTTAGAGTCAAAAGATTAAATGTTAAAATTTCATCATTCTAGACCATTTTGGGAACGTTCGGCATGTCCGGAGTCATCGTTTTTCATCCGAAAATTGATTTTTTGGACTGTACCAAAAATGATTCAAAATGTCAATTGGGTTGTGCCTCATGTTGAATAACCACTTTTTAAACCCTCACATGTGACCAAAATGGCCATTTTTACAGAGTTTTGCTTACTAAAAAGCTTCAATTTTGACCCGTTACAGTCACAGAAAAGACTTTAAACACACTTATTTTAGTTGAAAAAGTCATAATTCACATCCAACAGTCATTTAGAGTCAAAAGATTAAATGTTAAAATTTCATCATTATAGACCATTTTGGGAACGTTCGACATGTCCGGAGTCATCGTTTTTCATCCGAAAATCGATTTTTTGGACTGTACCAAAAATGATTCAAAATGTCAATTGGATCATGCCTCATGTTGAATAACCACTTTTTAAACCCTCACAGTGACCAAAATTGCCATTTTTACAGAGTTTTGCTTACTCAAAAGCTTCAATTTTGACCCGTTTCAGGCACAGAAATGACTTTAAACACACTTATTTTAGTTGAAAAAGTCATAAAGCACATCCAACAGTCATTTAGAGTCAAAAGATTAAATGTTAAAATTTCATCATTATAGACCATTTTGGGAACGTTCGACATGTCCGGAGTCATCGTTTTTCATCCGAAAATGGATTTTTGGGACTGTACCAAAAATGATTCAAAATGTCAATTGGATCGTGCCTCATGTTGAATAACCACTTTTTAAACCCTCACAGTGACCAAAAGTGCCATTTTTACAGAGTTTTGCTTACTCAAAAGCTTCAATTTTGACCCGTTTCAGGCACAGAAATGACTTTAAACACACTTATTTTAGTTGAAAAAGTCATAATTCACATCCAACAGTCATTTAGAGTCAAAAGATTAAATGTTAAAATTTCATCATTATAGACCATTTTGGGAACGTTCGACATGTCCGGAGTCATTGTTTTTCATCCGAAAATTGATTTTTTGGACTGTACCAAAAATGCTTCAAAATGTCAATTGGATTATGCCTCATGTTGAATAACCACTTTTTAAACCCTCACGGTGACCAAAATTGCCATTTTTACAGAGTTTTGCTTACTCAAAAGCTTCAATTTTGACCTGTTTCAGGCACAGAAATGACTTTAAACACACTTATTTTAGTTGAAAAAGTCATAATTCACATCCAACAGACATTTAGAGTCAAAAGATTAAATGTTAAAATTTCATCATTATAGACCATTTTGGGAACGTTCGACATGTCCGGAGTCATCGTTTTTCATCCGAAAATTGATTTTTTGGACTGTACCAAAAATGCTTCAAAATGTCAATTGGATCGTGCCTCATGTTGAATAACCACTTTTTAAACCCTCACAGTGACCAAAATGGCCATTTTTACAGAGTTTTGCTTACTCAAAAGCTTCAATTTTGACCCGTTTCAGTCACAGAAATGACTTTAAACACACTTATTTTAGTTGAAAAAGTCATAATTCACATCCAACAGTCATTTAGAGTCAAAAGATTAAATGTTAAAATTTCATCATTATAGACCATTTTGGGAGCGTTTGGCATGTCCGGAGTCATCGTTTTTCATCCGAAAATTGAATTTTTGGACTGTACCAAAAATGATTCAAAATGTCAATTGGATCGTGCCTCATGTTGAATAACCACTTTTTGAACCCTCACAGTGACCAAAATGGCCATTTTTACAGAGTTTTGCTTACTCAAAAGCTTCAATTTTGACCCGTTTCAGGCACAGAAATGACTTTAAACACACTTATTTTAGTTGAAAAAGTCATAATTCACATCCAACAGTCATTTAGAGTCAAAAGAATAAATGTTAAAATTTCATCATCATAGACCATTTTGGGAATGTTCGACATGTCCGGAGTCATCGTTTTTCATTCGAAAATTGATTTTTTGGACTGTACCAAAAATTATTCAAAATGTCAATTGGATCGTGCCTCATGTTGAATAACCACTTTTTAAACCCTCACAGTGACCAAAAGTGCCATTTTTACAGAGTTTTGCTTACTCAAAAGTTTCAATTTTGACCCGTTTCAGGCACAGAAATGACTTTAAACACACTTATTTTAGTTGAAAAAGTCATAATGCACATCCAACAGTCATTTAGAGTCAAAGATTAAATGCTAAAATTTCATCATTATATACCATTTTGGGACCGTTCGACATGTCCGGAGTCATCGTTTTTCATCCGAAAATTGATTTTTGGGACTGTACCAAAAATGATTCAAAATGTCAATTGGATCGTGCCTCATGTTGAATAACCACTTTTTAAACCCTCACAGTGACCAAAATTGCCATTTTTACAGAGTTTTGCTTACTCAAAAGCTTCAATTTTGACCCGTTTCAGGCACAGAAATGACTTTAAACACACTTAATTTAGTTGAAAAAGTCATAATGCACATCCAACAGTCATTTAGAGTCAAAAGATTAAATGTTAAAATTTCATCATTCTAGACCATTTTGGGAACGTTCGGCATGTCCGGAGTCATCGTTTTTCATCCGAAAATTGATTTTTTGGACTGTACCAAAAATGATTCAAAATGTCAATTGGGTTGTGCCTCATGTTGAATAACCACTTTTTAAACCCTCACATGTGACCAAAATGGCCATTTTTACAGAGTTTTGCTTACTAAAAAGCTTCAATTTTGACCCGTTACAGTCACAGAAAAGACTTTAAACACACTTATTTTAGTTGAAAAAGTCATAATTCACATCCAACAGTCATTTAGAGTCAAAAGATTAAATGTTAAAATTTCATCATTATAGACCATTTTGGGAACGTTCGACATGTCCGGAGTCATCGTTTTTCATCCGAAAATCGATTTTTTGGACTGTACCAAAAATGATTCAAAATGTCAATTGGATCATGCCTCATGTTGAATAACCACTTTTTAAACCCTCACAGTGACCAAAATTGCCATTTTTACAGAGTTCTGCTTACTCAAAAGCTTCAATTTTGACCCGTTTCAGGCACAGAAATGACTTTAAACACACTTATTTTAGTTGAAAAAGTCATAAAGCACATCCAACAGTCATTTAGAGTCAAAAGATTAAATGTTAAAATTTCATCATTATAGACCATTTTGGGAACGTTCGACATGTCCGGAGTCATCGTTTTTCATCCGAAAATGGATTTTTGGGACTGTACCAAAAATGATTCAAAATGTCAATTGGATCGTGCCTCATGTTGAATAACCACTTTTTAAACCCTCACAGTGACCAAAAGTGCCATTTTTACAGAGTTTTGCTTACTCAAAAGCTTCAATTTTGACCCGTTTCAGGCACAGAAATGACTTTAAACACACTTATTTTAGTTGAAAAAGTCATAATTCACATCCAACAGTCATTTAGAGTCAAAAGATTAAATGTTAAAATTTCATCATTATAGACCATTTTGGGAACGTTCGACATGTCCGGAGTCATTGTTTTTCATCCGAAAATTGATTTTTTGGACTGTACCAAAAATGCTTCAAAATGTCAATTGGATTATGCCTCATGTTGAATAACCACTTTTTAAACCCTCACGGTGACCAAAATTGCCATTTTTACAGAGTTTTGCTTACTCAAAAGCTTCAATTTTGACCTGTTTCAGGCACAGAAATGACTTTAAACACACTTATTTTAGTTGAAAAAGTCATAATTCACATCCAACAGTCATTTAGAGTCAAAAGATTAAATGTTAAAATTTCATAATTATAGACCATTTTGGGAACGTTCGACATGTCCGGAGTCATCGTTTTTCATCCGAAAATTGATTTTTTGGACTGTACCAAAAATGCTTCAAAATGTCAATTGGATCGTGCCTCGTGTTGAATAACCACTTTTTAAACCCTCACAGTGACCAAAATGGCCATTTTTACAGAGTTTTGCTTACTCAAAAGCTTCAATTTTGACCCGTTTCAGTCACAGAAATGACTTTAAACACACTTATTTTAGTTGAAAAAGTCATAATTCACATCCAACAGTCATTTAGAGTCAAAAGATTAAATGTTAAAATTTCATCATTATAGACCATTTTGGGAGCGTTCGGCATGTCCGGAGTCATCGTTTTTCATCCGAAAATTGAATTTTTGGACTGTACCAAAAATTATTCAAAATGTCAATTGGATCGTGCCTCATGTTGAATAACCACTTTTTGAACCCTCACAGTGACCAAAATGGCCATTTTTACAGAGTTTTGCTTACTCAAAAGCTTCAATTTTGACCCGTTTCAGGCACAGAAATGACTTTAAACACACTTATTTTAGTTGAAAAAGTCATAATTCACATCCAACAGTCATTTAGAGTCAAAAGAATAAATGTTAAAATTTCATCATTATAGACCATTTTGGGAATGTTCGACATGTCCGGAGTCATCGTTTTTCATTCGAAAATTGATTTTTTGGACTGTACCAAAAATTATTCAAAATGTCAATTGGATCGTGCCTCATGTTGAATAACCACTTTTTAAACCCTCACAGTGACCAAAAGTGCCATTTTTACAGAGTTTTGCTTACTCAAAAGTTTCAATTTTGACCCGTTTCAGGCACAGAAATGACTTTAAACACACTTATTTTAGTTGAAAAAGTCATAATGCACATCCAACAGTCATTTAGAGTCAAAGATTAAATGCTAAAATTTCATCATTATATACCATTTTGGGACCGTTCGACATGTCCGGAGTCATCGTTTTTCATCCGAAAATTGATTTTTGGGACTGTACCAAAAATGATTCAAAATGTCAATTGGATCGTGCCTCATGTTGAATAACCACTTTTTAAACCCTCACAGTGACCAAAATTGCCATTTTTACAGAGTTTTGCTTACTCAAAAGCTTCAATTTTGACCCGTTTCAGGCACAGAAATGACTTTAAACACACTTATTTTAGTTGAAAAAGTCATAATTCACATCCAACAGTCATTTAGAGTCAAAAGATTAAATGTTAAAATTTCATCATTATAGACCATTTTGGGAACGTTCGACATGTCCGGAGTCATCGTTTTTCATCCGAAAATCGATTTTTTGGACTGTACCAAAAATGATTCAAAATGTCAATTGGATCATGCCTCATGTTGAATAACCACTTTTTAAACCCTCACAGTGACCAAAATTGCCATTTTTACAGAGTTTTGCTTACTCAAAAGCTTCAATTTTGACCCGTTTCAGGCACAGAAATGACTTTAAACACACTTATTTTAGTTGAAAAAGTCATAAAGCACATCCAACAGTCATTTAGAGTCAAAAGATTAAATGTTAAAATTTCATCATTATAGACCATTTTGGGAACGTTCGACATGTCCGGAGTCATCGTTTTTCATCCGAAAATGGATTTTTGGGACTGTACCAAAAATGATTCAAAATGTCAATTGGATCGTGCCTCATGTTGAATAACCACTTTTTAAACCCTCACAGTGACCAAAAGTGCCATTTTTACAGAGTTTTGCTTACTCAAAAGCTTCAATTTTGACCCGTTTCAGGCACAGAAATGACTTTAAACACACTTATTTTAGTTGAAAAAGTCATAATTCACATCCAACAGTCATTTAGAGTCAAAAGATTAAATGTTAAAATTTCATCATTATAGACCATTTTGGGAACGTTCGACATGTCCGGAGTCATTGTTTTTCATCCGAAAATTGATTTTTTGGACTGTACCAAAAATGCTTCAAAATGTCAATTGGATTATGCCTCATGTTGAATAACCACTTTTTAAACCCTCACGGTGACCAAAATTGCCATTTTTACAGAGTTTTGCTTACTCAAAAGCTTCAATTTTGACCTGTTTCAGGCACAGAAATGACTTTAAACACACTTATTTTAGTTGAAAAAGTCATAATTCACATCCAACAGTCATTTAGAGTCAAAAGATTAAATGTTAAAATTTCATCATTATAGACCATTTTGGGAACGTTCGACATGTCCGGAGTCATCGTTTTTCATCCGAAAATTGATTTTTTGGACTGCACCAAAAATGCTTCAAAATGTCAATTGGATCGTGCCTCATGTTGAATAACCACTTTTTAAACCCTCACAGTGACCAAAATGGCCATTTTTACAGAGTTTTGCTTACTCAAAAGCTTCAATTTTGACCCGTTTCAGTCACAGAAATGACTTTAAACACACTTATTTTAGTTGAAAAAGTCATAATTCACATCCAACAGTCATTTAGAGTCAAAAGATTAAATGTTAAAATTTCATCATTATAGACCATTTTGGGAGCGTTTGGCATGTCCGGAGTCATCGTTTTTCATCCGAAAATTGAATTTTTGGACTGTACCAAAAATGATTCAAAATGTCAATTGGATCGTGCCTCATGTTGAATAACCACTTTTTGAACCCTCACAGTGACCAAAATGGCCATTTTTACAGAGTTTTGCTTACTCAAAAGCTTCAATTTTGACCCGTTTCAGGCACAGAAATGACTTTAAACACACTTATTTTAGTTGAAAAAGTCATAATTCACATCCAACAGTCATTTAGAGTCAAAAGAATAAATGTTAAAATTTCATCATCATAGACCATTTTGGGAATGTTCGACATGTCCGGAGTCATCGTTTTTCATTCGAAAATTGATTTTTTGGACTGTACCAAAAATTATTCAAAATGTCAATTGGATCGTGCCTCATGTTGAATAACCACTTTTTAAACCCTCACAGTGACCAAAAGTGCCATTTTTACAGAGTTTTGCTTACTCAAAAGTTTCAATTTTGACCCGTTTCAGGCACAGAAATGACTTTAAACACACTTATTTTAGTTGAAAAAGTCATAATGCACATCCAACAGTCATTTAGAGTCAAAGATTAAATGCTAAAATTTCATCATTATATACCATTTTGGGACCGTTCGACATGTCCGGAGTCATCGTTTTTCATCCGAAAATTGATTTTTGGGACTGTACCAAAAATGATTCAAAATGTCAATTGGATCGTGCCTCATGTTGAATAACCACTTTTTAAACCCTCACAGTGACCAAAATTGCCATTTTTACAGAGTTTTGCTTACTCAAAAGCTTCAATTTTGACCCGTTTCAGGCACAGAAATGACTTTAAACACACTTAATTTAGTTGAAAAAGTCATAATGCACATCCAACAGTCATTTAGAGTCAAAAGATTAAATGTTAAAATTTCATCATTCTAGACCATTTTGGGAACGTTCGGCATGTCCGGAGTCATCGTTTTTCATCCGAAAATTGATTTTTTGGACTGTACCAAAAATGATTCAAAATGTCAATTGGGTTGTGCCTCATGTTGAATAACCACTTTTTAAACCCTCACATGTGACCAAAATGGCCATTTTTACAGAGTTTTGCTTACTAAAAAGCTTCAATTTTGACCCGTTACAGTCACAGAAAAGACTTTAAACACACTTATTTTAGTTGAAAAAGTCATAATTCACATCCAACAGTCATTTAGAGTCAAAAGATTAAATGTTAAAATTTCATCATTATAGACCATTTTGGGAACGTTCGACATGTCCGGAGTCATCGTTTTTCATCCGAAAATCGATTTTTTGGACTGTACCAAAAATGATTCAAAATGTCAATTGGATCATGCCTCATGTTGAATAACCACTTTTTAAACCCTCACAGTGACCAAAATTGCCATTTTTACAGAGTTCTGCTTACTCAAAAGCTTCAATTTTGACCCGTTTCAGGCACAGAAATGACTTTAAACACACTTATTTTAGTTGAAAAAGTCATAAAGCACATCCAACAGTCATTTAGAGTCAAAAGATTAAATGTTAAAATTTCATCATTATAGACCATTTTGGGAACGTTCGACATGTCCGGAGTCATCGTTTTTCATCCGAAAATGGATTTTTGGGACTGTACCAAAAATGATTCAAAATGTCAATTGGATCGTGCCTCATGTTGAATAACCACTTTTTAAACCCTCACAGTGACCAAAAGTGCCATTTTTACAGAGTTTTGCTTACTCAAAAGCTTCAATTTTGACCCGTTTCAGGCACAGAAATGACTTTAAACACACTTATTTTAGTTGAAAAAGTCATAATTCACATCCAACAGTCATTTAGAGTCAAAAGATTAAATGTTAAAATTTCATCATTATAGACCATTTTGGGAACGTTCGACATGTCCGGAGTCATTGTTTTTCATCCGAAAATTGATTTTTTGGACTGTACCAAAAATGCTTCAAAATGTCAATTGGATTATGCCTCATGTTGAATAACCACTTTTTAAACCCTCACGGTGACCAAAATTGCCATTTTTACAGAGTTTTGCTTACTCAAAAGCTTCAATTTTGACCTGTTTCAGGCACAGAAATGACTTTAAACACACTTATTTTAGTTGAAAAAGTCATAATTCACATCCAACAGTCATTTAGAGTCAAAAGATTAAATGTTAAAATTTCATCATTATAGACCATTTTGGGAACGTTCGACATGTCCGGAGTCATCGTTTTTCATCCGAAAATTGATTTTTTGGACTGTACCAAAAATGCTTCAAAATGTCAATTGGATCGTGCCTCGTGTTGAATAACCACTTTTTAAACCCTCACAGTGACCAAAATGGCCATTTTTACAGAGTTTTGCTTACTCAAAAGCTTCAATTTTGACCCGTTTCAGTCACAGAAATGACTTTAAACACACTTATTTTAGTTGAAAAAGTCATAATTCACATCCAACAGTCATTTAGAGTCAAAAGATTAAATGTTAAAATTTCATCATTATAGACCATTTTGGGAGCGTTCGGCATGTCCGGAGTCATCGTTTTTCATCCGAAAATTGAATTTTTGGACTGTACCAAAAATTATTCAAAATGTCAATTGGATCGTGCCTCATGTTGAATAACCACTTTTTGAACCCTCACAGTGACCAAAATGGCCATTTTTACAGAGTTTTGCTTACTCAAAAGCTTCAATTTTGACCCGTTTCAGGCACAGAAATGACTTTAAACACACTTATTTTAGTTGAAAAAGTCATAATTCACATCCAACAGTCATTTAGAGTCAAAAGAATAAATGTTAAAATTTCATCATTATAGACCATTTTGGGAATGTTCGACATGTCCGGAGTCATCGTTTTTCATTCGAAAATTGATTTTTTGGACTGTACCAAAAATTATTCAAAATGTCAATTGGATCGTGCCTCATGTTGAATAACCACTTTTTAAACCCTCACAGTGACCAAAAGTGCCATTTTTACAGAGTTTTGCTTACTCAAAAGTTTCAATTTTGACCCGTTTCAGGCACAGAAATGACTTTAAACACACTTATTTTAGTTGAAAAAGTCATAATGCACATCCAACAGTCATTTAGAGTCAAAGATTAAATGCTAAAATTTCATCATTATATACCATTTTGGGACCGTTCGACATGTCCGGAGTCATCGTTTTTCATCCGAAAATTGATTTTTGGGACTGTACCAAAAATGATTCAAAATGTCAATTGGATCGTGCCTCATGTTGAATAACCACTTTTTAAACCCTCACAGTGACCAAAATTGCCATTTTTACAGAGTTTTGCTTACTCAAAAGCTTCAATTTTGACCCGTTTCAGGCACAGAAATGACTTTAAACACACTTAATTTAGTTGAAAAAGTCATAATGCACATCCAACAGTCATTTAGAGTCAAAAGATTAAATGTTAAAATTTCATCATTATAGACCATTTTGGGAACGTTCGACATGTCCGGAGTCATCGTTTTTCATCCGAAAATTGATTTTTTGGACTGTACCAAAAATGCTTCAAAATGTCAATTGGATCGTGCCTCATGTTGAATAACCACTTTTTAAACACTCACGTTGACCAAAATTGCCATTTTTACAGAGTTTTCCTTACTCAAAAGCTTCAATTTTGACGCGTTTCAGGCACAGAAATGACTTTAAACACACTTATTTTAGTTGAAAAAGTCATAATTCACATCCAAAAGTCATTTAGAGTCAAAAGATTAAATGTTAAAATTTCATCATTCTAGACCATTTTGGGAACGTTCGGCATGTCCGGAGTCATCGTTTTTCATCCGAAAATTGATTTTTTGGACTGTACCAAAAATGATTCAAAATGTCAATTGGGTTGTGCCTCATGTTGAATAACCACTTTTTAAACCCTCACATGTGACCAAAATGGCCATTTTTACAGAGTTTTGCTTACTAAAAAGCTTCAATTTTGACCCGTTACAGTCACAGAAAAGACTTTAAACACACTTATTTTAGTTGAAAAAGTCATAATTCACATCCAACAGTCATTTAGAGTCAAAAGATTAAATGTTAAAATTTCATCATTATAGACCATTTTGGGAACGTTCGACATGTCCGGAGTCATCGTTTTTCATCCGAAAATTGATTTTTGAGACTGTACCAAAAATGATTCAAAATGTCAATTGGATCGTGCCTCATGTTGAATAACCACTTTTTAAACACTCACATTGACCAAAATTGCCATTTTTACAGAGTTTTCCTTACTCAAAAGCTTCAATTTTGACCCGTTTCAGGCACAGAAATGACTTTAAACACAATTATTTTAGTTGAAAAAGTCATAATTCACATCCAACAGTCATTTAGAGTCAAAAGATTAAATGTTAAAATTTCATCATTATAGACCATTTTGGGAACGTTCGGCATGTCCGGAGTCATCGTTTTTCATCCGAAAATTGAATTTTTGGACTGTACCAAAAATGATTCAAAATGTCAATTGGATCGTGCCTCATGTTGAATAACCACTTTTTAAACCCTCACAGTGACCAAAATTGCCATTTTTACAGAGTTTTGCTTACTCAAAAGCTTCAATTTTGACCCGTTTCAGGCACAGAAATGACTTTAAACACACTTATTTTAGTTGAAAAAGTCATAATTCACATCCAACAGTCATTTAGAGTCAAAAGATTAAATGTTAAAATTTCATCATTATGGACCATTTTGGGAACGTTCGACATGTCCGGAGTCATCGTTTTTCATCCGAAAATTGATTTTTTGGACTGTACCAAAAATGCTTCAAAATGTCAATTGGATCGTGCCTCATGTTGAATAACCACTTTTTAAACACTCACGTTGACCAAAATTGCCATTTTTACAGAGTTTTCCTTACTCAAAAGCTTCAATTTTGACCCGTTTCAGGCACAGAAATGACTTTAAACACACTTATTTTAGTTGAAAAAGTCATAATTCACATCCAACAGTCATTTAGAGTCAAAAGATTAAATGTTAAAATTTCATCATTATAGACCATTTTGGGAACGTTCGGCATGTCCGGAGTCATCGTTTTTCATCCGAAAATTGAATTTTTGGACTGTACCAAAAATGATTCAAAATGTCAATTGGATCGTGCCTCATGTTGAATAACCACTTTTTAAACCCTCACAGTGACCAAAATGGCCATTTTTACAGAGTTTTGCTTACTCAAAAGCTTCAATTTTGACCCGTTTCAGTCACTGAAATGACTTTAAACACACTTATTTTAGTTGAAAAAGTCATAATTCACATCCAACAGTCATTTAGAGTCAAAAGATTAAATGTTAAAATTTCATCATTATAGACCATTTTGGGAACGTTCGACATGTCCGGACAGTCATCGTTTTTCATCCTAAATCGATTTTTTGGACTGTACCAAAAATGATTCAAAATGTCAATTGGATTATGCCTCATGTTGAATAACCACTTTTTAAACCCTCACGGTGACCAAAATTGCCATTTTTACAGAGTTTTGCTTACTCAAAAGCTTCAATTTTGACCCGTTTCAGGCACAGAAATGACTTTAAACACACTTATTTTAGTTGAAAAAGTCATAATTCACATCCAACAGTCATTTAGAGTCAAAAGATTAAATGTTAAAATTTCATCATTATAGACCATTTTGGGAACGTTCGACATGTCCGGAGTCATCGTTTTTCATCCGAAAATTGATTTTTTGGACTGTACCAAAAATGCTTCAAAATGTCAATTGGATCGTGCCTCATGTTGAATAACCACTTTTTAAACACTCACGTTGACCAAAATTGCCATTTTTACAGAGTTTTCCTTACTCAAAAGCTTCAATTTTGACCCGTTTCAGGCACAGAAATGACTTTAAACACACTTATTTTAGTTGAAAAAGTCATAATTCACATCCAACAGTCATTTAGAATCAAAAGATTAAATGTTAAAATTTCATCATTATAGACCATTTTGGGAACGTTCGGCATGTCCGGAGTCATCGTTTTTCATCCGAAAATTGATTTTTTGGACTGTACCAAAAATGATTCAAAATGTCAATTGGATCGTGCCTCATGTTGAATAACCACTTTTTAAACCCTCACAGTGACCAAAATGGCCATTTTTACAGAGTTTTGCTTACTCAAAAGCTTCAATTTTGACCCGTTTCAGGCACAGAAATGACTTTAAACACACTTATTTTAGTTGAAAAAGTCATAATTCACATCCAACAGTCATTTAGAGTCAAAAGATTAAATGTTAAAATTTCATCATTATAGACCATTTTGGGAACGTTCGACATGTCCGGAGTCATCGTTTTTCATCCTAAATCGATTTTTTGGACTGTACCAAAAATGATTCAAAATGTCAATTGGATTATGCCTCATGTTGAATAACCACTTTTTAAACACTCACGTTGACCAAAATTGCCATTTTTACAGAGTTTTCCTTACTCAAAAGCTTCAATTTTGACCCGTTTCAGGCACAGAAATGACTTTAAACACACTTATTTTAGTTGAAAAAGTCATAATTCACATCCAACAGTCATTTAGAGTCAAAAGATTAAATGTTAAAATTTCATCATTATAGACCATTTTGGGAACGTTCGGCATGTCCGGAGTCATCGTTTTTCATCCGAAAATTGAATTTTTGGACTGTACCAAAAATGATTCAAAATGTCAATTGGATCGTGCCTCATGTTGAATAACCACTTTTTAAACCCTCACAGTGACCAAAATGGCCATTTTTACAGAGTTTTGCTTACTCAAAAGCTTCAATTTTGACCCGTTTCAGTCACTGAAATGACTTTAAACACACTTATTTTAGTTGAAAAAGTCATAATTCACATCCAACAGTCATTTAGAGTCAAAAGATTAAATGTTAAAATGTCATCATTATAGACCATTTTGGGAACGTTCGACATGTCCGGAGTCATCGTTTTTCATCCTAAATCGATTTATTGGACTGTACCAAAAATGATTCAAAATGTCAATTGGATTATGCCTCATGTTGAATAACCACTTTTTAAACCCTCACGGTGACCAAAATTGCCATTTTTACAGAGTTTTGCTTACTCAAAAGCTTCAATTTTGACCCGTTTCAGGCACAGAAATGACTTTAAACACACTTATTTTAGTTGAAAAAGTCATAATTCACATCCAACAGTCATTTAGAGTCAAAAGATTAAATGTTAAAATTTCATCATTATAGACCATTTTGGGAACGTTCGACATGTCCGGAGTCATCGTTTTTCATCCGAAAATTGATTTTTTGGACTGTACCAAAAATGCTTCAAAATGTCAATTGGATCGTGCCTCATGTTGAATAACCACTTTTTAAACACTCACGTTGACCAAAATTGCCATTTTTACAGAGTTTTCCTTACTCAAAAGCTTCAATTTTGACCCGTTTCAGGCACAGAAATGACTTTAAACACACTTATTTTAGTTGAAAAAGTCATAATTCACATCCAACAGTCATTTAGAATCAAAAGATTAAATGTTAAAATTTCATCATTATAGACCATTTTGGGAACGTTCGGCATGTCCGGAGTCATCGTTTTTCATCCGAAAATTGATTTTTTGGACTGTACCAAAAATGATTCAAAATGTCAATTGGATCGTGCCTCATGTTGAATAACCACTTTTTAAACCCTCACAGTGACCAAAATGGCCATTTTTACAGAGTTTTGCTTACTCAAAAGCTTCAATTTTGACCCGTTTCAGTCACAGAAATGACTTTAAACACACTTATTTTAGTTGAAAAAGTCATAATTCACATCCAACAGTCATTTAGAGTCAAAAGATTAAATGTTAAAATTTCATCATTATAGACCATTTTGGGAACGTTCGACATGTCCGGAGTCATCGTTTTTCATCCTAAATCGATTTTTTGGACTGTACCAAAAATGATTCAAAATGTCAATTGGATTATGCCTCATGTTGAATAACCACTTTTTAAACCCTCACGGTGACCAAAATTGCCATTTTTACAGAGTTTTGCTTACTCAAAAGCTTCAATTTTGACCCGTTTCAGGCACAGAAATGACTTTAAACACACTTATTTTAGTTGAAAAAGTCATAATTCACATCCAACAGTCATTTAGAGTCAAAAGATTAAATGTTAAAATTTCATCATTATAGACCATTTTGGGAACGTTCGACATGTCCGGAGTCATCGTTTTTCATCCGAAAATTGATTTTTTGGACTGTACCAAAAATGATTCAAAATGTCAATTGGATCGTGCCTCATGTTGAATAACCACTTTTTAAACACTCACAGTGACCAAAATGGCCATTTTTACAGAGTTTTGCTTACTCAAAAGCTTCAATTTTGACCCGTTTCAGGCACAGAAATGACTTTAAACACACTTATTTTAGTTGAAAAAGTCATAATTCACATCCAACAGTCATTTAGAGTCAAAAGATTAAATGTTAAAATTTCATCATTATAGACCATTTTGGGAACGTTCGACATGTCCGGAGTCATTGTTTTTCATCCGAAAATTGATTTTTTGGACTGTACCAAAAATGCTTCAAAATGTCAATTGGATTATGCCTCATGTTGAATAACCACTTTTTAAACCCTCACGGTGACCAAAATTGCCATTTTTACAGAGTTTTGCTTACTCAAAAGCTTCAATTTTGACCTGTTTCAGGCACAGAAATGACTTTAAACACACTTATTTTAGTTGAAAAAGTCATAATTCACATCCAACAGTCATTTAGAGTCAAAAGATTAAATGTTAAAATTTCATCATTATAGACCATTTTGGGAACGTTCGACATGTCCGGAGTCATCGTTTTTCATCCGAAAATTGATTTTTTGGACTGTACCAAAAATGCTTCAAAATGTCAATTGGATCGTGCCTCATGTTGAATAACCACTTTTTAAACCCTCACAGTGACCAAAATGGCCATTTTTACAGAGTTTTGCTTACTCAAAAGCTTCAATTTTGACCCGTTTCAGTCACAGAAATGACTTTAAACACACTTATTTTAGTTGAAAAAGTCATAATTCACATCCAACAGTCATTTAGAGTCAAAAGATTAAATGTTAAAATGTCATCATTATAGACCATTTTGGGAGCGTTCGGCATGTCCGGAGTCATCGTTTTTCATCCGAAAATTGAATTTTTGGACTGTACCAAAAATGATTCAAAATGTCAATTGGATCGTGCCTCATGTTGAATAACCACTTTTTGAACCCTCACAGTGACCAAAATGGCCATTTTTACAGAGTTTTGCTTACTCAAAAGCTTCAATTTTGACCCGTTTCAGGCACAGAAATGACTTTAAACACACTTATTTTAGTTGAAAAAGTCATAATTCACATCCAACAGTCATTTAGAGTCAAAAGAATAAATGTTAAAATTTCATCATTATAGACCATTTTGGGAATGTTCGACATGTCCGGAGTCATCGTTTTTCATTCAAAAATTGATTTTTTGGACTGTACCAAAAATTATTCAAAATGTCAATTGGATCGTGCCTCATGTTGAATAACCACTTTTTAAACCCTCACAGTGACCAAAAGTGCCATTTTTACAGAGTTTTGCTTACTCAAAAGCTTCAATTTTGACCCGTTTCAGGCACAGAAATGACTTTAAACACACTTAATTTAGTTGAAAAAGTCATAATGCACATCCAACAGTCATTTAGAGTCAAAAGATTAAATGTTAAAATTTCATCATTATAGACCATTTTGGGAACGTTCGACATGTCCGGAGTCATCGTTTTTCATCCGAAAATTGATTTTTTGGACTGTACCAAAAATGCTTCAAAATGTCAATTGGATCGTGCCTCATGTTGAATAACCACTTTTTAAACACTCACGTTGACCAAAATTGCCATTTTTACAGAGTTTTCCTTACTCAAAAGCTTCAATTTTGACGCGTTTCAGGCACAGAAATGACTTTAAACACACTTATTTTAGTTGAAAAAGTCATAATTCACATCCAACAGTCATTTAGAGTCAAAAGATTAAATGTTAAAATTTCATCATTCTAGACCATTTTGGGAACGTTCTGCATGTCCGGAGTCATCGTTTTTCATCCGAAAATTGATTTTTTGGACTGTACCAAAAATGATTCAAAATGTCAATTGGGTTGTGCCTCATGTTGAATAACCACTTTTTAAACCCTCACATGTGACCAAAATGGCCATTTTTACAGAGTTTTGCTTACTAAAAAGCTTCAATTTTGACCCGTTACAGTCACAGAAAAGACTTTAAACACACTTATTTTAGTTGAAAAAGTCATAATTCACATCCAACAGTCATTTAGAGTCAAAAGATTAAATGTTAAAATTTCATCATTATAGACCATTTTGGGAACGTTCGACATGTCCGGAGTCATCGTTTTTCATCCGAAAATCGATTTTTTGGACTGTACCAAAAATGATTCAAAATGTCAATTGGATCATGCCTCATGTTGAATAACCACTTTTTAAACCCTCACAGTGACCAAAATTGCCATTTTTACAGAGTTTTGCTTACTCAAAAGCTTCAATTTTGACCCGTTTCAGGCACAGAAATGACTTTAAACACACTTATTTTAGTTGAAAAAGTCATAAAGCACATCCAACAGTCATTTAGAGTCAAAAGATTAAATGTTAAAATTTCATCATTATAGACCATTTTGGGAACGTTCGACATGTCCGGAGTCATCGTTTTTCATCCGAAAATGGATTTTTGGGACTGTACCAAAAATGATTCAAAATGTCAATTGGATCGTGCCTCATGTTGAATAACCACTTTTTAAACCCTCACAGTGACCAAAAGTGCCATTTTTACAGAGTTTTGCTTACTCAAAAGCTTCAATTTTGACCCGTTTCAGGCACAGAAATGACTTTAAACACACTTATTTTAGTTGAAAAAGTCATAATTCACATCCAACAGTCATTTAGAGTCAAAAGATTAAATGTTAAAATTTCATCATTATAGACCATTTTGGGAACGTTCGACATGTCCGGAGTCATCGTTTTTCATCCGAAAATTGATTTTTTGGACTGTACCAAAAATGATTCAAAATGTCAATTGGATTGTGCCTCATGTTGAATAACCACTTTTTAAACCCTCACAGTGACCAAAATGGCCATTTTTACAGAGTTTTGCTTACTCAAAAGCTTCAATTTTGACCCGTTTCAGGCACAGAAATGACTTTAAACACACTTATTTTAGTTGAAAAAGTCATAATTCACATCCAACAGTCATTTAGCGTCAAAAGATTAAATGTTAAAATTTCATCATTATAGACCATTTTGGGAACGTTCGACATGTCCGGACAGTCATCGTTTTTCATCCTAAATCGATTTTTTGGACTGTACCAAAAATGATTCAAAATGTCAATTGGATTATGCCTCATGTTGAATAACCACTTTTTAAACCCTCACGGTGACCAAAATTGCCATTTTTACAGAGTTTTGCTTACTCAAAAGCTTCAATTTTGACCCGTTTCAGGCACAGAAATGACTTTAAACACACTTATTTTAGTTGAAAAAGTCATAATTCACATCCAACAGTCATTTAGAGTCAAAAGATTAAATGTTAAAATTTCATCATTATAGACCATTTTGGGAACGTTCGACATGTCCGGAGTCATCGTTTTTCATCCGAAAATTGATTTTTTGGACTGTACCAAAAATGCTTCAAAATGTCAATTGGATCGTGCCTCATGTTGAATAACCACTTTTTAAACACTCACGTTGACCAAAATTGCCATTTTTACAGAGTTTTCCTTACTCAAAAGCTTCAATTTTGACCCGTTTCAGGCACAGAAATGACTTTAAACACACTTATTTTAGTTGAAAAAGTCATAATTCACATCCAACAGTCATTTAGAATCAAAAGATTAAATGTTAAAATTTCATCATTATAGACCATTTTGGGAACGTTCGGCATGTCCGGAGTCATCGTTTTTCATCCGAAAATTGATTTTTTGGACTGTACCAAAAATGATTCAAAATGTCAATTGGATCGTGCCTCATGTTGAATAACCACTTTTTAAACCCTCACAGTGACCAAAATGGCCATTTTTACAGAGTTTTGCTTACTCAAAAGCTTCAATTTTGACCCGTTTCAGGCACAGAAATGACTTTAAACACACTTATTTTAGTTGAAAAAGTCATAATTCACATCCAACAGTCATTTAGAGTCAAAAGATTAAATGTTAAAATTTCATCATTATAGACCATTTTGGGAACGTTCGACATGTCCGGAGTCATCGTTTTTCATCCTAAATCGATTTTTTGGACTGTACCAAAAATGATTCAAAATGTCAATTGGATTATGCCTCATGTTGAATAACCACTTTTTAAACACTCACGTTGACCAAAATTGCCATTTTTACAGAGTTTTCCTTACTCAAAAGCTTCAATTTTGACCCGTTTCAGGCACAGAAATGACTTTAAACACACTTATTTTAGTTGAAAAAGTCATAATTCACATCCAACAGTCATTTAGAGTCAAAAGATTAAATGTTAAAATTTCATCATTATAGACCATTTTGGGAACGTTCGGCATGTCCGGAGTCATCGTTTTTCATCCGAAAATTGAATTTTTGGACTGTACCAAAAATGATTCAAAATGTCAATTGGATCGTGCCTCATGTTGAATAACCACTTTTTAAACCCTCACAGTGACCAAAATGGCCATTTTTACAGAGTTTTGCTTACTCAAAAGCTTCAATTTTGACCCGTTTCAGTCACTGAAATGACTTTAAACACACTTATTTTAGTTGAAAAAGTCATAATTCACATCCAACAGTCATTTAGAGTCAAAAGATTAAATGTTAAAATGTCATCATTATAGACCATTTTGGGAACGTTCGACATGTCCGGAGTCATCGTTTTTCATCCTAAATCGATTTATTGGACTGTACCAAAAATGATTCAAAATGTCAATTGGATTATGCCTCATGTTGAATAACCACTTTTTAAACCCTCACGGTGACCAAAATTGCCATTTTTACAGAGTTTTGCTTACTCAAAAGCTTCAATTTTGACCCGTTTCAGGCACAGAAATGACTTTAAACACACTTATTTTAGTTGAAAAAGTCATAATTCACATCCAACAGTCATTTAGAGTCAAAAGATTAAATGTTAAAATTTCATCATTATAGACCATTTTGGGAACGTTCGACATGTCCGGAGTCATCGTTTTTCATCCGAAAATTGATTTTTTGGACTGTACCAAAAATGCTTCAAAATGTCAATTGGATCGTGCCTCATGTTGAATAACCACTTTTTAAACACTCACGTTGACCAAAATTGCCATTTTTACAGAGTTTTCCTTACTCAAAAGCTTCAATTTTGACCCGTTTCAGGCACAGAAATGACTTTAAACACACTTATTTTAGTTGAAAAAGTCATAATTCACATCCAACAGTCATTTAGAATCAAAAGATTAAATGTTAAAATTTCATCATTATAGACCATTTTGGGAACGTTCGGCATGTCCGGAGTCATCGTTTTTCATCCGAAAATTGATTTTTTGGACTGTACCAAAAATGATTCAAAATGTCAATTGGATCGTGCCTCATGTTGAATAACCACTTTTTAAACCCTCACAGTGACCAAAATGGCCATTTTTACAGAGTTTTGCTTACTCAAAAGCTTCAATTTTGACCCGTTTCAGTCACAGAAATGACTTTAAACACACTTATTTTAGTTGAAAAAGTCATAATTCACATCCAACAGTCATTTAGAGTCAAAAGATTAAATGTTAAAATTTCATCATTATAGACCATTTTGGGAACGTTCGACATGTCCGGAGTCATCGTTTTTCATCCTAAATCGATTTTTTGGACTGTACCAAAAATGATTCAAAATGTCAATTGGATTATGCCTCATGTTGAATAACCACTTTTTAAACCCTCACGGTGACCAAAATTGCCATTTTTACAGAGTTTTGCTTACTCAAAAGCTTCAATTTTGACCCGTTTCAGGCACAGAAATGACTTTAAACACACTTATTTTAGTTGAAAAAGTCATAATTCACATCCAACAGTCATTTAGAGTCAAAAGATTAAATGTTAAAATTTCATCATTATAGACCATTTTGGGAACGTTCGACATGTCCGGAGTCATTGTTTTTCATCCGAAAATTGATTTTTTGGACTGTACCAAAAATGCTTCAAAATGTCAATTGGATTATGCCTCATGTTGAATAACCACTTTTTAAACCCTCACGGTGACCAAAATTGCCATTTTTACAGAGTTTTGCTTACTCAAAAGCTTCAATTTTGACCTGTTTCAGGCACAGAAATGACTTTAAACACACTTATTTTAGTTGAAAAAGTCATAATTCACATCCAACAGTCATTTAGAGTCAAAAGATTAAATGTTAAAATTTCATCATTATAGACCATTTTGGGAACGTTCGACATGTCCGGAGTCATCGTTTTTCATCCGAAAATTGATTTTTTGGACTGTACCAAAAATGCTTCAAAATGTCAATTGGATCGTGCCTCATGTTGAATAACCACTTTTTAAACCCTCACAGTGACCAAAATGGCCATTTTTACAGAGTTTTGCTTACTCAAAAGCTTCAATTTTGACCCGTTTCAGTCACAGAAATGACTTTAAACACACTTATTTTAGTTGAAAAAGTCATAATTCACATCCAACAGTCATTTAGAGTCAAAAGATTAAATGTTAAAATTTCATCATTATAGACCATTTTGGGAGCGTTCGACATGTCCGGAGTCATCGTTTTTCATTCAAAAATTGATTTTTTGGACTGTACCAAAAATTATTCAAAATGTCAATTGGATCGTGCCTCATGTTGAATAACCACTTTTTAAACCCTCACAGTGACCAAAAGTGCCATTTTTACAGAGTTTTGCTTACTCAAAAGTTTCAATTTTGACCCGTTTCAGGCACAGAAATGACTTTAAACACACTTATTTTAGTTGAAAAAGTCATAATGCACATCCAACAGTCATTTAGAGTCAAAGATTAAATGCTAAAATTTCATCATTATATACCATTTTGGGACCGTTCGACATGTCCGGAGTCATCGTTTTTCATCCGAAAATTGATTTTTGGGACTGTACCAAAAATGATTCAAAATGTCAATTGGATCGTGCCTCATGTTGAATAACCACTTTTTAAACCCTCACAGTGACCAAAATTGCCATTTTTACAGAGTTTTGCTTACTCAAAAGCTTCAATTTTGACCCGTTTCAGGCACAGAAATGACTTTAAACACACTTAATTTAGTTGAAAAAGTCATAATGCACATCCAACAGTCATTTAGAGTCAAAAGATAAAATGTTAAAATTTCATCATTATAGACCATTTTGGGAACGTTCGACATGTCCGGAGTCATCGTTTTTCATCCGAAAATTGATTTTTTGGACTGTACCAAAAATGCTTCAAAATGTCAATTGGATCGTGCCTCATGTTGAATAACCACTTTTTAAACACTCACGTTGACCAAAATTGCCATTTTTACAGAGTTTTCCTTACTCAAAAGCTTCAATTTTGACGCGTTTCAGGCACAGAAATGACTTTAAACACACTTATTTTAGTTGAAAAAGTCATAATTCACATCCAACAGTCATTTAAAGTCAAAAGATTAAATGTTAAAATTTCATCATTCTAGACCATTTTGGGAACGTTCGGCATGTCCGGAGTCATCGTTTTTCATCCGAAAATTGATTTTTTGGACTGTACCAAAAATGATTCAAAATGTCAATTGGGTTGTGCCTCATGTTGAATAACCACTTTTTAAACCCTCACATGTGACCAAAATGGCCATTTTTACAGAGTTTTGCTTACTAAAAAGCTTCAATTTTGACCCGTTACAGTCACAGAAAAGACTTTAAACACACTTATTTTAGTTGAAAAAGTCATAATTCACATCCAACAGTCATTTAGAGTCAAAAGATTAAATGTTAAAATTTCATCATTATAGACCATTTTGGGAACGTTCGACATGTCCGGAGTCATCGTTTTTCATCCGAAAATCGATTTTTTGGACTGTACCAAAAATGATTCAAAATGTCAATTGGATCATGCCTCATGTTGAATAACCACTTTTTAAACCCTCACAGTGACCAAAATTGCCATTTTTACAGAGTTTTGCTTACTCAAAAGCTTCAATTTTGACCCGTTTCAGGCACAGAAATGACTTTAAACACACTTATTTTAGTTGAAAAAGTCATAAAGCACATCCAACAGTCATTTAGAGTCAAAAGATTAAATGTTAAAATTTCATCATTATAGACCATTTTGGGAACGTTCGACATGTCCGGAGTCATCGTTTTTCATCCGAAAATGGATTTTTGGGACTGTACCAAAAATGATTCAAAATGTCAATTGGATCGTGCCTCATGTTGAATAACCACTTTTTAAACCCTCACAGTGACCAAAAGTGCCATTTTTACAGAGTTTTGCTTACTCAAAAGCTTCAATTTTGACCCGTTTCAGGCACAGAAATGACTTTAAACACACTTATTTTAGTTGAAAAAGTCATAATTCACATCCAACAGTCATTTAGAGTCAAAAGATTAAATGTTAAAATTTCATCATTATAGACCATTTTGGGAACGTTCGACATGTCCGGAGTCATCGTTTTTCATCCGAAAATTGATTTTTTGGACTGTACCAAAAATGATTCAAAATGTCAATTGGATTGTGCCTCATGTTGAATAACCACTTTTTAAACCCTCACAGTGACCAAAATGGCCATTTTTACAGAGTTTTGCTTACTCAAAAGCTTCAATTTTGACCCGTTTCAGGCACAGAAATGACTTTAAACACACTTATTTTAGTTGAAAAAGTCATAATTCACATCCAACAGTCATTTAGAGTCAAAAGATTAAATGTTAAAATTTCATCATTATAGACCATTTTGGGAACGTTCGACATGTCCGGACAGTCATCGTTTTTCATCCTAAATCGATTTTTTGGACTGTACCAAAAATGATTCAAAATGTCAATTGGATTATGCCTCATGTTGAATAACCACTTTTTAAACCCTCACAGTGACCAAAATTGCAATTTTTACAGAGTTTTGCTTACTCAAAAGCTTCAATTTTGACCCGTTTCAGGCACAGAAATGACTTTAAACACACTTATTTTAGTTGAAAAAGTCATAATGCACATCCAACAGTCATTTAGAGTCAAAAGATTAAATGTTAAAATTTCATCATTATAGACCATTTTGGAACGTTCGACATGTCCGGAGTCATCGTTTTTCATCCGAAAATTGATTTTTGGGACTGTACCAAAAATGATTCAAAATGTCAATTGGATCGTGCCTCATGTTGAATAACCACTTTTTAAACCCTCACAGTGACCAAAATTGCCATTTTTACAGAGTTTTGCTTACTCAAAAGCTTCAATTTTGACCCGTTTCAGGCACAGAAATGACTTTAAACACACTTATTTCAGTTGAAAAAGTCATAATTTACATCCAACAGTCATTTAGAGTCAAAAGATTAAATGTTAAAATTTCATCATTATAGACCATTTTGGGAACGTTCGACATGTCCGGAGTCATCGTTTTTCATCCGAAAATTGATTTTTTGGACTGTACCAAAAATGCTTCAAAATGTCAATTGGATCGTGCCTCATGTTGAATAACCACTTTTTAAACACTCACGTTGACCAAAATTGCCATTTTTACAGAGTTTTCCTTACTCAAAAGCTTCAATTTTGACCCGTTTCAGGCCCAGAAATGACTTTAAACACACTTATTTTAGTTGAAAAAGTCATAATTCACATCCAACAGTCATTTAGAGTCAAAAGATTAAATGTTAAAATTTCATCATTATAGACCATTTTGGGAACGTTCGGCATGTCCGGAGTCATCGTTTTTCATCCGAAAATTGAATTTTTGGACTGTACCAAAAATGATTCAAAATGTCAATTGGATCGTGCCTCATGTTGAATAACCACTTTTTAAACCCTCACAGTGACCAAAATGGCCATTTTTACAGAGTTTTGCTTACTCAAAAGCTTCAATTTTGACCCGTTTCAGTCACTGAAATGACTTTAAACACACTTATTTTAGTTGAAAAAGTCATAATTCACATCCAACAGTCATTTAGAGTCAAAAGATTAAATGTTAAAATGTCATCATTATAGACCATTTTGGGAACGTTCGACATGTCCGGAGTCATCGTTTTTCATCCTAAATCGATTTTTTGGACTGTACCAAAAATGATTCAAAATGTCAATTGGATTATGCCTCATGTTGAATAACCACTTTTTAAACCCTCACGGTGACCAAAATTGCCATTTTTACAGAGTTTTGCTTACTCAAAAGCTTCAATTTTGACCCGTTTCAGGCACAGAAATTACTTTAAACACACTTATTTTAGTTGAAAAAGTCATAATGCACATCCAACAGTCATTTAGAGTCAAAAGATTAAATGTTAAAATTTCATCATTATAGACCATTTTGGGAGCGTTCGACATGTCCGGAGTCATCGTTTTTCATTCAAAAATTGATTTTTTGGACTGTACCAAAAATTATTCAAAATGTCAATTGGATCGTGCCTCATGTTGAATAACCACTTTTTAAACCCTCACAGTGACCAAAAGTGCCATTTTTACAGAGTTTTGCTTACTCAAAAGTTTCAATTTTGACCCGTTTCAGGCACAGAAATGACTTTAAACACACTTATTTTAGTTGAAAAAGTCATAATGCACATCCAACAGTCATTTAGAGTCAAAGATTAAATGCTAAAATTTCATCATTATATACCATTTTGGGACCGTTCGACATGTCCGGAGTCATCGTTTTTCATCCGAAAATTGATTTTTGGGACTGTACCAAAAATGATTCAAAATGTCAATTGGATCGTGCCTCATGTTGAATAACCACTTTTTAAACCCTCACAGTGACCAAAATTGCCATTTTTACAGAGTTTTGCTTACTCAAAAGCTTCAATTTTGACCCGTTTCAGGCACAGAAATGACTTTAAACACACTTAATTTAGTTGAAAAAGTCATAATGCACATCCAACAGTCATTTAGAGTCAAAAGATAAAATGTTAAAATTTCATCATTATAGACCATTTTGGGAACGTTCGACATGTCCGGAGTCATCGTTTTTCATCCGAAAATTGATTTTTTGGACTGTACCAAAAATGCTTCAAAATGTCAATTGGATCGTGCCTCATGTTGAATAACCACTTTTTAAACACTCACGTTGACCAAAATTGCCATTTTTACAGAGTTTTCCTTACTCAAAAGCTTCAATTTTGACGCGTTTCAGGCACAGAAATGACTTTAAACACACTTATTTTAGTTGAAAAAGTCATAATTCACATCCAACAGTCATTTAAAGTCAAAAGATTAAATGTTAAAATTTCATCATTCTAGACCATTTTGGGAACGTTCGGCATGTCCGGAGTCATCGTTTTTCATCCGAAAATTGATTTTTTGGACTGTACCAAAAATGATTCAAAATGTCAATTGGGTTGTGCCTCATGTTGAATAACCACTTTTTAAACCCTCACATGTGACCAAAATGGCCATTTTTACAGAGTTTTGCTTACTAAAAAGCTTCAATTTTGACCCGTTACAGTCACAGAAAAGACTTTAAACACACTTATTTTAGTTGAAAAAGTCATAATTCACATCCAACAGTCATTTAGAGTCAAAAGATTAAATGTTAAAATTTCATCATTATAGACCATTTTGGGAACGTTCGACATGTCCGGAGTCATCGTTTTTCATCCGAAAATCGATTTTTTGGACTGTACCAAAAATGATTCAAAATGTCAATTGGATCATGCCTCATGTTGAATAACCACTTTTTAAACCCTCACAGTGACCAAAATTGCCATTTTTACAGAGTTTTGCTTACTCAAAACCTTCAATTTTGACCCGTTTCAGGCACAGAAATGACTTTAAACACACTTATTTTAGTTGAAAAAGTCATAAAGCACATCCAACAGTCATTTAGAGTCAAAAGATTAAATGTTAAAATTTCATCATTATAGACCATTTTGGGAACGTTCGACATGTCCGGAGTCATCGTTTTTCATCCGAAAATGGATTTTTGGGACTGTACCAAAAATGATTCAAAATGTCAATTGGATCGTGCCTCATGTTGAATAACCACTTTTTAAACCCTCACAGTGACCAAAAGTGCCATTTTTACAGAGTTTTGCTTACTCAAAAGCTTCAATTTTGACCCGTTTCAGGCACAGAAATGACTTTAAACACACTTATTTTAGTTGAAAAAGTCATAATTCACATCCAACAGTCATTTAGAGTCAAAAGATTAAATGTTAAAATTTCATCATTATAGACCATTTTGGGAACGTTCGACATGTCCGGAGTCATCGTTTTTCATCCGAAAATTGATTTTTTGGACTGTACCAAAAATGATTCAAAATGTCAATTGGATTGTGCCTCATGTTGAATAACCACTTTTTAAACCCTCACAGTGACCAAAATGGCCATTTTTACAGAGTTTTGCTTACTCAAAAGCTTCAATTTTGACCCGTTTCAGGCACAGAAATGACTTTAAACACACTTATTTTAGTTGAAAAAGTCCTAATTCACATCCAACAGTCATTTAGAGTCAAAAGATTAAATGTTAAAATTTCATCATTATAGACCATTTTGGGAACGTTCGACATGTCCGGACAGTCATCGTTTTTCATCCTAAATCGATTTTTTGGACTGTACCAAAAATGATTCAAAATGTCAATTGGATCGTGCCTCATGTTGAATAACCACTTTTTAAACACTCACGTTGACCAAAATTGCCATTTTTACAGAGTTTTCCTTACTCAAAAGCTTCAATTTTGACCCGTTTCAGGCCCAGAAATGACTTTAAACACACTTATTTTAGTTGAAAAAGTCATAATTCACATCCAACAGTCATTTAGAGTCAAAAGATTAAATGTTAAAATTTCATCATTATAGACCATTTTGGGAACGTTCGGCATGTCCGGAGTCATCGTTTTTCATCCGAAAATTGAATTTTTGGACTGTACCAAAAATGATTCAAAATGTCAATTGGATCGTGCCTCATGTTGAATAACCACTTTTTAAACCCTCACAGTGACCAAAATGGCCATTTTTACAGAGTTTTGCTTACTCAAAAGCTTCAATTTTGACCCGTTTCAGTCACTGAAATGACTTTAAACACACTTATTTTAGTTGAAAAAGTCATAATTCACATCCAACAGTCATTTAGAGTCAAAAGATTAAATGTTAAAATGTCATCATTATAGACCATTTTGGGAACGTTCGACATGTCCGGAGTCATCGTTTTTCATCCTAAATCGATTTTTTGGACTGTACCAAAAATGATTCAAAATGTCAATTGGATTATGCCTCATGTTGAATAACCACTTTTTAAACCCTCACGGTGACCAAAATTGCCATTTTTACAGAGTTTTGCTTACTCAAAAGCTTCAATTTTGACCCGTTTCAGGCACAGAAATTACTTTAAACACACTTATTTTAGTTGAAAAAGTCATAATTCACATCCAACAGTCATTTAGAGTCAAAAGATTAAATGTTAAAATTTCATCATTATAGACCATTTTGGGAACGTTCGACATGTCCGGAGTCATCGTTTTTCATCCGAAAATTGATTTTTTGGACAGTACCAAAAATGCTTCAAAATGTCAATTGGATCGTGCCTCATGTTGAATAACCACTTTTTAAACACTCACGTTGACCAAAATTGCCATTTTTACAGAGTTTTCCTTACTCAAAAGCTTCAATTTTGACCCGTTTCAGGCACAGAAATGACTTTAAACACACTTATTTTAGTTGAAAAAGTCATAATTCACATCCAACAGTCATTTAGAATCAAAAGATTAAATGTTAAAATTTCATCATTATAGACCATTTTGGGAACGTTCGGCATGTCCGGAGTCATCGTTTTTCATCCGAAAATTGATTTTTTGGACTGTACCAAAAATGATTCAAAATGTCAATTGGATCGTGCCTCATGTTGAATAACCACTTTTTAAACCCTCACAGTGACCAAAATGGCCATTTTTACAGAGTTTTGCTTACTCAAAAGCTTCAATTTTGACCCGTTTCAGGCACAGAAATGACTTTAAACACACTTATTTTAGTTGAAAAAGTCATAATTCACATCCAACAGTCATTTAGAGTCAAAAGATTAAATGTTAAAATTTCATCATTATAGACCATTTTGGGAACGTTCGACATGTCCGGAGTCATCGTTTTTCATCCGAAAATTGATTTTTTGGACTGTACCAAAAATGCTTCAAAATGTCAATTGGATCGTGCCTCATATTGAATAACCACTTTTTAAACACTCACGTTGACCAAAATTGCCATTTTTACAGAGTTTTCCTTACTCAAAAGCTTCAATTTTGACCCGTTTCAGGCCCAGAAATGACTTTAAACACACTTATTTTAGTTGAAAAAGTCATAATTCACATCCAACAGTCATTTAGAGTCAAAAGATTAAATGTTAAAATTTCATCATTATAGACCATTTTGGGAACGTTCGGCATGTCCGGAGTCATCGTTTTTCATCCGAAAATTGAATTTTTGGACTGTACCAAAAATGATTCAAAATGTCAATTGGATCGTGCCTCATGTTGAATAACCACTTTTTAAACCCTCACAGTGACCAAAATGGCCATTTTTACAGAGTTTTGCTTACTCAAAAGCTTCAATTTTACCCGTTTCAGTCACTGAAATGACTTTAAACACACTTATTTTAGTTGAAAAAGTCATAATTCACATCCAACAGTCATTTAGAGTCAAAAGATTAAATGTTAAAATGTCATCATTATAGACCATTTTGGGAACGTTCGACATGTCCGGAGTCATCGTTTTTCATCCTAAATCGATTTTTTGGACTGTACCAAAAATGATTCAAAATGTCAATTGGATTATGCCTCATGTTGAATAACCACTTTTTAAACCCTCACGGTGACCAAAATTGGCATTTTTACAGAGTTTTGCTTACTCAAAAGCTTCAATTTTGACCCGTTTCAGGCACAGAAATGACTTTAAACACACTTATTTTAGTTGAAAAAGTCATAATTCACATCCAACAGTCATTTAGAGTCAAAAGATTAAATGTTAAAATTTCATCATTATAGACCATTTTGGGAACGTTCGACATGTCCGGAGTCATCGTTTTTCATCCGAAAATTGATTTTTTGGACAGTACCAAAAATGCTTCAAAATGTCAATTGGATCGTGCCTCATGTTGAATAACCACTTTTTAAACACTCACGTTGACCAAAATTGCCATTTTTACAGAGTTTTCCTTACTCAAAAGCTTCAATTTTGACCCGTTTCAGGCACAGAAATGACTTTAAACACACTTATTTTAGTTGAAAAAGTCATAATTCACATCCAACAGTCATTTAGAATCAAAAGATTAAATGTTAAAATTTCATCATTATAGACCATTTTGGGAACGTTCGGCATGTCCGGAGTCATCGTTTTTCATCCGAAAATTGATTTTTTGGACTGTACCAAAAATGATTCAAAATGTCAATTGGATCGTGCCTCATGTTGAATAACCACTTTTTAAACCCTCACAGTGACCAAAATGGCCATTTTTACAGAGTTTTGCTTACTCAAAAGCTTCAATTTTGACCCGTTTCAGGCACAGAAATGACTTTAAACACACTTATTTTAGTTGAAAAAGTCATAATTCACATCCAACAGTCATTTAGAGTCAAAAGATTAAATGTTAAAATTTCATCATTATAGACCATTTTGGGAACGTTCGACATGTCCGGAGTCATCGTTTTTCATCCGAAAATTGATTTTTTGGACTGTACCAAAAATGATTCAAAATGTCAATTGGATCGTGCCTCATGTTGAATAACCACTTTTTAAACACTCACAGTGACCAAAATGGCCATTTTTACAGAGTTTTGCTTACTCAAAAGCTTCAATTTTGACCCGTTTCAGGCACAGAAATGACTTTAAACACACTTATTTTAGTTGAAAAAGTCATAATTCACATCCAACAGTCATTTAGAGTCAAAAGATTAAATGTTAAAATTTCATCATTATAGACCATTTTGGGAACGTTCGACATGTCCGGAGTCATTGTTTTTCATCCGAAAATTGATTTTTTGGACTGTACCAAAAATGCTTCAAAATGTCAATTGGATTATGCCTCATGTTGAATAACCACTTTTTAAACCCTCACGGTGACCAAAATTGCCATTTTTACAGAGTTTTGCTTACTCAAAAGCTTCAATTTTGACCTGTTTCAGGCACAGAAATGACTTTAAACACACTTATTTTAGTTGAAAAAGTCATAATTCACATCCAACAGTCATTTAGAGTCAAAAGATTAAATGTTAAAATTTCATCATTATAGACCATTTTGGGAACGTTCGACATGTCCGGAGTCATCGTTTTTCATCCGAAAATTGATTTTTTGGACTGTACCAAAAATGCTTCAAAATGTCAATTGGATCGTGCCTCATGTTGAATAACCACTTTTTAAACCCTCACAGTGACCAAAATGGCCATTTTTACAGAGTTTTGCTTACTCAAAAGCTTCAATTTTGACCCGTTTCAGTCACAGAAATGACTTTAAACACACTTATTTTAGTTGAAAAAGTCATAATTCACATCCAACAGTCATTTAGAGTCAAAAGATTAAATGTTAAAATTTCATCATTATAGACCATTTTGGGAGCGTTCGGCATGTCCGGAGTCATCGTTTTTCATCCGAAAATTGAATTTTTGGACTGTACCAAAAATGATTCAAAATGTCAATTGGATCGTGCCTCATGTTGAATAACCACTTTTTGAACCCTCACAGTGACCAAAATGGCCATTTTTACAGAGTTTTGCTTACTCAAAAGCTTCAATTTTGACCCGTTTCAGGCACAGAAATGACTTTAAACACACTTATTTTAGTTGAAAAAGTCATAATTCACATCCAACAGTCATTTAGAGTCAAAAGAATAAATGTTAAAATTTCATCATTATAGACCATTTTGGGAATGTTCGACATGTCCGGAGTCATCGTTTTTCATTCGAAAATTGATTTTTTGGACTGTACCAAAAATTATTCAAAATGTCAATTGGATCGTGCCTCATGTTGAATAACCACTTTTTAAACCCTCACAGTGACCAAAAGTGCCATTTTTACAGAGTTTTGCTTACTCAAAAGTTTCAATTTTGACCCGTTTCAGGCACAGAAATGACTTTAAACACACTTATTTTAGTTGAAAAAGTCATAATGCACATCCAACAGTCATTTAGAGTCAAAGATTAAATGCTAAAATTTCATCATTATATACCATTTTGGGACCGTTCGACATGTCCGGAGTCATCGTTTTTCATCCGAAAATTGATTTTTGGGACTGTACCAAAAATGATTCAAAATGTCAATTGGATCGTGCCTCATGTTGAATAACCACTTTTTAAACCCTCACAGTGACCAAAATTGCCATTTTTACAGAGTTTTGCTTACTCAAAAGCTTCAATTTTGACCCGTTTCAGGCACAGAAATGACTTTAAACACACTTAATTTAGTTGAAAAAGTCATAATGCACATCCAACAGTCATTTAGAGTCAAAAGATTAAATGTTAAAATTTCATCATTATAGACCATTTTGGGAACGTTCGACATGTCCGGAGTCATCGTTTTTCATCCGAAAATTGATTTTTTGGACTGTACCAAAAATGCTTCAAAATGTCAATTGGATCGTGCCTCATGTTGAATAACCACTTTTTAAACACTCACGTTGACCAAAATTGCCATTTTTACAGAGTTTTCCTTACTCAAAAGCTTCAATTTTGACGCGTTTCAGGCACAGAAATGACTTTAAACACACTTATTTTAGTTGAAAAAGTCATAATTCACATCCAACAGTCATTTAGAGTCAAAAGATTAAATGTTAAAATTTCATCATTATAGACCATTTTGGGAACGTTCGACATGTCCGGAGTCATTGTTTTTCATCCGAAATTTGATTTTTTGGACTGTACCAAAAATGCTTCAAAATGTCAATTGGATTATGCCTCATGTTGAATAACCACTTTTTAAACCCTCACGGTGACCAAAATTGCCATTTTTACAGAGTTTTGCTTACTCAAAAGCTTCAATTTTGACCTGTTTCAGGCACAGAAATGACTTTAAACACACTTATTTTAGTTGAAAAAGTCATCATTCACATCCAACAGTCATTTAGAGTCAAAAGATTAAATGTTAAAATTTCATCATTATAGACCATTTTGGGAACGTTCGACATGTCCGGAGTCATCGTTTTTCATCCGAAAATTGATTTTTTGGACTGTACCAAAAATGCTTCAAAATGTCAATTGGATCGTGCCTCATGTTGAATAACCACTTTTTAAACCCTCACAGTGACCAAAATGGCCATTTTTACAGAGTTTTGCTTACTCAAAAGCTTCAATTTTGACCCGTTTCAGTCACAGAAATGACTTTAAACACACTTATTTTAGTTGAAAAAGTAATAATTCACATCCAACAGTCATTTAGAGTCAAAAGATTAAATGTTAAAATTTCATCATTATAGACCATTTTGGGAGCGTTCGGCATGTCCGGAGTCATCGTTTTTCATCCGAAAATTGAATTTTTGGACTGTACCAAAAATGATTCAAAATGTCAATTGGATCGTGCCTCATGTTGAATAACCACTTTTTGAACCCTCACAGTGACCAAAATGGCCATTTTTACAGAGTTTTGCTTACTCAAAAGCTTCAATTTTGACCCGTTTCAGGCACAGAAATGACTTTAAACACACTTATTTTAGTTGAAAAAGTCATAATTCACATCCAACAGTCATTTAGAGTCAAAAGAATAAATGTTAAAATTTCATCATTATAGACCATTTTGGGAATGTTCGACATGTCCGGAGTCATCGTTTTTCATTCGAAAATTGATTTTTTGGACTGTACCAAAAATTATTTAAAATGTCAATTGGATCGTGCCTCATGTTGAATAACCACTTTTTAAACCCTCACAGTGACCAAAAGTGCCATTTTTACAGAGTTTTGCTTACTCAAAAGTTTCAATTTTGACCCGTTTCAGGCACAGAAATGACTTTAAACACACTTATTTTAGTTGAAAAAGTCATAATGCACATCCAACAGTCATTTAGAGTCAAAGATTAAATGCTAAAATTTCATCATTATATACCATTTTGGGACCGTTCGACATGTCCGGAGTCATCGTTTTTCATCCGAAAATTGATTTTTGGGACTGTACCAAAAATGATTCAAAATGTCAATTGGATCGTGCCTCATGTTGAATAACCACTTTTTAAACCCTCACAGTGACCAAAATTGCCATTTTTACAGAGTTTTGCTTACTCAAAAGCTTCAATTTTGACCCGTTTCAGGCACAGAAATGACTTTAAACACACTTAATTTAGTTGAAAAAGTCATAATGCACATCCAACAGTCATTTAGAGTCAAAAGATTAAATGTTAAAATTTCATCATTATAGACCATTTTGGGAACGTTCGACATGTCCGGAGTCATCGTTTTTCATCCGAAAATTGATTTTTTGGACTGTACCAAAAATGCTTCAAAATGTCAATTGGATCGTGCCTCATGTTGAATAACCACTTTTTAAACACTCACGTTGACCAAAATTGCCATTTTTACAGAGTTTTCCTTACTCAAAAGCTTCAATTTTTACGCGTTTCAGGCACAGAAATGACTTTAAACACACTTATTTTAGTTGAAAAAGTCATAATTCACATCCAACAGTCATTTAGAGTCAAAAGATTAAATGTTAAAATTTCATCATTCTAGACCATTTTGGGAACGTTCGGCATGTCCGGAGTCATCGTTTTTCATCCGAAAATTGATTTTTTGGACTGTACCAAAAATGATTCAAAATGTCAATTGGGTTGTGCCTCATGTTGAATAACCACTTTTTAAACCCTCACATGTGACCAAAATGGCCATTTTTACAGAGTTTTGCTTACTAAAAAGCTTCAATTTTGACCCGTTACAGTCACAGAAAAGACTTTAAACACACTTATTTTAGTTGAAAAAGTCATAATTCACATCCAACAGTCATTTAGAGTCAAAAGATTAAATGTTAAAATTTCATCATTATAGACCATTTTGGGAACGTTCGACATGTCCGGAGTCATCGTTTTTCATCCGAAAATCGATTTTTTGGACTGTACCAAAAATGATTCAAAATGTCAATTGGATCATGCCTCATGTTGAATAACCACTTTTTAAACCCTCACAGTGACCAAAATTGCCATTTTTACAGAGTTTTGCTTACTCAAAAGCTTCAATTTGGACCCGTTTCAGGCACAGAAATGACTTTAAACACACTTATTTTAGTTGAAAAAGTCATAAAGCACATCCAACAGTCATTTAGAGTCAAAAGATTAAATGTTAAAATTTCATCATTATAGACCATTTTGGGAACGTTCGACATGTCCGGAGTCATCGTTTTTCATCCGAAAATGGATTTTTGGGACTGTACCAAAAATGATTCAAAATGTCAATTGGATCGTGCCTCATGTTGAATAACCACTTTTTAAACCCTCACAGTGACCAAAAGTGCCATTTTTACAGAGTTTTGCTTACTCAAAAGCTTCAATTTTGACCCGTTTCAGGCACAGAAATGACTTTAAACACACTTATTTTAGTTGAAAAAGTCATAATTCACATCCAACAGTCATTTAGAGTCAAAAGATTAAATGTTAAAATTTCATCATTATAGACCATTTTGGGAACGTTCGACATGTCCGGAGTCATCGTTTTTCATCCGAAAATTGATTTTTTGGACTGTACCAAAAATGATTCAAAATGTCAATTGGATTGTGCCTCATGTTGAATAACCACTTTTTAAACCCTCACAGTGACCAAAATGGCCATTTTTACAGAGTTTTGCTTACTCAAAAGCTTCAATTTTGACCCGTTTCAGGCACAGAAATGACTTTAAACACACTTATTTTAGTTGAAAAAGTCATAATTCACATCCAACAGTCATTTAGAGTCAAAAGATTAAATGTTAAAATTTCATCATTATAGACCATTTTGGGAACGTTCGACATGTCCGGACAGTCATCGTTTTTCATCCTAAATCGATTTTTTGGACTGTACCAAAAATGATTCAAAATGTCAATTGGATTATGCCTCATGTTGAATAACCACTTTTTAAACCCTCACAGTGACCAAAATTGCAATTTTTACAGAGTTTTGCTTACTCAAAAGCTTCAATTTTGACCCGTTTCAGGCACAGAAATGACTTTAAACACACTTATTTTAGTTGAAAAAGTCATAATGCACATCCAACAGTCATTTAGAGTCAAAAGATTAAATGTTAAAATTTCATCATTATAGACCATTTTGGAACGTTCGACATGTCCGGAGTCATCGTTTTTCATCCGAAAATTGATTTTTGGGACTGTACCAAAAATGATTCAAAATGTCAATTGGATCGTGCCTCATGTTGAATAACCACTTTTTAAACCCTCACAGTGACCAAAATTGCCATTTTTACAGAGTTTTGCTTACTCAAAAGCTTCAATTTTGACCCGTTTCAGGCACAGAAATGACTTTAAACACACTTATTTCAGTTGAAAAAGTCATAATTCACATCCAACAGTCATTTAGAGTCAAAAGATTAAATGTTAAAATGTCATCATTATAGACCATTTTGGGAACGTTCGACATGTCCGGAGTCATCGTTTTTCATCCGAAAATTGATTTTTTGGACTGTACCAAAAATGCTTCAAAATGTCAATTGGATCGTGCCTCATGTTGAATAACCACTTTTTAAACACTCACATTGACCAAAATTGCCATTTTTACAGAGTTTTCCTTACTCAAAAGCTTCAATTTTGACCCGTTTCAGGCACAGAAATGACTTTAAACACAATTATTTTAGTTGAAAAAGTCATAATTCACATCCAACAGTCATTTAGAGTCAAAAGATTAAATGTTAAAATTTCATCATTATAGACCATTTTGGGAACGTTCGGCATGTCCGGAGTCATCGTTTTTCATCCGAAAATTGAATTTTTGGACTGTACCAAAAATGATTCAAAATGTCAATTGGATCGTGCCTCATGTTGAATAACCACTTTTTAAACCCTCACAGTGACCAAAATTGCCATTTTTACAGAGTTTTGCTTACTCAAAAGCTTCAATTTTGACCCGTTTCAGGCACAGAAATGACTTTAAACACACTTATTTTAGTTGAAAAAGTCATAATTCACATCCAACAGTCATTTAGAGTCAAAAGATTAAATGTTAAAATTTCATCATTATAGACCATTTTGGGAACGTTCGACATGTCCGGAGTCATCGTTTTTCATCCGAAAATTGATTTTTTGGACTGTACCAAAAATGCTTCAAAATGTCAATTGGATCGTGCCTCATGTTGAATAACCACTTTTTAAACACTCACGTTGACCAAAATTGCCATTTTTACAGAGTTTTCCTTACTCAAAAGCTTCAATTTTGACCCGTTTCAGGCACAGAAATGACTTTAAACACACTTATTTTAGTTGAAAAAGTCATAATTCACATCCAACAGTCATTTAGAGTCAAAAGATTAAATGTTAAAATTTCATCATTATAGACCATTTTGGGAACGTTCGGCATGTCCGGAGTCATCGTTTTTCATCCGAAAATTGAATTTTTGGACTGTACCAAAAATGATTCAAAATGTCAATTGGATTGTGCCTCATGTTGAATAACCACTTTTTAAACCCTCACAGTGACCAAAATGGCCATTTTTACAGAGTTTTGCTTACTCAAAAGCTTCAATTTTGACCCGTTTCAGTCACTGAAATGACTTTAAACACACTTATTTTAGTTGAAAAAGTCATAATTCACATCCAACAGTCATTTAGAGTCAAAAGATTAAATGTTAAAATTTCATCATTATAGACCATTTTGGGAACGTTCGACATGTCCGGAGTCATCGTTTTTCATCCTAAATCGATTTTTTGGACTGTACCAAAAATGATTCAAAATGTCAATTGGATTATGCCTCATGTTGAATAACCACTTTTTAAACCCTCACAGTGACCAAAATTGCAATTTTTACAGAGTTTTGCTTACTCAAAAGCTTCAATTTTGACCCGTTTCAGGCACAGAAATGACTTTAAACACACTTATTTTAGTTGAAAAAGTCATAATGCACATCCAACAGTCATTTAGAGTCAAAAGATTAAATGTTAAAATTTCATCATTATAGACCATTTTGGAACGTTCGACATGTCC
Source organism: Lissotriton vulgaris (assembly GCF_964263255.1). Classification (NCBI taxonomy): domain Eukaryota; kingdom Metazoa; phylum Chordata; class Amphibia; order Caudata; family Salamandridae; genus Lissotriton; species Lissotriton vulgaris. The sequence continues at coordinate 182,930 of NW_028243138.1, forward strand.
GGAGTCATCGTTTTTCATCCGAAAATTGATTTTTGGGACTGTACCAAAAATGATTCAAAATGTCAATTGGATCGTGCCTCATGTTGAATAACCACTTTTTAAACCCTCACAGTGACCAAAATTGCCATTTTTACAGAGTTTTGCTTACTCAAAAGCTTCAATTTTGACCCGTTTCAGGCACAGAAATGACTTTAAACACACTTATTTCAGTTGAAAAAGTCATAATTCACATCCAACAGTCATTTAGAGTCAAAAGATTAAATGTTAAAATTTCATCATTATAGACCATTTTGGGAACGTTCGACATGTCCGGAGTCATCGTTTTTCATCCGAAAATTGATTTTTTGGACTGTACCAAAAATGCTTCAAAATGTCAATTGGATCGTGCCTCATGTTGAATAACCACTTTTTAAACACTCACATTGACCAAAATTGCCATTTTTACAGAGTTTTCCTTACTCAAAAGCTTCAATTTTGACCCGTTTCAGGCACAGAAATGACTTTAAACACAATTATTTTAGTTGAAAAAGTCATAATTCACATCCAACAGTCATTTAGAGTCAAAAGATTAAATGTTAAAATTTCATCATTATAGACCATTTTGGGAACGTTCGGCATGTCCGGAGTCATCGTTTTTCATCCGAAAATTGAATTTTTGGACTGTACCAAAAATGATTCAAAATGTCAATTGGATCGTGCCTCATGTTGAATAACCACTTTTTAAACCCTCACAGTGACCAAAATTGCCATTTTTACAGAGTTTTGCTTACTCAAAAGCTTCAATTTTGACCCGTTTCAGGCACAGAAATGACTTTAAACACACTTATTTTAGTTGAAAAAGTCATAATTCACATCCAACAGTCATTTAGAGTCAAAAGATTAAATGTTAAAATTTCATCATTATAGACCATTTTGGGAACGTTCGACATGTCCGGAGTCATCGTTTTTCATCCGAAAATTGATTTTTTGGACTGTACCAAAAATGCTTCAAAATGTCAATTGGATCGTGCCTCATGTTGAATAACCACTTTTTAAACACTCACGTTGACCAAAATTGCCATTTTTACAGAGTTTTCCTTACTCAAAAGCTTCAATTTTGACCCGTTTCAGGCACAGAAATGACTTTAAACACACTTATTTTAGTTGAAAAAGTCATAATTCACATCCAACAGTCATTTAGAGTCAAAAGATTAAATGTTAAAATTTCATCATTATAGACCATTTTGGGAACGTTCGGCATGTCCGGAGTCATCGTTTTTCATCCGAAAATTGAATTTTTGGACTGTACCAAAAATGATTCAAAATGTCAATTGGATCGTGCCTCATGTTGAATAACCACTTTTTAAACCCTCACAGTGACCAAAATGGCCATTTTTACAGAGTTTTGCTTACTCAAAAGCTTCAATTTTGACCCGTTTCAGTCACTGAAATGACTTTAAACACACTTATTTTAGTTGAAAAAGTCATAATTCACATCCAACAGTCATTTAGAGTCTAAAGATTAAATGTTAAAATGTCATCATTATAGACCATTTTGGGAACGTTCGACATGTCCGGAGTCATCGTTTTTCATCCTAAATCGATTTTTTGGACTGTACCAAAAATGATTCAAAATGTCAATTGAATTATGCCTCATGTTGAATAACCACTTTTTAAACCCTCACGGTGACCAAAATTGCCATTTTTACAGAGTTTTGCTTACTCAAAAGCTTCAATTTTGACCCGTTTCAGGCACAGAAATGACTTTAAACACACTTATTTTAGTTGAAAAAGTCATAATTCACATCCAACAGTCATTTAGAGTCAAAAGATTAAATGTTAAAATTTCATCATTATAGACCATTTTGGGAACGTTCGACATGTCCGGAGTCATCGTTTTTCATCCGAAAATTGATTTTTTGGACTGTACCAAAAATGCTTCAAAATGTCAATTGGATCGTGCCTCATGTTGAATAACCACTTTTTAAACACTCACGTTGACCAAAATTGCCATTTTTACAGAGTTTTCCTTACTCAAAAGCTTCAATTTTGACCCGTTTCAGGCACAGAAATGACTTTAAACACACTTATTTTAGTTGAAAAAGTCATAATTCACATCCAACAGTCATTTAGAATCAAAAGATTAAATGTTAAAATTTCATCATTATAGACCATTTTGGGAACGTTCGGCATGTCCGGAGTCATCGTTTTTCATCCGAAAATTGATTTTTTGGACTGTACCAAAAATGATTCAAAATGTCAATTGGATCGTGCCTCATGTTGAATAACCACTTTTTAAACCCTCACAGTGACCAAAATGGCCATTTTTACAGAGTTTTGCTTACTAAAAAGCTTCAATTTTGACCCGTTACAGTCACAGAAAAGACTTTAAACACACTTATTTTAGTTGAAAAAGTCATAATTCACATCCAACAGTCATTTAGAGTCAAAAGATTAAATGTTAAAATTTCATCATTATAGACCATTTTGGGAACGTTCGACATGTCCGGAGTCATCGTTTTTCATCCGAAAATTGATTTTTTGGACTGTACCAAAAATGCTTCAAAATGTCAATTGGATCGTGCCTCATGTTGAATAACCACTTTTTAAACACTCACGTTGACCAAAATTGCCATTTTTACAGAGTTTTGCTTACTCAAAAGCTTCAATTTTGACGCGTTTCAGGCACAGAAATGACTTTAAACACACTTATTTTAGTTGAAAAAGTCATAAAGCACATCCAACAGTCATTTAGAGTCAAAAGATTAAATGTTAAAATTTCATCATTATAGACCATTTTGGGAACGTTCGACATGTCCGGAGTCATCGTTTTTCATCCGAAAATGGATTTTTGGGACTGTACCAAAAATGATTCAAAATGTCAATTGGATCGTGCCTCATGTTGAATAACCACTTTTTAAACCCTCACAGTGACCAAAAGTGCCATTTTTACAGAGTTTTGCTTACTCAAAAGCTTCAATTTTGACCCGTTTCAGGCACAGAAATGACTTTAAACACACTTATTTTAGTTGAAAAAGTCATAATTCACATCCAACAGTCATTTAGAGTCAAAAGATTAAATGTTAAAATTTCATCATTATAGACCATTTTGGGAACGTTCGACATGTCCGGAGTCATCGTTTTTCATCCGAAAATTGATTTTTTGGACTGTACCAAAAATGATTCAAAATGTCAATTGGATTGTGCCTCATGTTGAATAACCACTTTTTAAACCCTCACAGTGACCAAAATGGCCATTTTTACAGAGTTTTGCTTACTCAAAAGCTTCAATTTTGACCCGTTTCAGGCACAGAAATGACTTTAAACACACTTATTTTAGTTGAAAAAGTCATAATTCACATCCAACAGTCATTTAGAGTCAAAAGATTAAATGTTAAAATTTCATCATTATAGACCATTTTGGGAACGTTCGACATGTCCGGACAGTTATCGTTTTTCATCCTAAATCGATTTTTTGGACTGTACCAAAAATGATTCAAAATGTCAATTGGATTATGCCTCATGTTGAATAACCACTTTTTAAACCCTCACAGTGACCAAAATTGCAATTTTTACAGAGTTTTGCTTACTCAAAAGCTTCAATTTTGACCCGTTTCAGGCACAGAAATGACTTTAAACACACTTATTTTAGTTGAAAAAGTCATAATGCACATCCAACAGTCATTTAGAGTCAAAAGATTAAATGTTAAAATTTCATCATTATAGACCATTTTGGAACGTTCGACATGTCCGGAGTCATCGTTTTTCATCCGAAAATTGATTTTTGGGACTGTACCAAAAATGATTCAAAATGTCAATTGGATCGTGCCTCATGTTGAATAACCACTTTTTAAACCCTCACAGTGACCAAAATTGCCATTTTTACAGAGTTTTGCTTACTCAAAAGCTTCAATTTTGACCCGTTTCAGGCACAGAAATGACTTTAAACACACTTATTTCAGTTGAAAACGTCATAATTCACATCCAACAGTCATTTAGAGTCAAAAGATTAAATGTTAAAATTTCATCATTATAGACCATTTTGGGAACGTTCGACATGTCCGGAGTCATCGTTTTTCATCCGAAAATTGATTTTTTGGACTGTACCAAAAATGCTTCAAAATGTCAATTGGATCGTGCCTCATGTTGAATAACCACTTTTTAAACACTCACATTGACCAAAATTGCCATTTTTACAGAGTTTTCCTTACTCAAAAGCTTCAATTTTGACCCGTTTCAGGCACAGAAATGACTTTAAACACAATTATTTTAGTTGAAAAAGTCATAATTCACATCCAACAGTCATTTAGAGTCAAAAGATTAAATGTTAAAATTTCATCATTATAGACCATTTTGGGAACGTTCGGCATGTCCGGAGTCATCGTTTTTCATCCGAAAATTGAATTTTTGGACTGTACCAAAAATGATTCAAAATGTCAATTGGATCGTGCCTCATGTTGAATAACCACTTTTTAAACCCTCACAGTGACCAAAATTGCCATTTTTACAGAGTTTTGCTTACTCAAAAGCTTCAATTTTGACCCGTTTCAGGCACAGAAATGACTTTAAACACACTTATTTTAGTTGAAAAAGTCATAATTCACATCCAACAGTCATTTAGAGTCAAAAGATTAAATGTTAAAATTTCATCATTATGGACCATTTTGGGAACGTTCGACATGTCCGGAGTCATCGTTTTTCATCCGAAAATTGATTTTTTGGACTGTACCAAAAATGCTTCAAAATGTCAATTGGATCGTGCCTCATGTTGAATAACCACTTTTTAAACACTCACGTTGACCAAAATTGCCATTTTTACAGAGTTTTCCTTACTCAAAAGCTTCAATTTTGACCCGTTTCAGGCACAGAAATGACTTTAAACACACTTATTTTAGTTGAAAAAGTCATAATTCACATCCAACAGTCATTTAGAGTCAAAAGATTAAATGTTAAAATTTCATCATTATAGACCATTTTGGGAACGTTCGGCATGTCCGGAGTCATCGTTTTTCATCCGAAAATTGAATTTTTGGACTGTACCAAAAATGATTCAAAATGTCAATTGGATCGTGCCTCATGTTGAATAACCACTTTTTAAACCCTCACAGTGACCAAAATGGCCATTTTTACAGAGTTTTGCTTACTCAAAAGCTTCAATTTTGACCCGTTTCAGTCACTGAAATGACTTTAAACACACTTATTTTAGTTGAAAAAGTCATAATTCACATCCAACAGTCATTTAGAGTCAAAAGATTAAATGTTAAAATGTCATCATTATAGACCATTTTGGGAACGTTCGACATGTCCGGAGTCATCGTTTTTCATCCTAAATCGATTTTTTGGACTGTACCAAAAATGATTCAAAATGTCAATTGGATTATGCCTCATGTTGAATAACCACTTTTTAAACCCTCACGGTGACCAAAATTGCCATTTTTACAGAGTTTTGCTTACTCAAAAGCTTCAATTTTGACCCGTTTCAGGCACAGAAATGACTTTAAACACACTTATTTTAGTTGAAAAAGTCATAATTCACATCCAACAGTCATTTAGAGTCAAAAGATTAAATGTTAAAATTTCATCATTATAGACCATTTTGGGAACGTTCGACATGTCCGGAGTCATCGTTTTTCATCCGAAAATTGATTTTTTGGACTGTACCAAAAATGCTTCAAAATGTCAATTGGATCGTGCCTCATGTTGAATAACCACTTTTTAAACACTCACGTTGACCAAAATTGCCATTTTTACAGAGTTTTCCTTGCTCAAAAGCTTCAATTTTGACCCGTTTCAGGCACAGAAATGACTTTAAACACACTTATTTTAGTTGAAAAAGTCATAATTCACATCCAACAGTCATTTAGAATCAAAAGATTAAATGTTAAAATTTCATCATTATAGACCATTTTGGGAACGTTCGGCATGTCCGGAGTCATCGTTTTTCATCCGAAAATTGATTTTTTGGACTGTACCAAAAATGATTCAAAATGTCAATTGGATCGTGCCTCATGTTGAATAACCACTTTTTAAACCCTCACAGTGACCAAAATGGCCATTTTTACAGAGTTTTGCTTACTCAAAAGCTTCAATTTTGACCCGTTTCAGGCACAGAAATGACTTTAAACACACTTATTTTAGTTGAAAAAGTCATAATTCACATCCAACAGTCATTTAGAGTCAAAAGATTAAATGTTAAAATTTCATCATTATAGACCATTTTGGGAACGTTCGACATGTCCGGAGTCATCGTTTTTCATCCTAAATCGATTTTTTGGACTGTACCAAAAATGATTCAAAATGTCAATTGGATTATGCCTCATGTTGAATAACCACTTTTTAAACACTCACGTTGACCAAAATTGCCATTTTTACAGAGTTTTCCTTACTCAAAAGCTTCAATTTTGACCCGTTTCAGGCACAGAAATGACTTTAAACACACTTATTTTAGTTGAAAAAGTCATAATTCACATCCAACAGTCATTTAGAGTCAAAAGATTAAATGTTAAAATTTCATCATTATAGACCATTTTGGGAACGTTCGACATGTCCGGAGTCATCGTTTTTCATCCGAAAATTGATTTTTTGGACTGTACCAAAAATGCTTCAAAATGTCAATTGGATCGTGCCTCATGTTGAATAACCACTTTTTAAACACTCACGTTGACCAAAATTGCCATTTTTACAGAGTTTTGCTTACTCAAAAGCTTCAATTTTGACGCGTTTCAGGCACAGAAATGACTTTAAACACACTTATTTTAGTTGAAAAAGTCATAAAGCACATCCAACAGTCATTTAGAGTCAAAAGATTAAATGTTAAAATTTCATCATTATAGACCATTTTGGGAACGTTCGACATGTCCGGAGTCATCGTTTTTCATCCGAAAATGGATTTTTGGGACTGTACCAAAAATGATTCAAAATGTCAATTGGATCGTGCCTCATGTTGAATAACCACTTTTTAAACCCTCACAGTGACCAAAAGTGCCATTTTTACAGAGTTTTGCTTACTCAAAAGCTTCAATTTTGACCCGTTTCAGGCACAGAAATGACTTTAAACACACTTATTTTAGTTGAAAAAGTCATAATTCACATCCAACAGTCATTTAGAGTCAAAAGATTAAATGTTAAAATTTCATCATTATAGACCATTTTGGGAACGTTCGACATGTCCGGAGTCATCGTTTTTCATCCGAAAATTGATTTTTTGGACTGTACCAAAAATGATTCAAAATGTCAATTGGATTGTGCCTCATGTTGAATAACCACTTTTTAAACCCTCACAGTGACCAAAATGGCCATTTTTACAGAGTTTTGCTTACTCAAAAGCTTCAATTTTGACCCGTTTCAGGCACAGAAATGACTTTAAACACACTTATTTTAGTTGAAAAAGTCATAATTCACATCCAACAGTCATTTAGAGTCAAAAGATTAAATGTTAAAATTTCATCATTATAGACCATTTTGGGAACGTTCGACATGTCCGGACAGTTATCGTTTTTCATCCTAAATCGATTTTTTGGACTGTACCAAAAATGATTCAAAATGTCAATTGGATTATGCCTCATGTTGAATAACCACTTTTTAAACCCTCACAGTGACCAAAATTGCAATTTTTACAGAGTTTTGCTTACTCAAAAGCTTCAATTTTGACCCGTTTCAGGCACAGAAATGACTTTAAACACACTTATTTTAGTTGAAAAAGTCATAATGCACATCCAACAGTCATTTAGAGTCAAAAGATTAAATGTTAAAATTTCATCATTATAGACCATTTTGGAACGTTCGACATGTCCGGAGTCATCGTTTTTCATCCGAAAATTGATTTTTGGGACTGTACCAAAAATGATTCAAAATGTCAATTGGATCGTGCCTCATGTTGAATAACCACTTTTTAAACCCTCACAGTGACCAAAATTGCCATTTTTACAGAGTTTTGCTTACTCAAAAGCTTCAATTTTGACCCGTTTCAGGCACAGAAATGACTTTAAACACACTTATTTCAGTTGAAAACGTCATAATTCACATCCAACAGTCATTTAGAGTCAAAAGATTAAATGTTAAAATTTCATCATTATAGACCATTTTGGGAACGTTCGACATGTCCGGAGTCATCGTTTTTCATCCGAAAATTGATTTTTTGGACTGTACCAAAAATGCTTCAAAATGTCAATTGGATCGTGCCTCATGTTGAATAACCACTTTTTAAACACTCACATTGACCAAAATTGCCATTTTTACAGAGTTTTCCTTACTCAAAAGCTTCAATTTTGACCCGTTTCAGGCACAGAAATGACTTTAAACACAATTATTTTAGTTGAAAAAGTCATAATTCACATCCAACAGTCATTTAGAGTCAAAAGATTAAATGTTAAAATTTCATCATTATAGACCATTTTGGGAACGTTCGGCATGTCCGGAGTCATCGTTTTTCATCCGAAAATTGAATTTTTGGACTGTACCAAAAATGATTCAAAATGTCAATTGGATCGTGCCTCATGTTGAATAACCACTTTTTAAACCCTCACAGTGACCAAAATTGCCATTTTTACAGAGTTTTGCTTACTCAAAAGCTTCAATTTTGACCCGTTTCAGGCACAGAAATGACTTTAAACACACTTATTTTAGTTGAAAAAGTCATAATTCACATCCAACAGTCATTTAGAGTCAAAAGATTAAATGTTAAAATTTCATCATTATGGACCATTTTGGGAACGTTCGACATGTCCGGAGTCATCGTTTTTCATCCGAAAATTGATTTTTTGGACTGTACCAAAAATGCTTCAAAATGTCAATTGGATCGTGCCTCATGTTGAATAACCACTTTTTAAACACTCACGTTGACCAAAATTGCCATTTTTACAGAGTTTTCCTTACTCAAAAGCTTCAATTTTGACCCGTTTCAGGCACAGAAATGACTTTAAACACACTTATTTTAGTTGAAAAAGTCATAATTCACATCCAACAGTCATTTAGAGTCAAAAGATTAAATGTTAAAATTTCATCATTATAGACCATTTTGGGAACGTTCGGCATGTCCGGAGTCATCGTTTTTCATCCGAAAATTGAATTTTTGGACTGTACCAAAAATGATTCAAAATGTCAATTGGATCGTGCCTCATGTTGAATAACCACTTTTTAAACCCTCACAGTGACCAAAATGGCCATTTTTACAGAGTTTTGCTTACTCAAAAGCTTCAATTTTGACCCGTTTCAGTCACTGAAATGACTTTAAACACACTTATTTTAGTTGAAAAAGTCATAATTCACATCCAACAGTCATTTAGAGTCAAAAGATTAAATGTTAAAATGTCATCATTATAGACCATTTTGGGAACGTTCGACATGTCCGGAGTCATCGTTTTTCATCCTAAATCGATTTTTTGGACTGTACCAAAAATGATTCAAAATGTCAATTGGATTATGCCTCATGTTGAATAACCACTTTTTAAACCCTCACGGTGACCAAAATTGCCATTTTTACAGAGTTTTGCTTACTCAAAAGCTTCAATTTTGACCCGTTTCAGGCACAGAAATGACTTTAAACACACTTATTTTAGTTGAAAAAGTCATAATTCACATCCAACAGTCATTTAGAGTCAAAAGATTAAATGTTAAAATTTCATCATTATAGACCATTTTGGGAACGTTCGACATGTCCGGAGTCATCGTTTTTCATCCGAAAATTGATTTTTTGGACTGTACCAAAAATGCTTCAAAATGTCAATTGGATCGTGCCTCATGTTGAATAACCACTTTTTAAACACTCACGTTGACCAAAATTGCCATTTTTACAGAGTTTTCCTTGCTCAAAAGCTTCAATTTTGACCCGTTTCAGGCACAGAAATGACTTTAAACACACTTATTTTAGTTGAAAAAGTCATAATTCACATCCAACAGTCATTTAGAATCAAAAGATTAAATGTTAAAATTTCATCATTATAGACCATTTTGGGAACGTTCGGCATGTCCGGAGTCATCGTTTTTCATCCGAAAATTGATTTTTTGGACTGTACCAAAAATGATTCAAAATGTCAATTGGATCGTGCCTCATGTTGAATAACCACTTTTTAAACCCTCACAGTGACCAAAATGGCCATTTTTACAGAGTTTTGCTTACTCAAAAGCTTCAATTTTGACCCGTTTCAGGCACAGAAATGACTTTAAACACACTTATTTTAGTTGAAAAAGTCATAATTCACATCCAACAGTCATTTAGAGTCAAAAGATTAAATGTTAAAATTTCATCATTATAGACCATTTTGGGAACGTTCGGCATGTCCGGAGTCATCGTTTTTCATCCGAAAATTGAATTTTTGGACTGTACCAAAAATGATTCAAAATGTCAATTGGATCGTGCCTCATGTTGAATAACCACTTTTTAAACCCTCACGGTGACCAAAATTGCCATTTTTACAGAGTTTTGCTTACTCAAAAGCTTCAATTTTGACCCGTTTCAGGCACAGAAATGACTTTAAACACACTTATTTTAGTTGAAAAAGTCATAATTCACATCCAACAGTCATTTAGAGTCAAAAGATTAAATGTTAAAATTTCATCATTATAGACCATTTTGGGAACGTTCGACATGTCCGGAGTCATCGTTTTTCATCCGAAAATTGATTTTTTGGACTGTACCAAAAATGCTTCAAAATGTCAATTGGATCGTGCCTCATGTTGAATAACCACTTTTTAAACACTCACGTTGACCAAAATTGCCATTTTTACAGAGTTTTCCTTGCTCAAAAGCTTCAATTTTGACCCGTTTCAGGCACAGAAATGACTTTAAACACACTTATTTTAGTTGAAAAAGTCATAATTCACATCCAACAGTCATTTAGAATCAAAAGATTAAATGTTAAAATTTCATCATTATAGACCATTTTGGGAACGTTCGGCATGTCCGGAGTCATCGTTTTTCATCCGAAAATTGATTTTTTGGACTGTACCAAAAATGATTCAAAATGTCAATTGGATCGTGCCTCATGTTGAATAACCACTTTTTAAACCCTCACAGTGACCAAAATGGCCATTTTTACAGAGTTTTGCTTACTCAAAAGCTTCAATTTTGACCCGTTTCAGGCACAGAAATGACTTTAAACACACTTATTTTAGTTGAAAAAGTCATAATTCACATCCAACAGTCATTTAGAGTCAAAAGATTAAATGTTAAAATTTCATCATTATAGACCATTTTGGGAACGTTCGACATGTCCGGAGTCATCGTTTTTCATCCTAAATCGATTTTTTGGACTGTACCAAAAATGATTCAAAATGTCAATTGGATTATGCCTCATGTTGAATAACCACTTTTTAAACACTCACGTTGACCAAAATTGCCATTTTTACAGAGTTTTCCTTACTCAAAAGCTTCAATTTTGACCCGTTTCAGGCACAGAAATGACTTTAAACACACTTATTTTAGTTGAAAAAGTCATAATTCACATCCAACAGTCATTTAGAGTCAAAAGATTAAATGTTAAAATTTCATCATTATAGACCATTTTGGGAACGTTCGGCATGTCCGGAGTCATCGTTTTTCATCCGAAAATTGAATTTTTGGACTGTACCAAAAATGATTCAAAATGTCAATTGGATCGTGCCTCATGTTGAATAACCACTTTTTAAACCCTCACAGTGACCAAAATGGCCATTTTTACAGAGTTTTGCTTACTCAAAAGCTTCAATTTTGACCCGTTTCAGTCACTGAAATGACTTTAAACACACTTATTTTAGTTGAAAAAGTCATAATTCACATCCAACAGTCATTTAGAGTCAAAAGATTAAATGTTAAAATGTCATCATTATAGACCATTTTGGGAACGTTCGACATGTCCGGAGTCATCGTTTTTCATCCTAAATCGATTTATTGGACTGTACCAAAAATGATTCAAAATGTCAATTGGATTATGCCTCATGTTGAATAACCACTTTTTAAACCCTCACGGTGACCAAAATTGCCATTTTTACAGAGTTTTGCTTACTCAAAAGCTTCAATTTTGACCCGTTTCAGGCACAGAAATGACTTTAAACACACTTATTTTAGTTGGAAAAGTCATATGGCTGAGATACCCGCCACCCCCTCTCAACACAATCCCCAAAGGAGGGAAACCGGAAACAGTTCTTAAAGTTTTTGGATGTGGGATGGAGTGACCATCCCGGCCGTATTTATTAAAACAAAAAATTAAAACATTAAACGTTTTCATGTTATGTACAATTTCATTATCACATTACGAGTTTGGCTAACCTTAACATAATCTCTAATACAGAGGTTCTCCTAGCCGAACTAGCATCCTACAAAAAACATTCTCTAAGAACACTGAAATTGTACATCCTAACGTTTAAGGGCCAACGGCAAGGTCATAACCGGTGTCAAGATCCCTAACCAGACTTACCCCTCCCACTTGGGAGGGGCGACAGCACAGAGGCTTACCTCAAGTGCAACTACTAACAATTTCCCTTGTCTTGACGGGGGCACTTAAGACTCGACGCCATTTAAAGGTCGTTCGAACACTTGTGTGTGGTATCTAGAAGGTATCGTTGACCTCTCCCCACCCCACACAACTTACCGCATCTGCCGTCGCAGATGACACTGGCCCCAGGAAATTCCCCAGGAGGGGGCTGTAACCCCTCCTACAAAGGAAGGGGCCTTGACCGCCTTTCCTTTACTTCCGGCGTCCCGCCCTTAGACGGGACCGCCTCCCCACTGAGGGGCCAATGGCCACCTCTCCCGAGCGCTCCCATCCGTGTTGGGTGACGCCCACTCATAGGGATCTACCAATTAGTGCTCACCGATCATGACCTTACCGCCTACCAAAATAAATACGACAATTCTTACTCAAACCTATGAAAACATTGGTCGCTACGACCGAAAGAACATGCTAGAAATGTAACACTACATCAAATCATTTTAATCGTAACAACCTAGACGATATTCCATACTTTATTATGATTAACCACAAACTGATACTGTCACAGCCTGTAAACGAGATGGAAAAACAAACTTATAAATTCACTTTATTGCACAACAACTTGCTGTCCTCAGGGGCTGGTGGGTGGGTCAAAATTGGCTCTTCGTTCCGTCCCGAGCTCACGTGTAGCGAGGAGGTGCAGCTTCGGAGCACAAGAACAAGAGGACGTCTTCTGGTCTTGCGCCTTCTTTTATCCGTCTTCAGGGCGGGCGAAAACCCGCCCCTGCCTGCCCCGAGGGCGTGGCTGGCTGCGTCGGTGTCTAGGCCAGCCCACTCTAGGGCGGGAAAAGGCGCGCCCCGGCTACGCCGCTTCGGGCATACCAGCCGAGACGCGCCTCCCGCCCAAAAATGGCTTCCCGGGGGGATCGAGGCACTCATCCATACGTTCGGGGGGACCGAGTGGTCGCCCCTTTCCATATGGCTGAGATACCCGCCACCCCCTCTCAACACAATCCCCAAAGGAGGGAAACGGGAAACAGTTCTTAAAGTTTTTGGATGTGGGATGGAGTGACCATCCCGGCCGTATTTATTAAAACAAAAAATTAAAACATTAAACGTTTTCATGTTATGTACAATTTCATTATCACATTACGAGTTTGGCTAACCTTAACATAATCTCTAATACAGAGGTTCTCCTAGCCGAACTAGCATCCTACAAAAAACATTCTCTAAGAACACTGAAATTGTACATCCTAACGTTTAAGGGCCAACGGCAAGGTCATAACCGGTGTCAAGATCCCTAACCAGACTTACCCCTCCCACTTGGGAGGGGCGACAGCACAGAGGCTTACCTCAAGTGCAACTACTAACAATTTCCCTTGTCTTGACGGGGGCACTTAAGACTCGACGCCATTTAAAGGTCGTTCGAACACTTGTGTGTGGTATCTAGAAGGTATCGTTGACCTCTCCCCACCCCACACAACTTACCGCATCTGCCGTCGCAGATGACACTGGCCCCAGGAAATTCCCCAGGAGGGGGCTGTAACCCCTCCTACAAAGGAAGGGGCCTTGACCGCCTTTCCTTTACTTCCGGCGTCCCGCCCTTAGACGGGACCGCCTCCCCACTGAGGGGCCAATGGCCACCTCTCCCGAGCGCTCCCATCCGTGTTGGGTGACGCCCACTCATAGGGATCTACCAATTAGTGCTCACCGATCATGACCTTACCGCCACAGGTCCGGATAGTTGACCGGCTATCCGGACCCCCCACAAAACTCCTACCTAAAGGTCATGTTTTAAAGATTTTAACCAGGCTAGGAAGTCTCCTATGAGTAACTCATTCCCCGCCCTCGACAAATGCACACCATCCCCCAGATACATACTGTCATCATTAATACACTTATGCGAGATCGAATGCAATGTCTTGGAACGGAACAACCTACTCACTTTGTTATTCAATTTTTTAACAGAATGATTCAAAGCAGGGATGGAGATAGCCCCCCGCCACACTTTTCGTGGGATCATATGAGACCACGCAATCAGGCACCCCGGAACTCTCCTCGCTAACCAACTTACCGTGGAAAGCATAGCCTCCAGGAGAAGTCGTCTACCGGTGGTGACCAAATCATTGCCCCCTAAATGCACTATGACTATGGACGGCGGTGACCTCATCCGCTCTAACAAGCCCTCAAAAAATTCCTGAAACTGGTCAATACAGAGACCGCCCCTTCCGTAGAAGGACACTGTGTACCCGTATTCCCCAGGTACGTGAAACATGTCACCTGCTTTGAATACGTCTGCGGCCCGTCTCACGTATGAGTGGCCCACGACCCACACCTCCTTCCTCACAGCCGGTGACGTGCGACCGCTGGCCTGGTGTTGGGTCGACTGCTCAGTCTGCCCTGCCGCGTAGGCTTGCGTAACTGAAAACAAACAAAAGACAAGAGGCGTGAGTACATGATTACAGCTTCACAACATGTGCAATCGCACGTACCTCTTATAACAATTGGAGGACCAGCGCCCCACACGTTTCACTTGTTCTACATTAAGACCCCTGGCTGTAGCTTCAGTGGCAGCCCCTATACGAAAGGAGTGGGTCCCAAATTCGCCCGGGTCCAAGCCCGCTGCGGCAATGGCCATTGCAAGCACCCGTTGAAACTGAAACCTCGTCAGCGGGGTGGCGTCTGCATGCCTCAACAATGTCCCCCCCCATGATGCCACTCTCTGTGCTAGGTAATCTTCTAAGCACTGTACCGGACACCTGGATGACTCGGGGTCCCTGCGAATGATCGTGCAGTCCCCTTTCCCATCTTGGTCAGTCTTAGACCTGAGAAAGGAGACAATCATCGCATCCCCCCTGATCTGAACATGTTCCCTGCACAAGCCCCCCGTCACATCCTGTTTGTTCCTTGCAACCAGCTCACTAACTCTCATAGCCCCGTGAAACGCCAGCGTAAATGCAGTCCGGAACAAACAGGTCTCAAAAGGGGACGAGCATGTGTTAGGGAGTGTGTCCAGTAACTGGGACAATCTGTCCAGACCTATCGGTCGTCTCACGTCTACTCTGCGACCCTCTAGACGTTGCCACCCACGCAGCGCTTTCTGTACTGTGAAAGACGCTGTTGGGTCCAGGATGCCATGGGCCCTGGCAACAAAGGAAATGGCGGCACGATGCCTTTGGGCCGTAGCCACCGATTTCCCAGCCCTATGTAAAGACATCAGAAAGAGTACTACCCACTCTTCCTGACCCCACAGACCCCCTCTCTCTGCCCCTAAAAAGGCTAAATAGGCCTGGAACGCCCCTTCATATGCCTTCCTTGTCCTGGGTGCTAGACTCTCTCCCACGAGGTGACGAAGTTCGGGGCACCGAGAGACCAGAGAGCTTCGGGGAAGGGTGCCGGCTCCGGGTCCGCTGAAGGAAGGAAACCCGAGAAAGCCTGCATGTGAAAACGAGACAGTGCGTCAGCAGCCTGATTCATCACCCCTGGGACATGTTTTGCTCTGAATACCACGTTCAGTTGCATACATATTAGGACAATTTCTTTGAGCAGCCTCAAAATCAACTTACAATGGGCTGACTGACTATTGATGCATTCTACCACGGTCATGTTGTCGGACCAAAAATTGACAGAATGATCTCTGAAACCTTCCGGCCAGGTTCTCAGGGCCACGAGAATGGGAAATAATTCAAGGAAAGCAATATTACTCGTTAGCCCCTTCTCGTGCCACCATAAGGGCCATCTTTGAGCAGACCAGTTCGTGCCGAAGATGGCGCCAAAACCTATGCTTCCTGCTGAATCTGTCCATAGCCCAAGCTCTTCTGAGGACACGGCTGGCTTGTTCCAGACAACTCGGCCATTGAAGTCCGCCAAGAATGCTAACCATATCCGCATGTCCTGGCGGACCTCAGCCGATAACCTCGTGCGATGATGACCCTCCTTCAGGCCAACCATCGCTTGGGCAATGGAGCGGGAAAAGGGGCGAGCCATTGGGATTACCCTCAAGGCAAAGTTCAACTTTCCCACTAATTGTTGCAACTGATGCAGTGTAACCTTAGGTGCATTCAAACATACCCGGAGGGCTGTCCTGAATTTCAACACTTTGCTAGCTGGTAAACGGAAACACCCCTCCCTTGAGTCCAACTCGATCCCCAAAAACTCGAGGCAAGTCGTGGGACCCATAGTTTTACCCGGTGCCAACGGCACGCCAAATTGACCCATCAACACACAGAATTCATCTAAGGCCTGGGCACATTCGGGATTTTGGGCGGGACCAAGGAACAAAAAATCGTCAAGGTAGTGCATTACATTTCGAAAACCCGTTTTCTTAGTGAACACCCATTGCAGGAAAGTACTGAATTGCTCAAAATAAGCACATGATATAGAGCATCCCATTGGCATACACCTATCCATGTAAAATGATCCCTGGAACCCGAATCCCAAAAGACGCTGATCGTCTGGGTGTACCGGGAGCAACCGGAACGCTGACTCGATATCAGATTTCGCCATCAACGTCCCGGGCCCCAGGCGATTCAAGATGGCTACTGCCTCATCAAAAGATGCGTATCGCACCGAACAAACTTCTGGATCAATTGCGTCGTTTACTGAAAGACCATGTGGAGCAGACAGATTATGAATCAATCGAAACTCACCTGGGTCCTTCTTGGGGACCACCCCTAACGGAGAACAAACAAAATCCGGTACCGGGGGTACACTAAACGGGCCGGCGACCCGTCCCCGGCTAACCTCTTTCTGAATTTTCTCTTGCACTACAGATGTATGTCGTAGAACGGAAAGTTGATTTTTGCACACCCCTACACCCTGAAAGTCCCCTACCGGGATGCGGAAACCATGTGTAAAACCGTTCCGCAGCACCCCGGCAGAAGTCCGATCCGGGTATTCGCTGAGCCAGGGAATCATTGCCAAGGTATCAATCGGAGTTGGTAAAGGCGCCCCTCGGCCTAGCTTAGACCTGTTTGGCGCCTCCCTTACCCCCATTCTCACTCGTTCTGGCTCTGCACGCTGACTCAGGATGGGATGACCCACACGTACTACATTCGTGTCTAAATTTACATGATCCCGGAGGCCTGGTACATTTCCCTCTGTTGAAGTTATAACAGAAACCCTTTCTCCCTGTATTGCCTGCGGGCCTCGACTGGTCGTCGGTGCTCGTACTTGGTCGAAAGGGCGACCCCACATTTTGGCGGGAGTAATCAACAACATTGCTCCCAACCAATGGCATTCTTAACATTCCCGATTCTTTCATTTTATCCCATGTTAAAGAATCGTAACAATCCCAAGTCAAACTCTTGTTATGTTCTTTTTCTTTCCTGAACAGATTATCATAACAAAACCAATGGTTACCTTGATACGCTGTCGAGTAACCCATAATCCTTGATTGGTAAACGGGAAACTCAGGAAGCAACTCGGGCCTACGTTCCCCCAAAATCGATGTAAAAATACCCCACGCATTGCCCCAGTTACCAATATTCTCATTTACCTTAAAGGCGGCCATTTTTGCGCGCCAAACACTCGGATGCATTAGGTCCTTCTGACTTTTTACATGCTCCACATCATAATGATCAACAAGCAAGGAAAAAATATTCACGTATTCCCCTGCCCAGATCTTTTCCTTTATCGCTAAGGGCACATGTTGTCCCAATCTCTCTCTACGAGAAGGTGCTGACTCGTCCCGTGCAATCGGCAATGGCCGCTTACCTGAACCGGACGCAGCTTCTGCCGCTTGCGGCTTGTCTATCCCTGCCAACGGTGCAGCCACTCTAGCTGCCTCTTTCTTCTCACGAAGCCCTTTTATCAGCGCCTGTGCCTCGGCAGCCGTGGCGCCATCACTGCTATCCCCCAACCATGCTGCTAGCTGTGCTGCCAGCTCGGGGGGCATGTCTTCCTTGGGTGTCGGGGTGACGACAACGGGGATTGGATTCCCCTCGACCGGTACTGGGGTCGGCGCCTCGAGCGGGGCAGAGGGAACCGGGGCGTCTCCACCGGCTGGAACCCTTCTCGGCCTCTTAGGTCTCCCTCCAGCCGGCGCAGGGCCCGAACCCTCCTCCCCATCTCGCTCCGCCAACCGTTTCTTTATGTCGGACACCTCTTTGCAAAGGGCCCGCACCATCTGGTCGGTCGTCATTCTCTTTGCGCCTTTCTTGGGCATCTCTCCGAGGAAGTATCTGGAAGACAAAGAAAAGGATCAAAACGCTCAAAATTGGCTCTTCGTTCCGTCCCGAGCTCACGTGTAGCGAGGAGGTGCAGCTTCGGAGCACAAGAACAAGAGGACGTCTTCTGGTCTTGCGCCTTCTTTTATCCGTCTTCAGGGCGGGCGAAAACCCGCCCCTGCCTGCCCCGAGGGCGTGGCTGGCTGCGTCGGTGTCTAGGCCAGCCCACTCTAGGGCGGGAAAAGGCGCGCCCCGGCTACGCCGCTTCGGGCATACCAGCCGAGACGCGCCTCCCGCCCAAAAATGGCTTCCCGGGGGGATCGAGGCACTCATCCATACGTTCGGGGGGACCGAGTGGTCGCCCCTTTCCATAATTCACATCCAACAGTCATTTAGAGTCAAAAGATTAAATGTTAAAATTTCATCATTATAGACCATTTTGGGAACGTTCGACATGTCCGGAGTCATCGTTTTTCATCCGAAAATTGATTTTTTGGACTGTACCAAAAATGCTTCAAAATGTCAATTGGATCGTGCCTCATGTTGAATAACCACTTTTTAAACACTCACGTTGACCAAAATTGCCATTTTTACAGAGTTTTCCTTACTCAAAAGCTTCAATTTTGACCCGTTTCAGGCACAGAAATGACTTTAAACACACTTATTTTAGTTGAAAAAGTCATAATTCACATCCAACAGTCATTTAGAATCAAAAGATTAAATGTTAAAATTTCATCATTATAGACCATTTTGGGAACGTTCGGCATGTCCGGAGTCATCGTTTTTCATCCGAAAATTGATTTTTTGGACTGTACCAAAAATGATTCAAAATGTCAATTGGATCGTGCCTCATGTTGAATAACCACTTTTTAAACCCTCACAGTGACCAAAATGGCCATTTTTACAGAGTTTTGCTTACTCAAAAGCTTCAATTTTGACCCGTTTCAGTCACAGAAATGACTTTAAACACACTTATTTTAGTTGAAAAAGTCATAATTCACATCCAACAGTCATTTAGAGTCAAAAGATTAAATGTTAAAATTTCATCATTATAGACCATTTTGGGAACGTTCGACATGTCCGGAGTCATCGTTTTTCATCCTAAATCGATTTTTTGGACTGTACCAAAAATGATTCAAAATGTCAATTGGATTATGCCTCATGTTGAATAACCACTTTTTAAACCCTCACGGTGACCAAAATTGCCATTTTTACAGAGTTTTGCTTACTCAAAAGCTTCAATTTTGACCCGTTTCAGGCACAGAAATGACTTTAAACACACTTATTTTAGTTGAAAAAGTCATAATTCACATCCAACAGTCATTTAGAGTCAAAAGATTAAATGTTAAAATTTCATCATTATAGACCATTTTGGGAACGTTCGACATGTCCGGAGTCATCGTTTTTCATCCGAAAATTGATTTTTTGGACTGTACCAAAAATGATTCAAAATGTCAATTGGATCGTGCCTCATGTTGAATAACCACTTTTTAAACACTCACAGTGACCAAAATGGCCATTTTTACAGAGTTTTGCTTACTCAAAAGCTTCAATTTTGACCCGTTTCAGGCACAGAAATGACTTTAAACACACTTATTTTAGTTGAAAAAGTCATAATTCACATCCAACAGTCATTTAGAGTCAAAAGATTAAATGTTAAAATTTCATCATTATAGACCATTTTGGGAACGTTCGACATGTCCGGAGTCATTGTTTTTCATCCGAAAATTGATTTTTTGGACTGTACCAAAAATGCTTCAAAATGTCAATTGGATTATGCCTCATGTTGAATAACCACTTTTTAAACCCTCACGGTGACCAAAATTGCCATTTTTACAGAGTTTTGCTTACTCAAAAGCTTCAATTTTGACCTGTTTCAGGCACAGAAATGACTTTAAACACACTTATTTTAGTTGAAAAAGTCATAATTCACATCCAACAGTCATTTAGAGTCAAAAGATTAAATGTTAAAATTTCATCATTATAGACCATTTTGGGAACGTTCGACATGTCCGGAGTCATCGTTTTTCATCCGAAAATTGATTTTTTGGACTGTACCAAAAATGCTTCAAAATGTCAATTGGATCGTGCCTCATGTTGAATAACCACTTTTTAAACACTCACGTTGACCAAAATTGCCATTTTTACAGAGTTTTCCTTACTCAAAAGCTTCAATTTTGACCCGTTTCAGGCACAGAAATGACTTTAAACACACTTATTTTAGTTGAAAAAGTCATAATTCACATCCAACAGTCATTTAGAATCAAAAGATTAAATGTTAAAATTTCATCATTATAGACCATTTTGGGAACGTTCGGCATGTCCGGAGTCATCGTTTTTCATCCGAAAATTGATTTTTTGGACTGTACCAAAAATGATATAAAAAAATGTCAATTGGATCGTGCCTCATGTTGAATAACCACTTTTTAAACCCTCACAGTGACCAAAATGGCCATTTTTACAGAGTTTTGCTTACTCAAAAGCTTCAATTTTGACCCGTTTCAGTCACAGAAATGACTTTAAACACACTTATTTTAGTTGAAAAAGTCATAATTCACATCCAACAGTCATTTAGAGTCAAAAGATTAAATGTTAAAATTTCATCATTATAGACCATTTTGGGAACGTTCGACATGTCCGGAGTCATCGTTTTTCATCCTAAATCGATTTTTTGGACTGTACCAAAAATGATTCAAAATGTCAATTGGATTATGCCTCATGTTGAATAACCACTTTTTAAACCCTCACGGTGACCAAAATTGCCATTTTTACAGAGTTTTGCTTACTCAAAAGCTTCAATTTTGACCCGTTTCAGGCACAGAAATGACTTTAAACACACTTATTTTAGTTGAAAAAGTCATAATTCACATCCAACAGTCATTTAGAATCAAAAGATTAAATGTTAAAATGTCATCATTATAGACCATTTTGGGAACGTTCGACATGTCCGGAGTCATTGTTTTTCATCCGAAAATTGATTTTTTGGACTGTACCAAAAATGCTTCAAAATGTCAATTGGATTATGCCTCATGTTGAATAACCACTTTTTAAACCCTCACGGTGACCAAAATTGCCATTTTTACAGAGTTTTGCTTACTCAAAAGCTTCAATTTTGACCCGTTTCAGGCACAGAAATGACTTTAAACACACTTATTTTAGTTGAAAAAGTCATAATTCACATCCAACAGTCATTTAGAGTCAAAAGATTAAATGTTAAAATTTCATCATTATAGACCATTTTGGGAACGTTCGACATGTCCGGAGTCATCGTTTTTCATCCGAAAATCGATTTTTTGGACTGTACCAAAAATTATTCAAAATGTCAATTGGATCGTGCCTCATGTTGAATAACCACTTTTTAAACACTCACAGTGACCAAAATGGCCATTTTTACAGAGTTTTGCTGACTCAAAAGCTTCAATTTTGACCCGTTTCAGGCACAGAAATTACTTTAAACACACTTATTTTAGTTGAAAAAGTCATAATTCACATCCAACAGTCATTTAGAATCAAAAGATTAAATGTTAAAATGTCATCATTATAGACCATTTTGGGAACGTTCGGCATGTCCGGAGTCATCGTTTTTCATCCGAAAATTGATTTTTTGGACTGTACCAAAAATGATTCAAAATGTCAATTGGATCGTGCCTCATGTTGAATAACCACTTTTTAAACCCTCACAGTGACCAAAATGGCCATTTTTACAGAGTTTTGCTTACTAAAAAGCTTCAATTTTGACCCGTTACAGTCACAGAAAAGACTTTAAACACACTTATTTTAGTTGAAAAAGTCATAATTCACATCCAACAGTCATTTAGAGTCAAAAGATTAAATGTTAAAATTTCATCATTATAGACCATTTTGGGAACGTTCGACATGTCCGGAGTCATCGTTTTTCATCCGAAAATTGATTTTTTGGACTGTACCAAAAATGCTTCAAAATGTCAATTGGATCGTGCCTCATGTTGAATAACCACTTTTTAAACACTCACGTTGACAAAAATTGCCATTTTTACAGAGTTTTGCTTACTCAAAAGCTTCAATTTTGACGCGTTTCAGGCACAGAAATGACTTTAAACACACTTATTTTAGTTGAAAAAGTCATAAAGCACATCCAACAGTCATTTAGAGTCAAAAGATTAAATGTTAAAATTTCATCATTATAGACCATTTTGGGAACGTTCGACATGTCCGGAGTCATCGTTTTTCATCCGAAAATGGATTTTTGGGACTGTACCAAAAATGATTCAAAATGTCAATTGGATCGTGCCTCATGTTGAATAACCACTTTTTAAACCCTCACAGTGACCAAAAGTGCCATTTTTACAGAGTTTTGCTTACTCAAAAGCTTCAATTTTGACCCGTTTCAGGCACAGAAATGACTTTAAACACACTTATTTTAGTTGAAAAAGTCATAATTCACATCCAACAGTCATTTAGAGTCAAAAGATTAAATGTTAAAATTTCATCATTATAGACCATTTTGGGAACGTTCGACATGTCCGGAGTCATCGTTTTTCATCCGAAAATTGATTTTTTGGACTGTACCAAAAATGATTCAAAATGTCAATTGGATTGTGCCTCATGTTGAATAACCACTTTTTAAACCCTCACAGTGACCAAAATGGCCATTTTTACAGAGTTTTGCTTACTCAAAAGCTTCAATTTTGACCCGTTTCAGGCACAGAAATGACTTTAAACACACTTATTTTAGTTGAAAAAGTCATAATTCACATCCAACAGTCATTTAGAGTCAAAAGATTAAATGTTAAAATTTCATCATTATAGACCATTTTGGGAACGTTCGACATGTCCGGACAGTCATCGTTTTTCATCCTAAATCGATTTTTTGGACTGTACCAAAAATGATTCAAAATGTCAATTGGATTATGCCTCATGTTGAATAACCACTTTTTAAACCCTCACAGTGACCAAAATTGCAATTTTTACAGAGTTTTGCTTACTCAAAAGCTTCAATTTTGACCCGTTTCAGGCACAGAAATGACTTTAAACACACTTATTTTAGTTGAAAAAGTCATAATGCACATCCAACAGTCATTTAGAGTCAAAAGATTAAATGTTAAAATTTCATCATTATAGACCATTTTGGAACGTTCGACATGTCCGGAGTCATCGTTTTTCATCCGAAAATTGATTTTTGGGACTGTACCAAAAATGATTCAAAATGTCAATTGGATCGTGCCTCATGTTGAATAACCACTTTTTAAACCCTCACAGTGACCAAAATTGCCATTTTTACAGAGTTTTGCTTACTCAAAAGCTTCAATTTTGACCCGTTTCAGGCACAGAAATGACTTTAAACACGCTTATTTCAGTTGAAAACGTCATAATTCACATCCAACAGTCATTTAGAGTCAAAAGATTAAATGTTAAAATTTCATCATTATAGACCATTTTGGGAACGTTCGACATGTCCGGAGTCATCGTTTTTCATCCGAAAATTGATTTTTTGGACTGTACCAAAAATGCTTCAAAATGTCAATTGGATCGTGCCTCATGTTGAATAACCACTTTTTAAACACTCACATTGACCAAAATTGCCATTTTTACAGAGTTTTCCTTACTCAAAAGCTTCAATTTTGACCCGTTTCAGGCACAGAAATGACTTTAAACACAATTATTTTAGTTGAAAAAGTCATAATTCACATCCAACAGTCATTTAGAGTCAAAAGATTAAATGTTAAAATTTCATCATTATAGACCATTTTGGGAACGTTCGGCATGTCCGGAGTCATCGTTTTTCATCCGAAAATTGAATTTTTGGACTGTACCAAAAATGATTCAAAATGTCAATTGGATCGTGCCTCATGTTGAATAACCACTTTTTAAACCCTCACAGTGACCAAAATTGCCATTTTTACAGAGTTTTGCTTACTCAAAAGCTTCAATTTTGACCCGTTTCAGGCACAGAAATGACTTTAAACACACTTATTTTAGTTGAAAAAGTCATAATTCACATCCAACAGTCATTTAGAGTCAAAAGATTAAATGTTAAAATTTCATCATTATGGACCATTTTGGGAACGTTCGACATGTCCGGAGTCATCGTTTTTCATCCGAAAATTGATTTTTTGGACTGTACCAAAAATGCTTCAAAATGTCAATTGGATCGTGCCTCATGTTGAATAACCACTTTTTAAACACTCACGTTGACCAAAATTGCCATTTTTACAGAGTTTTCCTTACTCAAAAGCTTCAATTTTGACCCGTTTCAGGCACAGAAATGACTTTAAACACACTTATTTTAGTTGAAAAAGTCATAATTCACATCCAACAGTCATTTAGAGTCAAAAGATTAAATGTTAAAATTTCATCATTATAGACCATTTTGGGAACGTTCGGCATGTCCGGAGTCATCGTTTTTCATCCGAAAATTGAATTTTTGGACTGTACCAAAAATGATTCAAAATGTCAATTGGATCGTGCCTCATGTTGAATAACCACTTTTTAAACCCTCACAGTGACCAAAATGGCCATTTTTACAGAGTTTTGCTTACTCAAAAGCTTCAATTTTGACCCGTTTCAGTCACTGAAATGACTTTAAACACACTTATTTTAGTTGAAAAAGTCATAATTCACATCCAACAGTCATTTAGAGTCAAAAGATTAAATGTTAAAATGTCATCATTATAGACCATTTTGGGAACGTTCGACATGTCCGGAGTCATCGTTTTTCATCCTAAATCGATTTTTTGGACTGTACCAAAAATGATTCAAAATGTCAATTGGATTATGCCTCATGTTGAATAACCACTTTTTAAACCCTCACGGTGACCAAAATTGCCATTTTTACAGAGTTTTGCTTACTCAAAAGCTTCAATTTTGACCCGTTTCAGGCACAGAAATGACTTTAAACACACTTATTTTAGTTGAAAAAGTCATAATTCACATCCAACAGTCATTTAGAGTCAAAAGATTAAATGTTAAAATTTCATCATTATAGACCATTTTGGGAACGTTCGACATGTCCGGAGTCATCGTTTTTCATCCGAAAATTGATTTTTTGGACTGTACCAAAAATGCTTCAAAATGTCAATTGGATCGTGCCTCATGTTGAATAACCACTTTTTAAACACTCACGTTGACCAAAATTGCCATTTTTACAGAGTTTTCCTTACTCAAAAGCTTCAATTTTGACCCGTTTCAGGCACAGAAATGACTTTAAACACACTTATTTTAGTTGAAAAAGTCATAATTCACATCCAACAGTCATTTAGAGTCAAAAGATTAAATGTTAAAATTTCATCATTATAGACCATTTTGGGAACGTTCGGCATGTCCGGAGTCATCGTTTTTCATCCGAAAATTGAATTTTTGGACTGTACCAAAAATGATTCAAAATGTCAATTGGATCGTGCCTCATGTTGAATAACCACTTTTTAAACCCTCACAGTGACCAAAATGGCCATTTTTACAGAGTTTTGCTTACTCAAAAGCTTCAATTTTGACCCGTTTCAGTCACTGAAATGACTTTAAACACACTTATTTTAGTTGAAAAAGTCATAATTCACATCCAACAGTCATTTAGAGTCAAAAGATTAAATGTTAAAATGTCATCATTATAGACCATTTTGGGAACGTTCGACATGTCCGGAGTCATCGTTTTTCATCCTAAATCGATTTTTTGGACTGTACCAAAAATGATTCAAAATGTCAATTGGATTATGCCTCATGTTGAATAACCACTTTTTAAACCCTCACGGTGACCAAAATTGCCATTTTTACAGAGTTTTGCTTACTCAAAAGCTTCAATTTTGACCCGTTTCAGGCACAGAAATGACTTTAAACACACTTATTTTAGTTGAAAAAGTCATAATTCACATCCAACAGTCATTTAGAGTCAAAAGATTAAATGTTAAAATTTCATCATTATAGACCATTTTGGGAACGTTCGACATGTCCGGAGTCATCGTTTTTCATCCGAAAATTGATTTTTTGGACTGTACCAAAAATGCTTCAAAATGTCAATTGGATCGTGCCTCATGTTGAATAACCACTTTTTAAACACTCACGTTGACCAAAATTGCCATTTTTACAGAGTTTTCCTTGCTCAAAAGCTTCAATTTTGACCCGTTTCAGGCACAGAAATGACTTTAAACACACTTATTTTAGTTGAAAAAGTCATAATTCACATCCAACAGTCATTTAGAATCAAAAGATTAAATGTTAAAATTTCATCATTATAGACCATTTTGGGAACGTTCGGCATGTCCGGAGTCATCGTTTTTCATCCGAAAATTGATTTTTTGGACTGTACCAAAAATGATTCAAAATGTCAATTGGATCGTGCCTCATGTTGAATAACCACTTTTTAAACCCTCACAGTGACCAAAATGGCCATTTTTACAGAGTTTTGCTTACTCAAAAGCTTCAATTTTGACCCGTTTCAGGCACAGAAATGACTTTAAACACACTTATTTTAGTTGAAAAAGTCATAATTCACATCCAACAGTCATTTAGAGTCAAAAGATTAAATGTTAAAATTTCATCATTATAGACCATTTTGGGAACGTTCAACATGTCCGGAGTCATCGTTTTTCATCCTAAATCGATTTTTTGGACTGTACCAAAAATGATTCAAAATGTCAATTGGATTATGCCTCATGTTGAATAACCACTTTTTAAACACTCACGTTGACCAAAATTGCCATTTTTACAGAGTTTTCCTTACTCAAAAGCTTCAATTTTGACCCGTTTCAGGCACAGAAATGACTTTAAACACACTTATTTTAGTTGAAAAAGTCATAATTCACATCCAACAGTCATTTAGAGTCAAAAGATTAAATGTTAAAATTTCATCATTATAGACCATTTTGGGAACGTTCGGCATGTCCGGAGTCATCGTTTTTCATCCGAAAATTGAATTTTTGGACTGTACCAAAAATGATTCAAAATGTCAATTGGATCGTGCCTCATGTTGAATAACCACTTTTTAAACCCTCACAGTGACCAAAATGGCCATTTTTACAGAGTTTTGCTTACTCAAAAGCTTCAATTTTGACCCGTTTCAGTCACTGAAATGACTTTAAACACACTTATTTTAGTTGAAAAAGTCATAATTCACATCCAACAGTCATTTAGAGTCAAAAGATTAAATGTTAAAATGTCATCATTATAGACCATTTTGGGAACGTTCGACATGTCCGGAGTCATCGTTTTTCATCCTAAATCGATTTATTGGACTGTACCAAAAATGATTCAAAATGTCAATTGGATTATGCCTCATGTTGAATAACCACTTTTTAAACCCTCACGGTGACCAAAATTGCCATTTTTACAGAGTTTTGCTTACTCAAAAGCTTCAATTTTGACCCGTTTCAGGCACAGAAATGACTTTAAACACACTTATTTTAGTTGGAAAAGTCATAATTCACATCCAACAGTCATTTAGAGTCAAAAGATTAAATGTTAAAATTTCATCATTATAGACCATTTTGGGAACGTTCGACATGTCCGGAGTCATCGTTTTTCATCCGAAAATTGATTTTTTGGACTGTACCAAAAATGCTTCAAAATGTCAATTGGATCGTGCCTCATGTTGAATAACCACTTTTTAAACACTCACGTTGACCAAAATTGCCATTTTTACAGAGTTTTCCTTACTCAAAAGCTTCAATTTTGACCCGTTTCAGGCACAGAAATGACTTTAAACACACTTATTTTAGTTGAAAAAGTCATAATTCACATCCAACAGTCATTTAGAATCAAAAGATTAAATGTTAAAATTTCATCATTATAGACCATTTTGGGAACGTTCGGCATGTCCGGAGTCATCGTTTTTCATCCGAAAATTGATTTTTTGGACTGTACCAAAAATGATTCAAAATGTCAATTGGATCGTGCCTCATGTTGAATAACCACTTTTTAAACCCTCACAGTGACCAAAATGGCCATTTTTACAGAGTTTTGCTTACTCAAAAGCTTCAATTTTGACCCGTTTCAGTCACAGAAATGACTTTAAACACACTTATTTTAGTTGAAAAAGTCATAATTCACATCCAACAGTCATTTAGAGTCAAAAGATTAAATGTTAAAATTTCATCATTATAGACCATTTTGGGAACGTTCGACATGTCCGGAGTCATCGTTTTTCATCCTAAATCGATTTTTTGGACTGTACCAAAAATGATTCAAAATGTCAATTGGATTATGCCTCATGTTGAATAACCACTTTTTAAACCCTCACGGTGACCAAAATTGCCATTTTTACAGAGTTTTGCTTACTCAAAAGCTTCAATTTTGACCCGTTTCAGGCACAGAAATGACTTTAAACACACTTATTTTAGTTGAAAAAGTCATAATTCACATCCAACAGTCATTTAGAGTCAAAAGATTAAATGTTAAAATTTCATCATTATAGACCATTTTGGGAACGTTCGACATGTCCGGAGTCATCGTTTTTCATCCGAAAATTGATTTTTTGGACTGTACCAAAAATGATTCAAAATGTCAATTGGATCGTGCCTCATGTTGAATAACCACTTTTTAAACACTCACAGTGACCAAAATGGCCATTTTTACAGAGTTTTGCTTACTCAAAAGCTTCAATTTTGACCCGTTTCAGGCACAGAAATGACTTTAAACACACTTATTTTAGTTGAAAAAGTCATAATTCACATCCAACAGTCATTTAGAGTCAAAAGATTAAATGTTAAAATTTCATCATTATAGACCATTTTGGGAACGTTCGACATGTCCGGAGTCATTGTTTTTCATCCGAAAATTGATTTTTTGGACTGTACCAAAAATGCTTCAAAATGTCAATTGGATTATGCCTCATGTTGAATAACCACTTTTTAAACCCTCACGGTGACCAAAATTGCCATTTTTACAGAGTTTTGCTTACTCAAAAGCTTCAATTTTGACCTGTTTCAGGCACAGAAATGACTTTAAACACACTTATTTTAGTTGAAAAAGTCATAATTCACATCCAACAGTCATTTAGAGTCAAAAGATTAAATGTTAAAATTTCATCATTATAGACCATTTTGGGAACGTTCGACATGTCCGGAGTCATCGTTTTTCATCCGAAAATTGATTTTTTGGACTGTACCAAAAATGCTTCAAAATGTCAATTGGATCGTGCCTCATGTTGAATAACTACTTTTTAAACACTCACGTTGACCAAAATTGCCATTTTTACAGAGTTTTCCTTACTCAAAAGCTTCAATTTTGACCCGTTTCAGGCACAGAAATGACTTTAAACACACTTATTTTAGTTGAAAAAGTCATAATTCACATCCAACAGTCATTTAGAATCAAAAGATTAAATGTTAAAATTTCATCATTATAGACCATTTTGGGAACGTTCGGCATGTCCGGAGTCATCGTTTTTCATCCGAAAATTGATTTTTTGGACTGTACCAAAAATGATATAAAAAAATGTCAATTGGATCGTGCCTCATGTTGAATAACCACTTTTTAAACCCTCACAGTGACCAAAATGGCCATTTTTACAGAGTTTTGCTTACTCAAAAGCTTCAATTTTGACCCGTTTCAGGCACAGAAATGACTTTAAACACACTTATTTTAGTTGAAAAAGTCATAATTCACATCCAACAGTCATTTAGAGTCAAAAGATTAAATGTTAAAATTTCATCATTATAGACCATTTTGGGAACGTTCGACATGTCCGGAGTCATCGTTTTTCATCCTAAATCGATTTTTTGGACTGTACCAAAAATGATTCAAAATGTCAATTGGATTATGCCTCATGTTGAATAACCACTTTTTAAACCCTCACGGTGACCAAAATTGCCATTTTTACAGAGTTTTGCTTACTCAAAAGCTTCAATTTTGACCCGTTTCAGGCACAGAAATGACTTTAAACACACTTATTTTAGTTGAAAAAGTCATAATTCACATCCAACAGTCATTTAGAATCAAAAGATTAAATGTTAAAATGTCATCATTATAGACCATTTTGGGAACGTTCGACATGTCCGGAGTCATTGTTTTTCATCCGAAAATTGATTTTTTGGACTGTACCAAAAATGCTTCAAAATGTCAATTGGATTATGCCTCATGTTGAATAACCACTTTTTAAACCCTCACGGTGACCAAAATTGCCATTTTTACAGAGTTTTGCTTACTCAAAAGCTTCAATTTTGACCCGTTTCAGGCACAGAAATGACTTTAAACACACTTATTTTAGTTGAAAAAGTCATAATTCACATCCAACAGTCATTTAGAGTCAAAAGATTAAATGTTAAAATTTCATCATTATAGACCATTTTGGGAACGTTCGACATGTCCGGAGTCATCGTTTTTCATCCGAAAATCGATTTTTTGGACTGTACCAAAAATTATTCAAAATGTCAATTGGATCGTGCCTCATGTTGAATAACCACTTTTTAAACACTCACAGTGACCAAAATGGCCATTTTTACAGAGTTTTGCTGACTCAAAAGCTTCAATTTTGACCCGTTTCAGGCACAGAAATTACTTTAAACACACTTATTTTAGTTGAAAAAGTCATAATTCACATCCAACAGTCATTTAGAATCAAAAGATTAAATGTTAAAATGTCATCATTATAGACCATTTTGGGAACGTTCGACATGTCCGGAGTCATCGTTTTTCATCCGAAAATTGATTTTTGGGACTGTACCAAAAATTATTCAAAATGTCAATTGGATCGTGCCTCATGTTGAATAACCACTTTTTATACCCTCACAGTGACCAAAATTGCCATTTTTGCAGAGTTTTGCTTACTCAAAAGCTTCAATTTTGACCCGTTTCAGGCACAGAAATGACTTTAAACACACTTATTTTAGTTGAAAAAGTCATAATTCACATCCAACAGTCATTTAGAGTCAAAAGATTAAATGTTAAAATTTCATCATTATAGACCATTTTGGGAACGTTCGACATGTCCGGAGTCATCGTTTTTCATCCGAAAATTGATTTTTTGGACTGTACCAAAAATGCTTCAAAATGTCAATTGGATCGTGCCTCATGTTGAATAACCACTTTTTAAACCCTCACAGTGACCAAAATGGCCATTTTTACAGAGTTTTGCTTACTCAAAAGCTTCAATTTTGACCCGTTTCAGGCACAGAAATGACTTTAAACACACTTATTTTAGTTGAAAAAGTCATAATTCACATCCAACAGTCATTTAGAGTCAAAAGATTAAATGTTAAAATGTCATCATTATAGACCATTTTGGAACGTTCGACATGTCCGGAGTCATCGTTTTTCATCCGAAAATTGATTTTTGGGACTGTACCAAAAATGATTCAAAATGTCAATTGGATCGTGCCTCATGTTGAATAACCACTTTTTAAACCCTCACAGTGACCAAAATTGCCATTTTTACAGAGTTTTGCTTACTCAAAAGCTTCAATTTTGACCCGTTTCAGGCACAGAAATGACTTTAAACACACTTATTTTAGTTGAAAAAGTCATAATTCACATCCAACAGTCATTTAGAGTCAAAAGATTAAATGTTAAAATTTCATCATTATAGACCATTTTGGGAACGTTCGACATGTCCGGAGTCATCGTTTTTCATCCGAAAATTGATTTTTTGGACTGTATCAAAAATGCTTCAAAATGTCAATTGGATCGTGCCTCATGTTGAATAACCACTTTTTAAACACTCACGTTGACCAAAATTGCCATTTTTACAGAGTTTTCCTTACTCAAAAGCTTCAATTTTGACCCGTTTCAGGCACAGAAATGACTTTAAACACACTTAATTTAGTTGAAAAAGTCATAATGCACATCCAACAGTCATTTAGAGTCAAAAAATTAAATGTTAAAATTTCATCATTATAGACCATTTTGGGAACGTTCGACATGTCCGGAGTCATCGTTTTTCATCCGAAAATTGATTTTTTGGACTGTACCAAAAATGCTTCAAAATGTCAATTGGATCGTGCCTCATGTTGAATAACCACTTTTTAAACACTCACGTTGACCAAAATTGCCATTTTTACAGAGTTTTCCTTACTCAAAAGCTTCAATTTTGACCCGTTTCAGGCACAGAAATGACTTTAAACACACTTATTTTAGTTGAAAAAGTCATAATTCACATCCAACAGTCATTTAGAGTCAAAAGATTAAATGTTAAAATTTCATCATTCTAGACCATTTTGGGAACGTTCGGCATGTCCGGAGTCATCGTTTTTCATCCGAAAATTGATTTTTTGGACTGTACCAAAAATGATTCAAAATGTCAATTGGATCGTGCCTCATGTTGAATAACCACTTTTTAAACCCTCACAGTGACCAAAATGGCCATTTTTACAGAGTTTTGCTTACTCAAAAGCTTCAATTTTGACCCGTTTCAGTCACAGAAATGACTTTAAACACACTTATTTTAGTTGAAAAAGTCATAATTCACATCCAACAGTCATTTAGAGTCAAAAGATTAAATGTTAAAATTTCATCATTATAGACCATTTTGGGAGCGTTCGACATGTCCGGAGTCATCGTTTTTCATCCGAAAATTGATTTTTTGGACTGTACCAAAAATGATTCAAAATGTCAATTGGATCGTGCCTCATGTTGAATAACCACTTTTTAAACACTCACAGTGACCAAAATGGCCATTTTTACAGAGTTTTGCTTACTCAAAAGCTTCAATTTTGACCCGTTTCAGGCACAGAAATGACTTTAAACACACTTATTTTAGTTGAAAAAGTCATAATTCACATCCAACAGTCATTTAGAATCAAAAGATTAAATGTTAAAATTTCATCATTATAGACCATTTTGGGAACGTTCGGCATGTCCGGAGTCATCGTTTTTCATCCGAAAATTGATTTTTTGGACTGTAGCAAAAATGATTCAAAATGTCAATTGGATCGTGCCTCATGTTGAATAACCACTTTTTAAACCCTCACAGTGACCAAAATTGCCATTTTTACAGAGTTTTGCTTACTCAAAAGCTTCAATTTTGACCCGTTTCAGTCACAGAAATGACTTTAAACACACTTATTTTAGTTGAAAAAGTCATAATTCACATCCAACAGTCATTTAGAGTCAAAAGATTAAATGTTAAAATTTCATCATTATAGACCATTTTGGGAACGTTCGACATGTCCGGAGTCATCGTTTTTCATCCGAAAATCGATTTTTTGGACTGTACCAAAAATGATTCAAAATGTCAATTGCATCATGCCTCATGTTGAATAACCACTTTTTTAACCCTCACGTTGACCAAAATTGCCATTTTTACAGAGTTTTGCTTACTCAAAAGCTTCAATTTTGACCCGTTTCAGGCACAGAAATGACTTTAAACACACTTATTTTAGTTGAAAAAGTCATAATGCACATCCAACAGTCATTTCGAGTCAAAAGATTAAATGTTAAAATGTCATCATTATAGACCATTTTGGGAACGTTCGACATGTCCGGAGTCATCGTTTTTCATCCGAAAATTGATTTTTGGGACTGTACCAAAAATTATTCAAAATGTCAATTGGATCGTGCCTCATGTTGAATAACCACTTTTTATACCCTCACAGTGACCAAAATTGCCATTTTTGCAGAGTTTTGCTTACTCAAAAGCTTCAATTTTGACCCGTTTCAGGCACAGAAATGACTTTAAACACACTTATTTTAGTTGAAAAAGTCATAATTCACATCCAACAGTCATTTAGAGTCAAAAGATTAAATGTTAAAATTTCATCATTATAGATCATTTTGGGAACGTTCGACATGTCCGGAGTCATCGTTTTTCATCCGAAAATTGATTTTTTGGACTGTACCAAAAATGCTTCAAAATGTCAATTGGATCGTGCCTCATGTTGAATAACCACTTTTTAAACCCTCACAGTGACCAAAATGGCCATTTTTACAGAGTTTTGCTTACTCAAAAGCTTCAATTTTGACCCGTTTCAGGCACAGAAATGACTTTAAACACACTTATTTTAGTTGAAAAAGTCATAATTCACATCCAACAGTCATTTAGAGTCAAAAGATTAAATGTTAAAATGTCATCATTATAGACCATTTTGGAACGTTCGACATGTCCGGAGTCATCGTTTTTCATCCGAAAATTGATTTTTGGGACTGTACCAAAAATGATTCAAAATGTCAATTGGATCGTGCCTCATGTTGAATAACCACTTTTTAAACCCTCACAGTGACCAAAATTGCCATTTTTACAGAGTTTTGCTTACTCAAAAGCTTCAATTTTGACCCGTTTCAGGCACAGAAATGACTTTAAACACACTTATTTTAGTTGAAAAAGTCATAATTCACATCCAACAGTCATTTAGAGTCAAAAGATTAAATGTTAAAATTTCATCATTATAGACCATTTTGGGAACGTTCGACATGTCCGGAGTCATCGTTTTTCATCCGAAAATTGATTTTTTGGACTGTATCAAAAATGCTTCAAAATGTCAATTGGATCGTGCCTCATGTTGAATAACCACTTTTTAAACACTCACGTTGACCAAAATTGCCATTTTTACAGAGTTTTCCTTACTCAAAAGCTTCAATTTTGACCCGTTTCAGGCACAGAAATGACTTTAAACACACTTATTTTAGTTGAAAAAGTCATAATTCACATCCAACAGTCATTTAGAGTCAAAAGATTAAATGTTAAAATTTCATCATTATAGACCATTTTGGGAAAGTTCGACATGTCCGGAGTCATCGTTTTTCATCCGAAAATTGATTTTTTGGACTGTACCAAAAATGCTTCAAAATGTCAATTGGATCGTGCCTCATGTTGAATAACCACTTTTTAAACACTCACGTTGACAAAAATTGCCATTTTTACAGAGTTTTCCTTACTCAAAAGCTTCAATTTTGACCCGTTTCAGGCACAGAAATGACTTTAAACACACTTAATTTAGTTGAAAAAGTCATAATGCACATCCAACAGTCATTTAGAGTCAAAAAATTAAATGTTAAAATTTCATCATTATAGACCATTTTGGGAACGTTCGACATGTCCGGAGTCATCGTTTTTCATCCGAAAATTGATTTTTTGGACTGTACCAAAAATGCTTCAAAATGTCAATTGGATCGTGCCTCATGTTGAATAACCACTTTTTAAACACTCACGTTGACCAAAATTGCCATTTTTACAGAGTTTTCCTTACTCAAAAGCTTCAATTTTGACCCGTTTCAGGCACAGAAATGACTTTAAACACACTTATTTTAGTTGAAAAAGTCATAATTCACATCCAACAGTCATTTAGAGTCAAAAGATTAAATGTTAAAATTTCATCATTCTAGACCATTTTGGGAACGTTCGGCATGTCCGGAGTCATCGTTTTTCATCCGAAAATTGATTTTTTGGACTGTACCAAAAATGATTCAAAATGTCAATTGGATCGTGCCTCATGTTGAATAACCACTTTTTAAACCCTCACAGTGACCAAAATGGCCATTTTTACAGAGTTTTGCTTACTCAAAAGCTTCAATTTTGACCCGTTTCAGTCACAGAAATGACTTTAAACACACTTATTTTAGTTGAAAAAGTCATAATTCACATCCAACAGTCATTTAGAGTCAAAAGATTAAATGTTAAAATTTCATCATTATAGACCATTTTGGGAGCGTTCGACATGTCCGGAGTCATCGTTTTTCATCCGAAAATTGATTTTTTGGACTGTACCAAAAATGATTCAAAATGTCAATTGGATCGTGCCTCATGTTGAATAACCACTTTTTAAACACTCACAGTGACCAAAATGGCCATTTTTACAGAGTTTTGCTTACTCAAAAGCTTCAATTTTGACCCGTTTCAGGCACAGAAATGACTTTAAACACACTTATTTTAGTTGAAAAAGTCATAATTCACATCCAACAGTCATTTAGAATCAAAAGATTAAATGTTAAAATTTCATCATTATAGACCATTTTGGGAACGTTCGGCATGTCCGGAGTCATCGTTTTTCATCCGAAAATTGATTTTTTGGACTGTAGCAAAAATGATTCAAAATGTCAATTGGATCGTGCCTCATGTTGAATAACCACTTTTTAAACCCTCACAGTGACCAAAATTGCCATTTTTACAGAGTTTTGCTTACTCAAAAGCTTCAATTTTGACCCGTTTCAGTCACAGAAATGACTTTAAACACACTTATTTTAGTTGAAAAAGTCATAATTCACATCCAACAGTCATTTAGAGTCAAAAGATTAAATGTTAAAATTTCATCATTATAGACCATTTTGGGAACGTTCGACATGTCCGGAGTCATCGTTTTTCATCCGAAAATCGATTTTTTGGACTGTACCAAAAATGATTCAAAATGTCAATTGCATCATGCCTCATGTTGAATAACCACTTTTTTAACCCTCACGTTGACCAAAATTGCCATTTTTACAGAGTTTTGCTTACTCAAAAGCTTCAATTTTGACCCGTTTCAGGCACAGAAATGACTTTAAACACACTTATTTTAGTTGAAAAAGTCATAATGCACATCCAACAGTCATTTCGAGTCAAAAGATTAAATGTTAAAATGTCATCATTATAGACCATTTTGGGAACGTTCGACATGTCCGGAGTCATCGTTTTTCATCCGAAAATTGATTTTTGGGACTGTACCAAAAATTATTCAAAATGTCAATTGGATCGTGCCTCATGTTGAATAACCACTTTTTATACCCTCACAGTGACCAAAATTGCCATTTTTGCAGAGTTTTGCTTACTCAAAAGCTTCAATTTTGACCCGTTTCAGGCACAGAAATGACTTTAAACACACTTATTTTAGTTGAAAAAGTCATAATTCACATCCAACAGTCATTTAGAGTCAAAAGATTAAATGTTAAAATTTCATCATTATAGACCATTTTGGGAACGTTCGACATGTCCGGAGTCATCGTTTTTCATCCGATAATTGATTTTTTGGACTGTACCAAAAATGCTTCAAAATGTCAATTGGATCGTGCCTCATGTTGAATAACCACTTTTTAAACCCTCACAGTGACCAAAATGGCCATTTTTACAGAGTTTTGCTTACTCAAAAGCTTCAATTTTGACCCGTTTCAGGCACAGAAATGACTTTAAACACACTTATTTTAGTTGAAAAAGTCATAATTCACATCCAACAGTCATTTAGAGTCAAAAGATTAAATGTTAAAATGTCATCATTATAGACCATTTTGGAACGTTCGACATGTCCGGAGTCATCGTTTTTCATCCGAAAATTGATTTTTGGGACTGTACCAAAAATGATTCAAAATGTCAATTGGATCGTGCCTCATGTTGAATAACCACTTTTTAAACCCTCACAGTGACCAAAATTGCCATTTTTACAGAGTTTTGCTTACTCAAAAGCTTCAATTTTGACCCGTTTCAGGCACAGAAATGACTTTAAACACACTTATTTTAGTTGAAAAAGTCATAATTCACATCCAACAGTCATTTAGAGTCAAAAGATTAAATGTTAAAATTTCATCATTATAGACCATTTTGGGAACGTTCGACATGTCCGGAGTCATCGTTTTTCATCCGAAAATTGATTTTTTGGACTGTATCAAAAATGCTTCAAAATGTCAATTGGATCGTGCCTCATGTTGAATAACCACTTTTTAAACACTCACGTTGACCAAAATTGCCATTTTTACAGAGTTTTCCTTACTCAAAAGCTTCAATTTTGACCCGTTTCAGGCACAGAAATGACTTTAAACACACTTATTTTAGTTGAAAAAGTCATAATTCACATCCAACAGTCATTTAGAGTCAAAAGATTAAATGTTAAAATTTCATCATTATAGACCATTTTGGGAAAGTTCGACATGTCCGGAGTCATCGTTTTTCATCCGAAAATTGATTTTTTGGACTGTACCAAAAATGCTTCAAAATGTCAATTGGATCGTGCCTCATGTTGAATAACCACTTTTTAAACACTCACGTTGACAAAAATTGCCATTTTTACAGAGTTTTCCTTACTCAAAAGCTTCAATTTTGACCCGTTTCAGGCACAGAAATGACTTTAAACACACTTAATTTAGTTGAAAAAGTCATAATGCACATCCAACAGTCATTTAGAGTCAAAAAATTAAATGTTAAAATTTCATCATTATAGACCATTTTGGGAACGTTCGACATGTCCGGAGTCATCGTTTTTCATCCGAAAATTGATTTTTTGGACTGTACCAAAAATGCTTCAAAATGTCAATTGGATCGTGCCTCATGTTGAATAACCACTTTTTAAACACTCACGTTGACCAAAATTGCCATTTTTACAGAGTTTTCCTTACTCAAAAGCTTTAATTTTGACCCGTTTCAGGCACAGAAATGACTTTAAACACACTTATTTTAGTTGAAAAAGTCATAATTCACATCCAACAGTCATTTAGAGTCAAAAGATTAAATGTTAAAATTTCATCATTCTAGACCATTTTGGGAACGTTCGGCATGTCCGGAGTCATCGTTTTTCATCCGAAAATTGATTTTTTGGACTGTACCAAAAATGATTCAAAATGTCAATTGGATCGTGCCTCATGTTGAATAACCACTTTTTAAACCCTCACAGTGACCAAAATGGCCATTTTTACAGAGTTTTGCTTACTCAAAAGCTTCAATTTTGACCCGTTTCAGTCACAGAAATGACTTTAAACACACTTATTTTAGTTGAAAAAGTCATAATTCACATCCAACAGTCATTTAGAGTCAAAAGATTAAATGTTAAAATTTCATCATTATAGACCATTTTGGGAACGTTCGACATGTCCGGAGTCATCGTTTTTCATCCGAAAATCGATTTTTTGGACTGTACCAAAAATGATTCAAAATGTCAATTGGATCATGCCTCATGTTGAATAACCACTTTTTTAACCCTCACGTTGACCAAAATTGCCATTTTTACAGAGTTTTGCTTACTCAAAAGCTTCAATTTTGACCCGTTTCAGGCACAGAAATGACTTTAAACACACTTATTTTAGTTGAAAAAGTCATAATGCACATCCAACAGTCATTTAGAATCAAAAGACTAAATGTTAAAATTTCATCATTATAGACCATTTTGGGAACGTTCGGCATGTCCGGAGTCATCGTTTTTCATCCGAAAATTGATTTTTTGGACTGTAGCAAAAATGATTCAAAATGTCAATTGGATCGTGCCTCATGTTGAATAACCACTTTTTAAACACTCACAGTGACCAAAATTGCCATTTTTACAGAGTTTTGCTTACTCAAAAGCTTCAATTTTGACCCGTTTCAGTCACAGAAATGACTTTAAACACACTTATTTTAGTTGAAAAAGTCATAATTCACATCCAACAGTCATTTAGAGTCAAAAGATTAAATGTTAAAATTTCATCATTATAGACCATTTTGGGAACGTTTGACATGTCCGGAGTCATCGTTTTTCATCCGAAAATCGATTTTTTGGACTGTACCAAAAATGATTCAAAATGTCAATTGGATCATGCCTCATGTTGAATAACCACTTTTTTAACCCTCACGTTGACCAAAATTGCCATTTTTACAGAGTTTTGCTTACTCAAAAGCTTCAATTTTGACCCGTTTCAGGCACAGAAATGACTTTAAACACACTTATTTTAGTTTAAAAAGTCATAATGCACATCCAACAGTCATTTAGAGTCAAAAGATTAAATGTTAAAATTTCATCATTATAGACCATTTTGGGAACGTTCGACATGTCCGGAGTCATCGTTTTTCATCC
Organism: Lissotriton vulgaris; assembly: GCF_964263255.1. Classification (NCBI taxonomy): domain Eukaryota; kingdom Metazoa; phylum Chordata; class Amphibia; order Caudata; family Salamandridae; genus Lissotriton; species Lissotriton vulgaris. Next base: position 223,106 of record NW_028243138.1, read on the forward strand.
GAAAATTGATTTTTGGGACTGTACCGAAAATTATTCAAAATGTCAATTGGATCGTGCCTCATGTTGAATAACCACTTTTTAAACCCTCACAGTGACCAAAATGGCCATTTTTACAGAGTTTTGCTTACTCAAAAGCTTCAATTTTGACCCGTTTCAGGCACAGAAATGACTTTAAACACACTTATTTTAGTTGAAAAAGTCATAATTCACATCCAACAGTCATTTAGAGTCAAAAGATTAAATGTTAAAATTTCATCATTATAGACCATTTTGGGAACGTTCGACATGTCCGGAGTCATCGTTTTTCATCCGAAAATTGATTTTTTGGACTGTAGCAAAAATGATTCAAAATGTCAATTGGATCGTGCCTCATGTTGAATAACCTTTTTTTAAACTATCACAGTGAGCATAATTGCCATTTTTACAGAGTTTTGCTTACTCAAAAGCTTCAATTTTTACCCGTTTCAGGCACAGAAATTACTTTAAACACACTTATTTTAGTTGAAAAAGTCATAATGCACATCAAACAGTCATTTAGAGTCAAAAGATTAAATGTTAAAATTTCATCATTATAGACCATTTTGGGAACGTTCGACATGTCCGGAGTCATCGTTTTTCATCCGAATATTGATTTTTTGGACTGTACCAAAAATGCTTCAAAATGTCAATTGGATCGTGCCTCATGATGAATAACCACTTTTTAAACACTCACATTGACCAAAATTGCCATTTTTACAGAGTTTTCCTTACTCAAAAGCTTCAATATTGACCCGTTTCAGGCACAGAAATGACTTTAAACACACTTAATTTAGTTGAAAAAGTCATAATGCACATCCAACAGTCATTTAGAGTCAAAAGATTAAATGTTAAAATTTCATCATTATAGACCATTTTGGGAACGTTCGACATGTCCGGAGTCATCGTTTTTCATCCGAAAATTGATTTTTGGGACTGTACCAAAAATGATTCAAAATGTCAATTGGATCGTGCCTCATGTTGAATAACCACTTTTTAAACCCTCACAGTGACCAAAAGTACCATTTTTACAGAGTTTTGCTTACTCAAAAGCTTCAATTTTGACCCGTTTCCCGGACAGAAATGACTTTAAACACACTTATTTTAGTTGAAAAAGTCATAATTCACATCCAACAGTCATTTAGAGTCAAAAGATTAAATGTTAAAATTTCATCATTATAGACCATTTTGGGAACGTTCGACATGTCCGGAGTCATCGTTTTTCATCCTAAATCGATTTTTTGGAATGTACCAAAAATGATTCAAAATGTCAATTGGATTATGCCTCATGTTGAATAACCACTTTTTAAACCCTCACGGTGACCAAAATTGCCATTTTTACAGAGTTTTGCTTACTCAAAAGCTTCAATTTTGACCCGTTTCAGGCACAGAAATGACTTTAAACACACTTATTTTAGTTGAAAAAGTCATAATTCACATCCAACAGTCATTTAGAGTCAAAAGATTAAATGTTAAAATTTCATCATTATAGAACATTTTGGGAACGTTCGACATGTCCGGAGTCATCGTTTTTCATCCGAAAATTGATTTTTTGGACTGTACCAAAAATGATTCAAAATGTCAATTGGATCGTGCCTCATGTTGAATAACCACTTTTTAAACACTCACGTTGACCAAAATTGCCATTTTTACAGAGTTTTCCTTACTCAAAAGCTTCAATTTTGACCCGTTTCAGGCACAGAAATGACTTTAAACACACTTATTTTAGTTGAAAAAGTCATAATTCACATCCAAAAGTCATTTAGAATCAAAAGATTAAATGTTAAAATGTCATCATTATAGACCATTTTGGGAACGTTCGGCATGTCCGGAGTCATCGTTTTTCATCCGAAAATTGATTTTTTGGACTGTACCAAAAATGATTCAAAATGTCAATTGGATCGTGCCTCATGTTGAATAACCACTTTTTAAACCCTCACAGTGACCAAAATGGCCATTTTTACAGAGTTTTGCTTACTCAAAAGCTTCAATTTTGAGCCGTTTCAGTCACAGAAATGACTTTAAACACACTTATTTTAGTTGAAAAAGTCATAATTCACATCCAACAGTCATTTAGAGTCAAAAGATTAAATGTTAAAATTTCATCATTATAGACCATTTTGGGAACGTTCGACATGTCCGGAGTCATCGTTTTTCATCCGAAAATCGATTTTTTGGACTGTACCAAAAATGATTCAAAATGTCAATTGGATCATGCCTCATGTTGAATAACCACTTTTTTAACCCTCACGTTGACCAAAATTGCCATTTTTACAGAGTTTTGCTTACTCAAAAGCTTCAATTTTGACCCATTTCAGGCACAGAAATGACTTTAAACACACTTATTTTAGTTGAAAAAGTCATAATGCACATCCAACAGTCATTTAGAATCAAAAGACTAAATGTTAAAATTTCATCATTATAGACCATTTTGGGAACGTTCGGCATGTCCGGAGTCATCGTTTTTCATCCGAAAATTGATTTTTTGGACTGTACCAAAAATGATTCAAAATGTCAATTGGATCGTGCCTCATGTTGAATAACCACTTTTTAAACCCTCACAGTGACCAAAATGGCCATTTTTACAGAGTTTTGCTTACTCAAAAGCTTCAATGTTGACACGTTTCAGTCACAGAAATGACTTTAAACACACTTATTTTAGTTGAAAAAGTCATAATTCACATCCAACAGTCATTTAGAGTCAAAAGATTAAATGTTAAAATTTCATCATTATAGACCATTTTGGGAACGTTCGACATGTCCGGAGTCATCGTTTTTCATCCTAAATCGATTTTTTGGACTGTACCTAAAATGATTCAAAATGTCAATTGGATTATGCCTCATGTTGAATAACCACTTTTTAAACCCTCACGGTGACCAAAATTGCCATTTTTACAGAGTTTTGCTTACTCAAAAGCTTCAATTTTGACCCGTTTCAGGCACAGAAATGACTTTAAACACACTTATTTTAGTTGAAAAAGTCATAATTCACATCCAACAGTCATTTAGAGTCAAAAGATTAAATGTTAAAATTTCATCATTATAGACCATTTTGGGAGCGTTCGACATGTCCGGAGTCATCGTTTTTCATCCGAAAATTGATTTTTTGGACTGTACCAAAAATGATTCAAAATGTCAATTGGATCGTGCCTCATGTTGAATAACCACTTTTTAAACACTCACAGTGACCAAAATGGCCATTTTTACAGAGTTTTGCTTACTCAAAAGCTTCAATTTTGACCCGTTTCAGGCACAGAAATGACTTTAAACACACTTATTTTAGTTGAAAAAGTCATAATTCACATCCAACAGTCATTTAGAATCAAAAGATTAAATGTTAAAATTTCATCATTATAGACCATTTTGGGAACGTTCGGCATGTCCGGAGTCATCGTTTTTCATCCGAAAATTGATTTTTTGGACTGTAGCAAAAATGATTCAAAATGTCAATTGGATCGTGCCTCATGTTGAATAACCACTTTTTAAACCCTCACAGTGACCAAAATTGCCATTTTTACAGAGTTTTGCTTACTCAAAAGCTTCAATTTTGACCCGTTTCAGTCACAGAAATGACTTTAAACACACTTATTTTAGTTGAAAAAGTCATAATTCACATCCAACAGTCATTTAGAGTCAAAAGATTAAATGTTAAAATATCATCATTATAGACCATTTTGGGAACGTTCGACATGTCCGGAGTCATCGTTTTTCATCCGAAAATCGATTTTTTGGACTGTACCAAAAATGATTCAAAATGTCAATTGCATCATGCCTCATGTTGAATAACCACTTTTTTAACCCTCACGTTGACCAAAATTGCCATTTTTACAGAGTTTTGCTTACTCAAAAGCTTCAATTTTGACCCGTTTCAGGCACAGAAATGACTTTAAACACACTTATTTTAGTTGAAAAAGTCATAATGCACATCCAACAGTCATTTCGAGTCAAAAGATTAAATGTTAAAATGTCATCATTATAGACCATTTTGGGAACGTTCAACATGTCCGGAGTCATCGTTTTTCATCCGAAAATTGATTTTTGGGACTGTACCAAAAATGATTCAAAATGTCAATTGGATCGTGCCTCATGTTGAATAACCACTTTTTAAACCCTCACAGTGACCAAAATTGCCATTTTTACAGAGTTTTGCTTACTCAAAAGCTTCAATTTTGACCCGTTTCAGGCACAGAAATGACTTTAAACACACTTATTTTAGTTGAAAAAGTCATAATTCACATCCAACAGTCATTTAGAGTCAAAAGATTAAATGTTAAAATTTCATCATTATAGACCATTTTGGGAACGTTCGACATGTCCGGAGTCATCGTTTTTCATCCGAAAATTGATTTTTTGGACTGTATCAAAAATGCTTCAAAATGTCAATTGGATCGTGCCTCATGTTGAATAACCACTTTTTAAACACTCACGTTGACCAAAATTGCCATTTTTACAGAGTTTTCCTTACTCAAAAGCTTCAATTTTGACCCGTTTCAGGCACAGAAATGACTTTAAACACACTTATTTTAGTTGAAAAAGTCATAATTCACATCCAACAGTCATTTAGAGTCAAAAGATTAAATGTTAAAATTTCATCATTATAGACCATTTTGGGAAAGTTCGACATGTCCGGAGTCATCGTTTTTCATCCGAAAATTGATTTTTTGGACTGTACCGAAAATGCTTCAAAATGTCAATTGGATCGTGCCTCATGTTGAATAACAACTTTTTAAACACTCACGTTGACAAAAATTGCCATTTTTACAGAGTTTTCCTTACTCAAAAGCTTCAATTTTGACCCGTTTCAGGCACAGAAATGACTTTAAACACACTTAATTTAGTTGAAAAAGTCATAATGCACATCCAACAGTCATTTAGAGTCAAAAAATTAAATGTTAAAATTTCATCATTATAGACCATTTTGGGAACGTTCGACATGTCCGGAGTCATCGTTTTTCATCCGAAAATTGATTTTTTGGACTGTACCAAAAATGCTTCAAAATGTCAATTGGATCGTGCCTCATGTTGAATAACCACTTTTTAAACACTCACGTTGACCAAAATTGCCATTTTTACAGAGTTTTCCTTACTCAAAAGCTTCAATTTTGACCCGTTTCAGGCACAGAAATGACTTTAAACACACTTATTTTAGTTGAAAAAGTCATAATTCACATCCAACAGTCATTTAGAGTCAAAAGATTAAATGTTAAAATTTCATCATTCTAGACCATTTTGGGAACGTTCGGCATGTCCGGAGTCATCGTTTTTCATCCGAAAATTGATTTTTTGGACTGTACCAAAAATGATTCAAAATGTCAATTGGATCGTGCCTCATGTTGAATAACCACTTTTTAAACCCTCACAGTGACCAAAATGGCCATTTTTACAGAGTTTTGCTTACTCAAAAGCTTCAATTTTGACCCGTTTCAGTCACAGAAATGACTTTAAACACACTTATTTTAGTTGAAAAAGTCATAATTCACATCCAACAGTCATTTAGAGTCAAAAGATTAAATGTTAAAATTTCATCATTATAGACCATTTTGGGAGCGTTCGACATGTCCGGAGTCATCGTTTTTCATCCGAAAATTGATTTTTTGGACTGTACCAAAAATGATTCAAAATGTCAATTGGATCGTGCCTCATGTTGAATAACCACTTTTTAAACACTCACAGTGACCAAAATGGCCATTTTTACAGAGTTTTGCTTACTCAAAAGCTTCAATTTTGACCCGTTTCAGGCACAGAAATGACTTTAAACACACTTATTTTAGTTGAAAAAGTCATAATTCACATCCAACAGTCATTTAGAATCAAAAGATTAAATGTTAAAATTTCATCATTATAGACCATTTTGGGAACGTTCGGCATGTCCGGAGTCATCGTTTTTCATCCGAAAATTGATTTTTTGGACTGTAGCAAAAATGATTCAAAATGTCAATTGGATCGTGCCTCATGTTGAATAACCACTTTTTAAACCCTCACAGTGACCAAAATTGCCATTTTTACAGAGTTTTGCTTACTCAAAAGCTTCAATTTTGACCCGTTTCAGTCACAGAAATGACTTTAAACACACTTATTTTAGTTGAAAAAGTCATAATTCACATCCAACAGTCATTTAGAGTCAAAAGATTAAATGTTAAAATTTCATCATTATAGACCATTTTGGGAACGTTCGACATGTCCGGAGTCATCGTTTTTCATCCGAAAATAGATTTTTTGGACTGTACCAAAAATGATTCAAAATGTCAATTGCATCATGCCTCATGTTGAATAACCACTTTTTTAACCCTCACGTTGACCAAAATTGCCATTTTTACAGAGTTTTGCTTACTCAAAAGCTTCAATTTTGACCCGTTTCAGGCACAGAAATGACTTTAAACACACTTATTTTAGTTGAAAAAGTCATAATGCACATCCAACAGTCATTTCGAGTCAAAAGATTAAATGTTAAAATGTCATCATTATAGACCATTTTGGGAACGTTCGACATGTCCGGAGTCATCGTTTTTCATCCGAAAATTGATTTTTGGGACTGTACCAAAAATTATTCAAAATGTCAATTGGATCGTGCCTCATGTTGAATAACCACTTTTTATACCCTCACAGTGACCAAAATTGCCATTTTTGCAGAGTTTTGCTTACTCAAAAGCTTCAATTTTGACCCGTTTCAGGCACAGAAATGACTTTAAACACACTTATTTTAGTTGAAAAAGTCATAATTCACATCCAACAGTCATTTAGAGTCAAAAGATTAAATGTTAAAATTTCATCATTATAGACCATTTTGGGAACGTTCGACATGTCCGGAGTCATCGTTTTTCATCCGAAAATTGATTTTTTGGACTGTACCAAAAATGCTTCAAAATGTCAATTGGATCGTGCCTCATGTTGAATAACCACTTTTTAAACCCTCACAGTGACCAAAATGGCCATTTTTACAGTGTTTTGCTTACTCAAAAGCTTCAATTTTGACCCGTTTCAGGCACAGAAATGACTTTAAACACACTTATTTTAGTTGAAAAAGTCATAATTCACATCCAACAGTCATTTAGAGTCAAAAGATTAAATGTTAAAATGTCATCATTATAGACCATTTTGGAACGTTCGACATGTCCGGAGTCATCGTTTTTCATCCGAAAATTGATTTTTGGGACTGTACCAAAAATGATTCAAAATGTCAATTGGATCGTGCCTCATGTTGAATAACCACTTTTTAAACCCTCACAGTGACCAAAATTGCCATTTTTACAGAGTTTTGCTTACTCAAAAGCTTCAATTTTGACCCGTTTCAGGCACAGAAATGACTTTAAACACACTTATTTTAGTTGAAAAAGTCATAATTCACATCCAACAGTCATTTAGAGTCAAAAGATTAAATGTTAAAATTTCATCATTATAGACCATTTTGGGAACGTTCGACATGTCCGGAGTCATCGTTTTTCATCCGAAAATTGATTTTTTGGACTGTATCAAAAATGCTTCAAAATGTCAATTGGATCGTGCCTCATGTTGAATAACCACTTTTTAAACACTCACGTTGACCAAAATTGCCATTTTTACAGAGTTTTCCTTACTCAAAAGCTTCAATTTTGACCCGTTTCAGGCACAGAAATGACTTTAAACACACTTATTTTAGTTGAAAAAGTCATAATTCACATCCAACAGTCATTTAGAGTCAAAAGATTAAATGTTAAAATTTCATCATTATAGACCATTTTGGGAAAGTTCGACATGTCCGGAGTCATCGTTTTTCATCCGAAAATTGATTTTTTGGACTGTACCAAAAATGCTTCAAAATGTCAATTGGATCGTGCCTCATGTTGAATAACCACTTTTTAAACACTCACGTTGACAAAAATTGCCATTTTTACAGAGTTTTCCTTACTCAAAAGCTTCAATTTTGACCCGTTTCAGGCACAGAAATGACTTTAAACACACTTAATTTAGTTGAAAAAGTCAAAATGCACATCCAACAGTCATTTAGAGTCAAAAAATTAAATGTTAAAATTTCATCATTATAGACCATTTTGGGAACGTTCGACATGTCCGGAGTCATCGTTTTTCATCCGAAAATTGATTTTTTGGACTGTACCAAAAATGCTTCAAAATGTCAATTGGATCGTGCCTCATGTTGAATAACCACTTTTTAAACACTCACGTTGACCAAAATTGCCATTTTTACAGAGTTTTCCTTACTCAAAAGCTTCAATTTTGACCCGTTTCAGGCACAGAAATGACTTTAAACACACTTATTTTAGTTGAAAAAGTCATAATTCACATCCAACAGTCATTTAGAGTCAAAAGATTAAATGTTAAAATTTCATCATTCTAGACCATTTTGGGAACGTTCGGCATGTCCGGAGTCATCGTTTTTCATCCGAAAATTGATTTTTTGGACTGTACCAAAAATGATTCAAAATGTCAATTGGATCGTGCCTCATGTTGAATAACCACTTTTTAAACCCTCACAGTGACCAAAATGGCCATTTTTACAGAGTTTTGCTTACTCAAAAGCTTCAATTTTGACCCGTTTCAGTCACAGAAATGACTTTAAACACACTTATTTTAGTTGAAAAAGTCATAATTCACATCCAACAGTCATTTAGAGTCAAAAGATTAAATGTTAAAATTACATCATTATAGACCATTTTGGGAACGTTCGACATGTCCGGAGTCATCGTTTTTCATCCGAAAATCGATTTTTTGGACTGTACCAAAAATGATTCAAAATGTCAATTGGATCATGCCTCATGTTGAATAACCACTTTTTTAACCCTCACGTTGACCAAAATTGCCATTTTTACAGAGTTTTGCTTACTCAAAAGCTTCAATTTTGACCCGTTTCAGGCACAGAAATGACTTTAAACACACTTATTTTAGTTGAAAAAGTCATAATGCACATCCAACAGTCACTTAGAATCAAAAGACTAAATGTTAAAATTTCATCATTATAGACCATTTTGGGAACGTTCGGCATGTCCGGAGTCATCGTTTTTCATCCGAAAATTGATTTTTTGGACTGTACCAAAAATGATTCAAAATGTCAATTGGATCGTGCCTCATGTTGAATAACCACTTTTTAAACCCTCACAGTGACCAAAATTGCCATTTTTACAGAGTTTTGCTTACTCAAAAGCTTCAATTTTGACCCGTTTCAGTCACAGAAATGGCTTTAAACACACTTATTTTAGTTGAAAAAGTCATAATTCACATCCAACAGTCATTTAGAGTCAAAAGATTAAATGTTAAAATTTCATCATTATAGACCATTTTGGGAACGTTTGACATGTCCGGAGTCATCGTTTTTCATCCGAAAATCGATTTTTTGGACTGTACCAAAAATGATTCAAAATGTCAATTGAATCATGCCTCATGTTGAATAACCACTTTTTTAACCCTCACGTTGACCAAAATTGCCATTTTTACAGAGTTTTGCTTACTCAAAAGCTTCAATTTTGACCCGTTTCAGGCACAGAAATGACTTTAAACACACTTATTTTAGTTTAAAAAGTCATAATGCACATCCAACAGTCATTTAGAGTCAAAAGATTAAATGTTAAAATTTCATCATTATAGACCATTTTGGGAACGTTCGACATGTCCGGAGTCATCGTTTTTCATCCGAAAATTGATTTTTGGGACTGTACCAAAAATTATTCAAAATGTCAATTGGATCGTGCCTCATGTTGAATAACCACTTTTTAAACCCTCACAGTGACCAAAATGGCCATTTTTACAGAGTTTTGCTTACTCAAAAGCTTCAATTTTGACCCGTTTCAGGCACAGAAATGACTTTAAACACACTTATTTTAGTTGAAAAAGTCATAATTCACATCCAACAGTCATTTAGAGTCAAAAGATTAAATGTTAAAATTTCATCATTATAGACCATTTTGGGAACGTTCGACATGTCCGGAGTCATCGTTTTTCATCCGAAAATTGATTTTTTGGACTGTAGCAAAAATGATTCAAAATGTCAATTGGATCGTGCCTCATGTTGAATAACCTTTTTTTAAACTATCACAGTGAGCATAATTGCCATTTTTACAGAGTTTTGCTTACTCAAAAGCTTCAATTTTTACCCGTTTCAGGCACAGAAATTACTTTAAACACACTTATTTTAGTTGAAAAAGTCATAATGCACATCCAACAGTCATTTAGAGTCAAAAGATTAAATGTTAAAATTTCATCATTATAGACCATTTTGGGAACGTTCGACATGTCCGGAGTCATCGTTTTTCATCCGAAAATTGATTTTTGGGACTGTACCAAAAATGATTCAAAATGTCAATTGGATCGTGCCTCATGTTGAATAACCACTTTTTAAACCCTCACAGTGACCAAAAGTACCATTTTTACAGAGTTTTGCTTACTCAAAAGCTTCAATTTTGACCCGTTTCCCGGACAGAAATGACTTTAAACACACGTATTTTAGTTGAAAAAGTCATAATTCACATCCAACAGTCATTTAGAGTCAAAAGATTAAATGTTAAAATTTCATCATTATAGACCATTTTGGGAACGTTCGACATGTCCGGAGTCATCGTTTTTCATCCTAAATCGATTTTTTGGAATGTACCAAAAATGATTCAAAATGTCAATTGGATTATGCCTCATGTTGAATAACCACTTTTTAAACCCTCACGGTGACCAAAATTGCCATTTTTACAGAGTTTTGCTTACTCAAAAGCTTCAATTTTGACCCGTTTCAGGCACAGAAATGACTTTAAACACACTTATTTTAGTTGAAAAAGTCATAATTCACATCCAACAGTCATTTAGAGTCAAAAGATTAAATGTTAAAATTTCATCATTATAGAACATTTTGGGAACGTTCGACATGTCCGGAGTCATCGTTTTTCATCCGAAAATTGATTTTTTGGACTGTACCAAAAATGATTCAAAATGTCAATTGGATCGTGCCTCATGTTGAATAACCACTTTTTAAACACTCACGTTGACCAAAATTGCCATTTTTACAGAGTTTTCCTTACTCAAAAGCTTCAATTTTGACCCGTTTCAGGCACAGAAATGATTTTAAACACACTTATTTTAGTTGAAAAAGTCATAATTCACATCCAAAAGTCATTTAGAATCAAAAGATTAAATGTTAAAATGTCATCATTATAGACCATTTTGGGAACGTTCGGCATGTCCGGAGTCATCGTTTTTCATCCGAAAATTGATTTTTTGGACTGTACCAAAAATGATTCAAAATGTCAATTGGATCGTGCCTCATGTTGAACAACCACTTTTTAAACCCTCACAGTGACCAAAATGGCCATTTTTACAGAGTTTTGCTTACTCAAAAGCTTCAATTTTGAGCCGTTTCAGTCACAGAAATGACTTTAAACACACTTATTTTAGTTGAAAAAGTCATAATTCACATCCAACAGTCATTTAGAGTCAAAAGATTAAATGTTAAAATTTCATCATTATAGACCATTTTGGGAACGTTCGACATGTCCGGAGTCATCGTTTTTCATCCGAAAATCGATTTTTTGGACTGTACCAAAAATGATTCAAAATGTCAATTGGATCATGCCTCATGTTGAATAACCACTTTTTTAACCCTCACGTTGACCAAAATTGCCATTTTTACAGAGTTTTGCTTACTCAAAAGCTTCAATTTTGACCCGTTTCAGGCACAGAAATGACTTTAAACACACTTATTTTAGTTGAAAAAGTCATAATGCACATCCAACAGTCATTTAGAATCAAAAGACTAAATGTTAAAATTTCATCATTATAGACCATTTTGGGAACGTTCGGCATGTCCGGAGTCATCGTTTTTCATCCGAAAATTGATTTTTTGGACTGTACCAAAAATGATTCAAAATGTCAATTGGATCGTGCCTCATGTTGAATAACCACTTTTTAAACCCTCACAGTGACCAAAATGGCCATTTTTACAGAGTTTTGCTTACTCAAAAGCTTCAATGTTGACACGTTTCAGTCACAGAAATGACTTTAAACACACTTATTTTAGTTGAAAAAGTCATAATTCACATCCAACAGTCATTTAGAGTCAAAAGATTAAATGTTAAAATTTCATCATTATAGACCATTTTGGGAACGTTCGACATGTCCGGAGTCATCGTTTTTCATCCTAAATCGATTTTTTGGACTGTACCAAAAATGATTCAAAATGTCAATTGGATTATGCCTCATGTTGAATAACCACTTTTTAAACCCTCACGGTGACCAAAATTGCCATTTTTACAGAGTTTTGCTTACTCAAAAGCTTCAATTTTGAACCGTTTCAGGCACAGAAATGACTTTAAACACACTTATTTTAGTTGAAAAAGTCATAATTCACATCCAACAGTCATTTAGAGTCAAAAGATTAAATGTTAAAATTTCATCATTCTAGACCATTTTGGGAACGTTCGGCATGTCCGGAGTCATCGTTTTTCATCCGAAAATTGATTTTTTGGACTGTACCAAAAATGATTCAAAATGTCAATTGGATCGTGCCTCATGTTGAATAACCACTTTTTAAACCCTCACAGTGACCAAAATGGCCATTTTTACAGAGTTTTGCTTACTCAAAAGCTTCAATTTTGACCCGTTTCAGTCACAGAAATGACTTTAAACACACTTATTTTAGTTGAAAAAGTCATAATTCACATCCAACAGTCATTTAGAGTCAAAAGATTAAATGTTAAAATTTCATCATTATAGACCATTTTGGGAACGTTCGACATGTCCGGAGTCATCGTTTTTCATCCGAAAATCGATTTTTTGGACTGTACCAAAAATGATTCAAAATGTCAATTGGATCATGCCTCATGTTGAATAACCACTTTTTTAACCCTCACGTTGACCAAAATTGCCATTTTTACAGAGTTTTGCTTACTCAAAAGCTTCAATTTTGACCCGTTTCAGGCACAGAAATGACTTTAAACACACTTATTTTAGTTGAAAAAGTCATAATGCACATCCAACAGTCATTTAGAATCAAAAGACTAAATGTTAAAATTTCATCATTATAGACCATTTTGGGAACGTTCGGCATGTCCGGAGTCATCGTTTTTCATCCGAAAATTGATTTTTTGGACTGTACCAAAAATGATTCAAAATGTCAATTGGATCGTGCCTCATGTTGAATAACCACTTTTTAAACCCTCACAGTGACCAAAATTGCCATTTTTACAGAGTTTTGCTTACTCAAAAGCTTCAATTTTGACCCGTTTCAGTCACAGAAATGACTTTAAACACACTTATTTTAGTTGAAAAAGTCATAATTCACATCCAACAGTCATTTAGAGTCAAAAGATTAAATGTTAAAATTTCATCATTATAGACCATTTTGGGAACGTTTGACATGTCCGGAGTCATCGTTTTTCATCCGAAAATCGATTTTTTGGACTGTACCAAAAATGATTCAAAATGTCAATTGGATCATGCCTCATGTTGAATAACCACTTTTTTAACCCTCACGTTGACCAAAATTGCCATTTTTACAGAGTTTTGCTTACTCAAAAGCTTCAATTTTGACCCGTTTCAGGCACAGAAATGACTTTAAACACACTTATTTTAGTTTAAAAAGTCATAATGCACATCCAACAGTCATTTAGAGTCAAAAGATTAAATGTTAAAATTTCATCATTATAGACCATTTTGGGAACGTTCGACATGTCCGGAGTCATCGTTTTTCATCCGAAAATTGATTTTTGGGACTGTACCAAAAATTATTCAAAATGTCAATTGGATCGTGCCTCATGTTGAATAACCACTTTTTAAACCCTCACAGTGACCAAAATGGCCATTTTTACAGAGTTTTGCTTACTCAAAAGCTTCAATTTTGACCCGTTTCAGGCACAGAAATGACTTTAAACACACTTATTTTAGTTGAAAAAGTCATAATTCACATCCAACAGTCATTTAGAGTCAAAAGATTAAATGTTAAAATTTCATCATTATAGACCATTTTGGGAACGTTCGACATGTCCGGAGTCATCGTTTTTCATCCGAAAATTGATTTTTTGGACTGTAGCAAAAATGATTCAAAATGTCAATTGGATCGTGCCTCATGTTGAATAACCTTTTTTTAAACTATCACAGTGAGCATAATTGCCATTTTTACAGAGTTTTGCTTACTCAAAAGCTTCAATTTTTACCCGTTTCAGGCACAGAAATTACTTTAAACACACTTATTTTAGTTGAAAAAGTCATAATGCACATCAAACAGTCATTTAGAGTCAAAAGATTAAATGTTAAAATTTCATCATTATAGACCATTTTGGGAACGTTCGACATGTCCGGAGTCATCGTTTTTCATCCGAATATTGATTTTTTGGACTGTACCAAAAATGCTTCAAAATGTCAATTGGATCGTGCCTCATGATGAATAACCACTTTTTAAACACTCACATTGACCAAAATTGCCATTTTTACAGAGTTTTCCTTACTCAAAAGCTTCAATATTGACCCGTTTCAGGCACAGAAATGATTTTAAACACACTTAATTTAGTTGAAAAAGTCATAATGCACATCCAACAGTCATTTAGAGTCAAAAGATTAAATGTTAAAATTTCATCATTATAGACCATTTTGGGAACGTTCGACATGTCCGGAGTCATCGTTTTTCATCCGAAAATTGATTTTTGGGACTGTACCAAAAATGATTCAAAATGTCAATTGGATCGTGCCTCATGTTGAATAACCACTTTTTAAACCCTCACAGTGACCAAAAGTACCATTTTTACAGAGTTTTGCTTACTCAAAAGCTTCAATTTTGACCCGTTTCCCGGACAGAAATGACTTTAAACACACTTATTTTAGTTGAAAAAGTCATAATTCACATCCAACAGTCATTTAGAGTCAAAAGATTAAATGTTAAAATTTCATCATTATAGACCATTTTGGGAACGTTCGACATGTCCGGAGTCATCGTTTTTCATCCTAAATCGATTTTTTGGAATGTACCAAAAATGATTCAAAATGTCAATTGGATTATGCCTCATGTTGAATAACCACTTTTTAAACCCTCACGGTGACCAAAATTGCCATTTTTACAGAGTTTTGCTTACTCAAAAGCTTCAATTTTGACCCGTTTCAGGCACAGAAATGACTTTAAACACACTTATGTTAGTTGAAAAAGTCATAATTCACATCCAACAGTCATTTAGAGTCAAAAGATTAAATGTTAAAATTTCATCATTATAGAACATTTTGGGAACGTTCGACATGTCCGGAGTCATCGTTTTTCATCCGAAAATTGATTTTTTGGACTGTACCAAAAATGATTCAAAATGTCAATTGGATCGTGCCTCATGTTGAATAACCACTTTTTAAACACTCACGTTGACCAAAATTGCCATTTTTACAGAGTTTTCCTTACTCAAAAGCTTCAATTTTGACCCGTTTCAGGCACAGAAATGACTTTAAACACACTTATTTTAGTTGAAAAAGTCATAATTCACATCCAAAAGTCATTTAGAATCAAAGATTAAATGTTAAAATGTCATCATTATAGACCATTTTGGGAACGTTCGGCATGTCCGGAGTCATCGTTTTTCATCCGAAAATTGATTTTTTGGACTGTACCAAAAATGATTCAAAATGTCAATTGGATCGTGCCTCATGTTGAATAACCACTTTTTAAACCCTCACAGTGACCAAAATGGCCATTTTTACAGAGTTTTGCTTACTCAAAAGCTTCAATTTTGAGCCGTTTCAGTCACAGAAATGACTTTAAACACACTTATTTTAGTTGAAAAAGTCATAATTCACATCCAACAGTCATTTAGAGTCAAAAGATTAAATGTTAAAATTTCATCATTATAGACCATTTTGGGAACGTTCGACATGTCCGGAGTCATCGTTTTTCATCCGAAAATCGATTTTTTGGACTGTACCAAAAATGATTCAAAATGTCAATTGGATCATGCCTCATGTTGAATAACCACTTTTTTAACCCTCACGTTGACCAAAATTGCCATTTTTACAGAGTTTTGCTTACTCAAAAGCTTCAATTTTGACCCGTTTCAGGCACAGAAATGACTTTAAACACACTTATTTTAGTTGAAAAAGTCATAATGCACATCCAACAGTCATTTAGAATCAAAAGACTAAATGTTAAAATTTCATCATTATAGACCATTTTGGGAACGTTCGGCATGTCCGGAGTCATCGTTTTTCATCCGAAAATTGATTTTTTGGACTGTACCAAAAATGATTCAAAATGTCAATTGGATCGTGCCTCATGTTGAATAACCACTTTTTAAACCCTCACAGTGACCAAAATGGCCATTTTTACAGAGTTTTGCTTACTCAAAAGCTTCAATGTTGACACGTTTCAGTCACAGAAATGACTTTAAACACACTTATTTTAGTTGAAAAAGTCATAATTCACATCCAACAGTCATTTAGAGTCAAAAGATTAAATGTTAAAATTTCATCATTATAGACCATTTTGGGAACGTTCGACATGTCCGGAGTCATCGTTTTTCATCCTAAATCGATTTTTTGGACTGTACCAAAAATGATTCAAAATGTCAATTGGATTATGCCTCATGTTGAATAACCACTTTTTAAACCCTCACGGTGACCAAAATTGCCATTTTTACAGAGTTTTGCTTACTCAAAAGCTTCAATTTTGACCCGTTTCAGGCACAGAAATGACTTTAAACACACTTATTTTAGTTGAAAAAGTCATAATTCACATCCAACAGTCATTTAGAGTCAAAAGATTAAATGTTAAAATTTCATCATTATAGACCATTTTGGGAGCGTTCGACATGTCCGGAGTCATCGTTTTTCATCCGAAAATTGATTTTTTGGACTGTACCAAAAATGATTCAAAATGTCAATTGGATCGTGCCTCATGTTGAATAACCACTTTTTAAACACTCACAGTGACCAAAATGGCCATTTTTACAGAGTTTTGCTTACTCAAAAGCTTCAATTTTGACCCGTTTCAGGCACAGAAATGACTTTAAACACACTTATTTTAGTTGAAAAAGTCATAATTCACATCCAACAGTCATTTAGAATCAAAAGATTAAATGTTAAAATTTCATCATTATAGACCATTTTGGGAATGTTCGGCATGTCCGGAGTCATCGTTTTTCATCCGAAAATTGATTTTTTGGACTGTAGCAAAAATGATTCAAAATGTCAATTGGATCGTGCCTCATGTTGAATAACCACTTTTTAAACCCTCACAGTGACCAAAATTGCCATTTTTACAGAGTTTTGCTTACTCAAAAGCTTCAATTTTGACCCGTTTCAGTCACAGAAATGACTTTAAACACACTTATTTTAGTTGAAAAAGTCATAATTCACATCCAACAGTCATTTAGAGTCAAAAGATTAAATGTTAAAATTTCATCATTATAGACCATTTTGGGAACGTTCGACATGTCCGGAGTCATCGTTTTTCATCCGAAAATCGATTTTTTGGACAGTACCAAAAATGATTCAAAATGTCAATTGCATCATGCCTCATGTTGAATAACCACTTTTTTAACCCTCACGTTGACCAAAATTGCCATTTTTACAGAGTTTTGCTTACTCAAAAGCTTCAATTTTGACCCGTTTCAGGCACAGAAATGACTTTAAACACACTTATTTTAGTTGAAAAAGTCATAATGCACATCCAACAGTCATTTCGAGTCAAAAGATTAAATGTTAAAATGTCATCATTATAGACCATTTTGGGAACGTTCGACATGTCCGGAGTCATCGTTTTTCATCCGAAAATTGATTTTTGGGACTGTACTAAAAATGATTCAAAATGTCAATTGGATCGTGCCTCATGTTGAATAACCACTTTTTAAACCCTCACAGTGACCAAAATTGCCATTTTTACAGAGTTTTGCTTACTCAAAAGCTTCAATTTTGACCCGTTTCAGGCACAGAAATGACTTTAAACACACTTATTTTAGTTGAAAAAGTCATAATTCACATCCAACAGTCATTTAGAGTCAAAAGATTAAATGTTAAAATTTCATCATTATAGACCATTTTGGGAACGTTCGACATGTCCGGAGTCATCGTTTTTCATCCGAAAATTGATTTTTTGGACTGTATCAAAAATGCTTCAAAATGTCAATTGGATCGTGCCTCATGATGAATAACCACTTTTTAAACACTCACGTTGACAAAAATTGCCATTTTTACAGAGTTTTCCTTACTCAAAAGCTTCAATTTTGACCCGTTTCAGGCACAGAAATGACTTTAAACACACTTAATTTAGTTGAAAAAGTCATAATGCACATCCAACAGTCATTTAGAGTCAAAAAATTAAATGTTAAAATTTCATCATTATAGACCATTTTGGGAACGTTCGACATGTCCGGAGTCATCGTTTTTCATCCGAAAATTGATTTTTTGGACTGTACCAAAAATGCTTCAAAATGTCAATTGGATCGTGCCTCATGTTGAATAACCACTTTTTAAACACTCACGTTGACCAAAATTGCCATTTTTACAGAGTTTTCCTTACTCAAAAGCTTCAATTTTGACCCGTTTCAGGCACAGAAATGACTTTAAACACACTTATTTTAGTTGAAAAAGTCATAATTCACATCCAACAGTCATTTAGAGTCAAAAGATTAAATGTTAAAATTTCATCATTCTAGACCATTTTGGGAACGTTCGGCATGTCCGGAGTCATCGTTTTTCATCCGAAAATTGATTTTTTGGACTGTACCAAAAATGATTCAAAATGTCAATTGGATCGTGCCTCATGTTGAATAACCACTTTTTAAACCCTCACAGTGACCAAAATGGCCATTTTTACAGAGTTTTGCTTACTCAAAAGCTTCAATTTTGACCCGTTTCAGTCACAGAAATGACTTTAAACACACTTATTTTAGTTGAAAAAGTCATAATTCACATCCAACAGTCATTTAGAGTCAAAAGATTAAATGTTAAAATGTCATCATTATAGACCATTTTGGGAGCGTTCGACATGTCCGGAGTCATCGTTTTTCATCCGAAAATTGATTTTTTGGACTGTACCAAAAATGATTCAAAATGTCAATTGGATCGTGCCTCATGTTGAATAACCACTTTTTAAACACTCACAGTGACCAAAATGGCCATTTTTACAGAGTTTTGCTTACTCAAAAGCTTCAATTTTGACCCGTTTCAGGCACAGAAATGACTTTAAACACACTTATTTTAGTTGAAAAAGTCATAATTCACATCCAACAGTCATTTAGAGTCAAAAGATTAAATGTTAAAATGTCATCATTATAGACCATTTTGGGAGCGTTCGACATGTCCGGAGTCATCGTTTTTCATCCGAAAATTGATTTTTTGGACTGTACCAAAAATGATTCAAAATGTCAATTGGATCGTGCCTCATGTTGAATAACCACTTTTTAAACACTCACAGTGACCAAAATGGCCATTTTTACAGAGTTTTGCTTACTCAAAAGCTTCAATTTTGACCCGTTTCAGGCACAGAAATGACTTTAAACACACTTAATTTAGTTGAAAAAGTCATAATGCACATCCAACAGTCATTTAGAGTCAAAAGATTAAATGTTAAAATTTCATCATTATAGACCATTTTGGGAACGTTCGACATGTCCGGAGTCATCGTTTTTCATCCGAAAATTGATTTTTGGGACTGTACCAAAAATGATTCAAAATGTCAATTGGATCGTGCCTCATGTTGAATAACCACTTTTTAAACCCTCACAGTGACCAAAAGTACCATTTTTACAGAGTTTTGCTTACTCAAAAGCTTCAATTTTGACCCGTTTCCCGGACAGAAATGACTTTAAACACACTTATTTTAGTTGAAAAAGTCATAATTCACATCCAACAGTCATTTAGAGTCAAAAGATTAAATGTTAAAATTTCATCATTATAGACCATTTTGGGAACGTTCGACATGTCCGGAGTCATCGTTTTTCATCCTAAATCGATTTTTTGGAATGTACCAAAAATGATTCAAAATGTCAATTGGATTATGCCTCATGTTGAATAACCACTTTTTAAACCCTCACGGTGACCAAAATTGCCATTTTTACAGAGTTTTGCTTACTCAAAAGCTTCAATTTTGACCCGTTTCAGGCACAGAAATGACTTTAAACACACTTATGTTAGTTGAAAAAGTCATAATTCACATCCAACAGTCATTTAGAGTCAAAAGATTAAATGTTAAAATTTCATCATTATAGAACATTTTGGGAACGTTCGACATGTCCGGAGTCATCGTTTTTCATCCGAAAATTGATTTTTTGGACTGTACCAAAAATGATTCAAAATGTCAATTGGATCGTGCCTCATGTTGAATAACCACTTTTTAAACACTCACGTTGACCAAAATTGCCATTTTTACAGAGTTTTCCTTACTCAAAAGCTTCAATTTTGACCCGTTTCAGGCACAGAAATGACTTTAAACACACTTATTTTAGTTGAAAAAGTCATAATTCACATCCAAAAGTCATTTAGAATCAAAGATTAAATGTTAAAATGTCATCATTATAGACCATTTTGGGAACGTTCGGCATGTCCGGAGTCATCGTTTTTCATCCGAAAATTGATTTTTTGGACTGTACCAAAAATGATTCAAAATGTCAATTGGATCGTGCCTCATGTTGAATAACCACTTTTTAAACCCTCACAGTGACCAAAATGGCCATTTTTACAGAGTTTTGCTTACTCAAAAGCTTCAATTTTGAGCCGTTTCAGTCACAGAAATGACTTTAAACACACTTATTTTAGTTGAAAAAGTCATAATTCACATCCAACAGTCATTTAGAGTCAAAAGATTAAATGTTAAAATTTCATCATTATAGACCATTTTGGGAACGTTCGACATGTCCGGAGTCATCGTTTTTCATCCGAAAATCGATTTTTTGGACTGTACCAAAAATGATTCAAAATGTCAATTGGATCATGCCTCATGTTGAATAACCACTTTTTTAACCCTCACGTTGACCAAAATTGCCATTTTTACAGAGTTTTGCTTACTCAAAAGCTTCAATTTTGACCCGTTTCAGGCACAGAAATGACTTTAAACACACTTATTTTAGTTGAAAAAGTCATAATGCACATCCAACAGTCATTTAGAATCAAAAGACTAAATGTTAAAATTTCATCATTATAGACCATTTTGGGAACGTTCGGCATGTCCGGAGTCATCGTTTTTCATCCGAAAATTGATTTTTTGGACTGTACCAAAAATGATTCAAAATGTCAATTGGATCGTGCCTCATGTTGAATAACCACTTTTTAAACCCTCACAGTGACCAAAATGGCCATTTTTACAGAGTTTTGCTTACTCAAAAGCTTCAATGTTGACACGTTTCAGTCACAGAAATGACTTTAAACACACTTATTTTAGTTGAAAAAGTCATAATTCACATCCAACAGTCATTTAGAGTCAAAAGATTAAATGTTAAAATTTCATCATTATAGACCATTTTGGGAACGTTCGACATGTCCGGAGTCATCGTTTTTCATCCTAAATCGATTTTTTGGACTGTACCAAAAATGATTCAAAATGTCAATTGGATTATGCCTCATGTTGAATAACCACTTTTTAAACCCTCACGGTGACCAAAATTGCCATTTTTACAGAGTTTTGCTTACTCAAAAGCTTCAATTTTGACCCGTTTCAGGCACAGAAATGACTTTAAACACACTTATTTTAGTTGAAAAAGTCATAATTCACATCCAACAGTCATTTAGAGTCAAAAGATTAAATGTTAAAATTTCATCATTATAGACCATTTTGGGAGCGTTCGACATGTCCGGAGTCATCGTTTTTCATCCGAAAATTGATTTTTTGGACTGTACCAAAAATGATTCAAAATGTCAATTGGATCGTGCCTCATGTTGAATAACCACTTTTTAAACACTCACAGTGACCAAAATGGCCATTTTTACAGAGTTTTGCTTACTCAAAAGCTTCAATTTTGACCCGTTTCAGGCACAGAAATGACTTTAAACACACTTATTTTAGTTGAAAAAGTCATAATTCACATCCAACAGTCATTTAGAATCAAAAGATTAAATGTTAAAATTTCATCATTATAGACCATTTTGGGAACGTTCGGCATGTCCGGAGTCATCGTTTTTCATCCGAAAATTGATTTTTTGGACTGTAGCAAAAATGATTCAAAATGTCAATTGGATCGTGCCTCATGTTGAATAACCACTTTTTAAACCCTCACAGTGACCAAAATTGCCATTTTTACAGAGTTTTGCTTACTCAAAAGCTTCAATTTTGACCCGTTTCAGTCACAGAAATGACTTTAAACACACTTATTTTAGTTGAAAAAGTCATAATTCACATCCAACAGTCATTTAGAGTCAAAAGATTAAATGTTAAAATTTCATCATTATAGACCATTTTGGGAACGTTCGACATGTCCGGAGTCATCGTTTTTCATCCGAAAATCGATTTTTTGGACTGTACCAAAAATGATTCAAAATGTCAATTGCATCATGTCTCATGTTGAATAACCACTTTTTTAACCCTCACGTTGACCAAAATTGCCATTTTTACAGAGTTTTGCTTACTCAAAAGCTTCAATTTTGACCCGTTTCAGGCACAGAAATGACTTTAAACACACTTATTTTAGTTGAAAAAGTCATAATGCACATCCAACAGTCATTTCGAGTCAAAAGATTAAATGTTAAAATGTCATCATTATAGACCATTTTGGGAACGTTCGACATGTCCGGAGTCATCGTTTTTCATCCGAAAATTGATTTTTGGGACTGTACTAAAAATGATTCAAAATGTCAATTGGATCGTGCCTCATGTTGAATAACCACTTTTTAAACCCTCACAGTGACCAAAATTGCCATTTTTACAGAGTTTTGCTTACTCAAAAGCTTCAATTTTGACCCGTTTCAGGCACAGAAATGACTTTAAACACACTTATTTTAGTTGAAAAAGTCATAATTCACATCCAACAGTCATTTAGAGTCAAAAGATTAAATGTTAAAATTTCATCATTATAGACCATTTTGGGAACGTTCGACATGTCCGGAGTCATCGTTTTTCATCCGAAAATTGATTTTTTGGACTGTATCAAAAATGCTTCAAAATGTCAATTGGATCGTGCCTCATGTTGAATAACCACTTTTTAAACACTCACGTTGACCAAAATTGCCATTTTTACAGAGTTTTCCTTACTCAAAAGCTTCAATTTTGACCCGTTTCAGGCACAGAAATGACTTTAAACACACTTATTTTAGTTGAAAAAGTCATAATTCACATCCAACAGTCATTTAGAGTCAAAAGATTAAATGTTAAAATTTCATCATTATAGACCATTTTGGGAAAGTTCGACATGTCCGGAGTCATCGTTTTTCATCCGAAAATTGATTTTTTGGACTGTACCAAAAATGCTTCAAAATGTCAATTGGATCGTGCCTCATGTTGAATAACCACTTTTTAAACACTCACGTTGACAAAAATTGCCATTTTTACAGAGTTTTCCTTACTCAAAAGCTTCAATTTTGACCCGTTTCAGGCACAGAAATGACTTTAAACACACTTAATTTAGTTGAAAAAGTCATAATGCACATCCAACAGTCATTTAGAGTCAAAAAATTAAATGTTAAAATTTCATCATTATAGACCATTTTGGGAACGTTCGACATGTCCGGAGTCATCGTTTTTCATCCGAAAATTGATTTTTTGGACTGTACCAAAAATGCTTCAAAATGTCAATTGGATCGTGCCTCATGTTGAATAACCACTTTTTAAACACTCACGTTGACCAAAATTGCCATTTTTACAGAGTTTTCCTTACTCAAAAGCTTCAATTTTGACCCGTTTCAGGCACAGAAATGACTTTAAACACACTTATTTTAGTTGAAAAAGTCATAATTCACATCCAACAGTCATTTAGAGTCAAAAGATTAAATGTTAAAATTTCATCATTCTAGACCATTTTGGGAACGTTCGGCATGTCCGGAGTCATCGTTTTTCATCCGAAAATTGATTTTTTGGACTGTACCAAAAATGATTCAAAATGTCAATTGGATCGTGCCTCATGTTGAATAACCACTTTTTAAACCCTCACAGTGACCAAAATGGCCATTTTTACAGAGTTTTGCTTACTCAAAAGCTTCAATTTTGACCCGTTTCAGTCACAGAAATGACTTTAAACACACTTATTTTAGTTGAAAAAGTTATAATTCACATCCAACAGTCATTTAGAGTCAAAAGATTAAATGTTAAAATGTCATCATTATAGACCATTTTGGGAGCGTTCGACATGTCCGGAGTCATCGTTTTTCATCCGAAAATTGATTTTTTGGACTGTACCAAAAATGATTCAAAATGTCAATTGGATCGTGCCTCATGTTGAATAACCACTTTTTAAACACTCACAGTGACCAAAATGGCCATTTTTACAGAGTTTTGCTTACTCAAAAGCTTCAATTTTGACCCGTTTCAGGCACAGAAATGACTTTAAACACACTTATTTTAGTTGAAAAAGTCATAATTCACATCCAACAGTCATTTAGAATCAAAAGATTAAATGTTAAAATTTCATCATTATAGACCATTTTGGGAACGTTCGGCATGTCCGGAGTCATCGTTTTTCATCCGAAAATTGATTTTTTGGACTGTAGCAAAAATGATTCAAAATGTCAATTGGATCGTGCCTCATGTTGAATAACCACTTTTTAAACCCTCACAGTGACCAAAATTGCCATTTTTACAGAGTTTTGCTTACTCAAAAGCTTCAATTTTGACCCGTTTCAGTCACAGAAATGACTTTAAACACACTTATTTTAGTTGAAAAAGTCATAATTCACATCCAACAGTCATTTAGAGTCAAAAGATTAAATGTTAAAATTTCATCATTATAGACCATTTTGGGAACGTTCGACATGTCCGGAGTCATCGTTTTTCATCCGAAAATCGATTTTTTGGACTGTACCAAAAATGATTCAAAATGTCAATTGCATCATGCCTCATGTTGAATAACCACTTTATTAACCCTCACGTTGACCAAAATTGCCATTTTTACAGAGTTTTGCTTACTCAAAAGCTTCAATTTTGACCCGTTTCAGGCACAGAAATGACTTTAAACACACTTATTTTAGTTGAAAAAGTCATAATGCACATCCAACAGTCATTTCGAGTCAAAAGATTAAATGTTAAAATGTCATCATTATAGACCATTTTGGGAACGTTCGACATGTCCGGAGTCATCGTTTTTCATCCGAAAATTGATTTTTGGGACTGTACCAAAAATTATTCAAAATGTCAATTGGATCGTGCCTCATGTTGAATAACCACTTTTTATACCCTCACAGTGACCAAAATTGCCATTTTTGCAGAGTTTTGCTTACTCAAAAGCTTCAATTTTGACCCGTTTCAGGCACAGAAATGACTTTAAACACACTTATTTTAGTTGAAAAAGTCATAATTCACATCCAACAGTCATTTAGAGTCAAAAGATTAAATGTTAAAATTTCATCATTCTAGACCATTTTGGGAACGTTCGGCATGTCCGGAGTCATCGTTTTTCATCCGAAAATTGATTTTTTGGACTGTACCAAAAATGATTCAAAATGTCAATTGGATTGTGCCTCATGTTGAATAACCACTTTTTAAACCCTCACAGTGACCAAAATGGCAATTTTTACAGAGTTTTGCTTACTAAAAAGCTTCAATTTTGACCCGTTAGAGTCACAGAAAAGACTTTAAACACACTTATTTTAGTTGAAAAAGTCATAATTCACATCCAACAGTCATTTAGAGTCAAAAGATTAAATGTTAAAATTTCATCATTATAGACCATTTTGGGAACGTTCGACATGTCCGGAGTCATCGTTTTTCATCCGAAAATCGATTTTTTGGACTGTACCAAAAATGATTCAAAATGTCAATTGGATCATGCCTCATGTTGAATAACCACTTTTTAAACCCTCACAGTGACCAAAATGGCCATTTTTACAGAGTTTTGCTTACTTAAAAGCTTCAATTTTGACCCGTTTCAGTCACAGAAAAGACTTTAAACACACTTATTTTAGTTGAAAAAGTCATAATTCGCATCCAACAGTCATTTAGAGTCAAAAGATTAAATGTTAAAATTTCATCATTATAGACCATTTTGGGAACGTTCGACATGTCCGGAGTCATCGTTTTTCATCCGAATATTGATTTTTTGGACTGTACCAAAAATGCTTCAAAATGTCAATTGGATCGTGCCTCATGATGAATAACCACTTTTTAAACACTCACATTGACCAAAATTGCCATTTTTACAGAGTTTTCCTTACTCAAAAGCTTCAATATTGACCCGTTTCAGGCACAGAAATGACTTTAAACACACTTAATTTAGTTGAAAAAGTCATAATGCACATCCAACAGTCATTTAGAGTCAAAAGATTAAATGTTAAAATTTCATCATTATAGACCATTTTGGGAACGTTCGACATGTCCGGAGTCATCGTTTTTCATCCGAAAATTGATTTTTTGGACTGTACCAAAAATGCTTCAAAATGTCAATTGGATCGTGCCTCATGTTGAATAACCACTTTTTAAACACTCACGTTGACCAAAATTGCCATTTTTACAGAGTTTTCCTTACTCAAAAGCTTCAATTTTGACGCGTTTCAGGCACAGAAATGACTTTAAACACACTTATTTTAGTTGAAAAAGTCATAATTCACATCCAACAGTCATTTAGAGTCAAAAGATTAAATGTTAAAATTTCATCATTCTAGACCATTTTGGGAACGTTCGGCATGTCCGGAGTCATCGTTTTTCATCCGAAAATTGATTTTTTGGACTGTACCAAAAATGATTCAAAATGTCAATTGGGTTGTGCCTCATGTTGAATAACCACTTTTTAAACCCTCACAGTGACCAAAATGGCCATTTTTACAGAGTTTTGCTTACTAAAAAGCTTCAATTTTGACCCGTTACAGTCACAGAAAAGACTTTAAACACACTTATTTTAGTTGAAAAAGTCATAATTCACATCCAACAGTCATTTAGAGTCAAAAGATTAAATGTTAAAATTTCATCATTATAGACCATTTTGGGAACGTTCGACATGTCCGGAGTCATCGTTTTTTATCCGAAAATTGATTTCTGGGACTGTACCAAAAATGATTCAAAATGTCAATTGGATCGTGCCTCATGTTGAATAACCACTTTTTAAACCCTCACAGTGACCAAAATTGCCATTTTTACAGAGTTTTGCTTACTCAAAAGCTTCAATTTTGACCCGTTTCAGGCACAGAAATGACTTTAAACACACTTATTTTAGTTGAAAAAGTCATAATTCACATCCAACAGTCATTTAGAGTCAAAAGATTAAATGTTAAAATTTCATCATTATAGACCATTTTGGGAACGTTCGACATGTCCGGAGTCATCGTTTTTCATCCGAAAATTGATTTTTTGGACTGTACCAAAAATGCTTCAAAATGTCAATTGGATCGTGCCTCATGTTGAATAACCACTTTTTAAACACTCACGTTGACCAAAATTGCCATTTTTACAGAGTTTTCCTTACTCAAAAGCTTCAATTTTGACCCGTTTCAGGCACAGAAATGACTTTAAACACACTTATTTTAGTTGAAAAAGTCATAATTCACATCCAACAGTCATTTAGAGTCAAAAGATTAAATGTTAAAATTTCATCATTATAGACCATTTTGGGAACGTTCGGCATGTCCGGAGTCATCGTTTTTCATCCGAAAATTGAATTTTTGGACTGTACCAAAAATGATTCAAAATGTCAATTGGATCGTGCCTCATGTTGAATAACCACTTTTTAAACCCTCACAGTGACCAAAATGGCCATTTTTACAGAGTTTTGCTTACTCAAAAGCTTCAATTTTGACCCGTTTCAGTCACTGAAATGACTTTAAACACACTTATTTTAGTTGAAAAAGTCATAATTCACATCCAACAGTCATTTAGAGTCAAAAGATTAAATGTTAAAATGTCATCATTATAGACCATTTTGGGAACGTTCGACATGTCCGGAGTCATCGTTTTTCATCCTAAATCGATTTTTTGGACTGTACCAAAAATGATTCAAAATGTCAATTGGATTATGCCTCATGTTGAATAACCACTTTTTAAACCCTCACGGTGACCAAAATTGCCATTTTTACAGAGTTTTGCTTACTCAAAAGCTTCAATTTTGACCCGTTTCAGGCACAGAAATGACTTTAAACACACTTATTTTAGTTGAAAAAGTCACAATTCACATCCAACAGTCATTTAGAGTCAAAAGATTAAATGTTAAAATTTCATCATTATAGACCATTTTGGGAACGTTCGACATGTCCGGAGTCATCGTTTTTCATCCGAAAATCGATTTTTTGGACTGTACCAAAAATGATTCAAAATGTCAATTGGATCATGCCTCATGTTGAATAACCACTTTTTAAACCCTCACAGTGACCAAAATTGCCATTTTTACAGAGTTTTGCTTACTCAAAAGCTTCAATTTTGACCCGTTTCAGGCACAGAAATGACTTTAAACACACTTATTTTAGTTGAAAAAGTCATAATTCACATCCAACAGTCATTTAGAGTCAAAAGATTAAATGTTAAAATTTCATCATTCTAGACCATTTTGGGAACGTTCGGCATGTCCGGAGTCATCGTTTTTCATCCGAAAATTGATTTTTTGGACTGTACCAAAAATGATTCAAAATGTCAATTGGATCGTGCCTCATGTTGAATAACCACTTTTTAAACCCTCACAGTGACCAAAATGGCCATTTTTACAGAGTTTTGCTTACTCAAAAGCTTCAATTTTGACCCGTTTCAGTCACAGAAATGACTTTAAACACACTTATTTTAGTTGAAAAAGTCATAATTCACATCCAACAGTCATTTAGAGTCAAAAGATTAAATGTTAAAATTTCATCATTATAGACCATTTTGGGAACGTTCGACATGTCCGGAGTCATCGTTTTTCATCCGAAAATCGATTTTTTGGACTGTACCAAAAATGATTCAAAATGTCAATTGGATCATGCCTCATGTTGAATAACCACTTTTTTAACCCTCACGTTGACCAAAATTGCCATTTTTACAGAGTTTTGCTTACTCAAAAGCTTCAATTTTGACCCGTTTCAGGCACAGAAATGACTTTAAACACACTTATTTTAGTTGAAAAAGTCATAATGCACATCCAACAGTCATTTAGAATCAAAAGACTAAATGTTAAAATTTCATCATTATAGACCATTTTGGGAACGTTCGGCATGTCCGGAGTCATCGTTTTTCATCCGAAAATTGATTTTTTGGACTGTACCAAAAATGATTCAAAATGTCAATTGGATCGTGCCTCATGTTGAATAACCACTTTTTAAACCCTCACAGTGACCAAAATTGCCATTTTTACAGAGTTTTGCTTACTCAAAAGCTTCAATTTTGACCCGTTTCAGTCACAGAAATGACTTTAAACACACTTATTTTAGTTGAAAAAGTCATAATTCACATCCAACAGTCATTTAGAGTCAAAAGATTAAATGTTAAAATTTCATCATTATAGACCATTTTGGGAACGTTCGACATGTCCGGAGTCATCGTTTTTCATCCGAAAATTGATTTTTTGGACTGTAGCAAAAATGATTCAAAATGTCAATTGGATCGTGCCTCATGTTGAATAACCTTTTTTTAAACTATCACAGTGAGCATAATTGCCATTTTTACAGAGTTTTGCTTACTCAAAAGCTTCAATTTTTACCCGTTTCAGGCACAGAAATTACTTTAAACACACTTATTTTAGTTGAAAAAGTCATAATGCACATCAAACAGTCATTTAGAGTCAAAAGATTAAATGTTAAAATTTCATCATTATAGACCATTTTGGGAACGTTCGACATGTCCGGAGTCATCGTTTTTCATCCGAATATTGATTTTTTGGACTGTACCAAAAATGCTTCAAAATGTCAATTGGATCGTGCCTCATGATGAATAACCACTTTTTAAACACTCACATTGACCAAAATTGCCATTTTTACAGAGTTTTCCTTACTCAAAAGCTTCAATATTGACCCGTTTCAGGCACAGAAATGACTTTAAACACACTTAATTTAGTTGAAAAAGTCATAATGCACATCCAACAGTCATTTAGAGTCAAAAGATTAAATGTTAAAATTTCATCATTATAGACCATTTTGGGAACGTTCGACATGTCCGGAGTCATCGTTTTTCATCCGAAAATTGATTTTTGGGACTGTACCAAAAATGATTCAAAATGTCAATTGGATCGTGCCTCATGTTGAATAACCACTTTTTAAACCCTCACAGTGACCAAAAGTACCATTTTTACAGAGTTTTGCTTACTCAAAAGCTTCAATTTTGACCCGTTTCCCGGACAGAAATGACTTTAAACACACTTATTTTAGTTGAAAAAGTCATAATTCACATCCAACAGTCATTTAGAGTCAAAAGATTAAATGTTAAAATTTCATCATTATAGACCATTTTGGGAACGTTCGACATGTCCGGAGTCATCGTTTTTCATCCTAAATCGATTTTTTGGAATGTACCAAAAATGATTCAAAATGTCAATTGGATTATGCCTCATGTTGAATAACCACTTTTTAAACCCTCACGGTGACCAAAATTGCCATTTTTACAGAGTTTTGCTTACTCAAAAGCTTCAATTTTGACCCGTTTCAGGCACAGAAATGACTTTAAACACACTTATGTTAGTTGAAAAAGTCATAATTCACATCCAACAGTCATTTAGAGTCAAAAGATTAAATGTTAAAATTTCATCATTATAGAACATTTTGGGAACGTTCGACATGTCCGGAGTCATCGTTTTTCATCCGAAAATTGATTTTTTGGACTGTACCAAAAATGATTCAAAATGTCAATTGGATCGTGCCTCATGTTGAATAACCACTTTTTAAACACTCACGTTGACCAAAATTGCCATTTTTACAGAGTTTTCCTTACTCAAAAGCTTCAATTTTGACCCGTTTCAGGCACAGAAATGACTTTAAACACACTTATTTTAGTTGAAAAAGTCATAATTCACATCCAAAAGTCATTTAGAATCAAAGATTAAATGTTAAAATGTCATCATTATAGACCATTTTGGGAACGTTCGACATGTCCGGAGTCATCGTTTTTCATCCGAAAATTGATTTTTGGGACTGTACCAAAAATGATTCAAAATGTCAATTGGATCGTGCCTCATGTTGAATAACCACTTTTTAAACCCTCACAGTGACCAAAATTGCCATTTTTACAGAGTTTTGCTTACTCAAAAGCTTCAATTTTGACCCGTTTCAGGCACAGAAATGACTTTAAACACACTTATTTTAGTTGAAAAAGTCATAATTCACATCCAACAGTCATTTAGAGTCAAAAGATTAAATGTTAAAATTTCATCATTATAGACCATTTTGGGAACGTTCGACATGTCCGGAGTCATCGTTTTTCATCCGAAAATTGATTTTTTGGACTGTATCAAAAATGCTTCAAAATGTCAATTGGATCGTGCCTCATGTTGAATAACCACTTTTTAAACACTCACGTTGACCAAAATTGCCATTTTTACAGAGTTTTCCTTACTCAAAAGCTTCAATTTTGACCCGTTTCAGGCACAGAAATGACTTTAAACACACTTATTTTAGTTGAAAAAGTCATAATTCACATCCAACAGTCATTTAGAGTCAAAAGATTAAATGTTAAAATTTCATCATTATAGACCATTTTGGGAAAGTTCGACATGTCCGGAGTCATCGTTTTTCATCCGAAAATTGATTTTTTGGACTGTACCAAAAATGCTTCAAAATGTCAATTGGATCGTGCCTCATGTTGAATAACCACTTTTTAAACACTCACGTTGACAAAAATTGCCATTTTTACAGAGTTTTCCTTACTCAAAAGCTTCAATTTTGACCCGTTTCAGGCACAGAAATGACTTTAAACACACTTAATTTAGTTGAAAAAGTCATAATGCACATCCAACAGTCATTTAGAGTCAAAAAATTAAATGTTAAAATTTCATCATTATAGACCATTTTGGGAACGTTCGACATGTCCGGAGTCATCGTTTTTCATCCGAAAATTGATTTTTTGGACTGTACCAAAAATGCTTCAAAATGTCAATTGGATCGTGCCTCATGTTGAATAACCACTTTTTAAACACTCACGTTGACCAAAATTGCCATTTTTACAGAGTTTTCCTTACTCAAAAGCTTCAATTTTGACCCGTTTCAGGCACAGAAATGACTTTAAACACACTTATTTTAGTTGAAAAAGTCATAATTCACATCCAACAGTCATTTAGAGTCAAAAGATTAAATGTTAAAATTTCATCATTCTAGACCATTTTGGGAACGTTCGGCATGTCCGGAGTCATCGTTTTTCATCCGAAAATTGATTTTTTGGACTGTACCAAAAATGATTCAAAATGTCAATTGGATCGTGCCTCATGTTGAATAACCACTTTTTAAACCCTCACAGTGACCAAAATGGCCATTTTTACAGAGTTTTGCTTACTCAAAAGCTTCAATTTTGACCCGTTTCAGTCACAGAAATGACTTTAAACACACTTATTTTAGTTGAAAAAGTCATAATTCACATCCAACAGTCATTTAGAGTCAAAAGATTAAATGTTAAAATGTCATCATTATAGACCATTTTGGGAGCGTTCGACATGTCCGGAGTCATCGTTTTTCATCCGAAAATTGATTTTTTGGACTGTACCAAAAATGATTCAAAATGTCAATTGGATCGTGCCTCATGTTGAATAACCACTTTTTAAACACTCACAGTGACCAAAATGGCCATTTTTACAGAGTTTTGCTTACTCAAAAGCTTCAATTTTGACCCGTTTCAGGCACAGCAATGACTTTAAACACACTTATTTTAGTTGAAAAAGTCATAATTCACATCCAACAGTCATTTAGAATCAAAAGATTAAATGTTAAAATTTCATCATTATAGACCATTTTGGGAACGTTCGGCATGTCCGGAGTCATCGTTTTTCATCCGAAAATTGATTTTTTGGACTGTAGCAAAAATGATTCAAAATGTCAATTGGATCGTGCCTCATGTTGAATAACCACTTTTTAAACCCTCACAGTGACCAAAATTGCCATTTTTACAGAGTTTTGCTTACTCAAAAGCTTCAATTTTGACCCGTTAGAGTCACAGAAAAGACTTTAAACACACTTATTTTAGTTGAAAAAGTCATAATTCACATCCAACAGTCATTTAGAGTCAAAAGATTAAATGTTAAAATTTCATCATTATAGACCATTTTGGGAACGTTCGACATGTCCGGAGTCATCGTTTTTCATCCGAAAATCGATTTTTTGGACTGTACCAAAAATGATTCAAAATGTCAATTGGATCATGCCTCATGTTGAATAACCACTTTTTAAACCCTCACAGTGACCAAAATTGCCATTTTTACAGAGTTTTGCTTACTCAAAAGCTTCAATTTTGACCCGTTTCAGGCACAGAAATGACTTTAAACACACTTATTTTAGTTGAAAAAGTCATAAAGCACATCCAACAGTCATTTAGAGTCAAAACATTAAATGTTAAAATTTCATCATTATAGACCATTTTGGGAACGTTCGACATGTCCGGAGTCATCGTTTTTCATCCGAAAATTGATTTTTGGGACTGTACCAACAATGATTCAAAATGTCAATTGGATCGTGCCTCATGTTGAATAACCACTTTTTAAACACTCACGTTGACCAAAATTGCCATTTTTACAGAGTTTTCCTTACTCAAAAGCTTCAATTTTGACCCGTTTCAGGCACAGAAATGACTTTAAACACACTTATTTTAGTTGAAAAAGTCATAATTCACATCCAACAGTCATTTAGAGTCAAAAGATTAAATGTTAAAATTTCATCATTCTAGACCATTTTGGGAACGTTCGGCATGTCCGGAGTCATCGTTTTTCATCCGAAAATTGATTTTTTGGACTGTACCAAAAATGATTCAAAATGTCAATTGGATTGTGCCTCATGTTGAATAACCACTTTTTAAACCCTCACAGTGACCAAAATGGCCATTTTTACAGAGTTTTGCTTACTAAAAAGCTTCAATTTTGACCCGTTAGAGTCACAGAAAAGACTTTAAACACACTTATTTTAGTTGAAAAAGTCATAATTCACATCCAACAGTCATTTAGAGTCAAAAGATTAAATGTTAAAATTTCATCATTATAGACCATTTTGGGAACGTTCGACATGTCCGGAGTCATCGTTTTTCATCCGAAAATCGATTTTTTGGACTGTACCAAAAATGATTCAAAATGTCAATTGGATCATGCCTCATGTTGAATAACCACTTTTTAAACCCTCACAGTGACCAAAATTGCCATTTTTACAGAGTTTTGCTTACTCAAAAGCTTCAATTTTGACCCGTTTCAGGCACAGAAATGACTTTAAACACACTTATTTTAGTTGAAAAAGTCATAAAGCACATCCAACAGTCATTTAGAGTCAAAAGATTAAATGTTAAAATTTCATCATTATAGACCATTTTGGGAACGTTCGACATGTCCGGAGTCATCGTTTTTCATCCGAAAATTGATTTTTGGGACTGTACCAACAATGATTCAAAATGTCAATTGGATCGTGCCTCATGTTGAATAACCACTTTTTAAACCCTCACAGTGACCAAAAGTGCCATTTTTACAGAGTTTTGCTTACTCAAAAGCTTCAATTTTGACCCGTTTCAGGCACAGAAATGACTTTAAACACACTTATTTTAGTTGAAAAATTCATAATGCACATCCAACAGTCATTTAGAGTCAAAAGATTAAATGTTAAAATGTCATCATTATAGACCATTTTGGGAACGTTCGACATGTCCGGAGTCATTGTTTTTCATCCGAAAATTGATTTTTTGGACTGTACCAAAATTGATTCAAAATGTCAATTGGATCGGGCCTCATGTTGAATAACCACTTTTTAAACCCTCACAGTGACCAAAATGGCCATTTTTACAGAGTTTTGCTTACTCAAAAGCTTCAATTTTGACCCGTTTCAGGCACAGAAATGACTTTAAACACACTTATTTTAGTTGAAAAAGTCATAATTCACATCCAACAGTCATTTAGAGTCAAAAGATTAAATGTTAAAATTTCATCATTATAGACCATTTTGGGAACGTTCGCCATGTCCGGAGTCATCGTTTTTCATCCGAAAATTGAATTTTTGGACTGTACCAAAAATGATTCAAAATGTCAATTGGATCGTGCCTCATGTTGAATAACCACTTTTTGAACCCTCACAGTGACCAAAATGGCCATTTTTACAGAGTTTTGCTTACTCAAAAGCTTCAATTTTGACCCGTTTCAGGCACAGAAATTACTTTAAACACACTTATTTTAGTTGAAAAAGTCATAATTCACATCCAACAGTCATTTAGAGTCAAAAGAATAAATGTTAAAATTTCATCATTATAGACCATTTTGGGAACGTTCGGCATGTCCGGAGTCATCGTTTTTCATCCGAAAATTGATTTTTTGGACTGTACCAAAAATGATTCAAAATGTCAATTGGATCGTGCCTCATGTTGAATAACCACTTTTTAAACCCTCACAGTGACCAAAATGGCCATTTTTACAGAGTTTTGCTTACTTAAAAGCTTCAATTTTGACCCGTTTCAGTCACAGAAAAGACTTTAAACACACTTATTTTAGTTGAAAAAGTCATAATTCGCATCCAACAGTCATTTAGAGTCAAAAGATTAAATGTTAAAATTTCATCATTATAGACCATTTTGGGAACGTTCGACATGTCCGGAGTCATCGTTTTTCATCCGAATATTGATTTTTTGGACTGTACCAAAAATGCTTCAAAATGTCAATTGGATCGTGCCTCATGATGAATAACCACTTTTTAAACACTCACATTGACCAAAATTGCCATTTTTACAGAGTTTTCCTTACTCAAAAGCTTCAATATTGACCCGTTTCAGGCACAGAAATGACTTTAAACACACTTAATTTAGTTGAAAAAGTCATAATGCACATCCAACAGTCATTTAGAGTCAAAAGATTAAATGTTAAAATTTCATCATTATAGACCATTTTGGGAACGTTCGACATGTCCGGAGTCATCGTTTTTCATCCGAAAATTGATTTTTTGGACTGTACCAAAAATGCTTCAAAATGTCAATTGGATCGTGCCTCATGTTGAATAACCACTTTTTAAACACTCACGTTGACCAAAATTGCCATTTTTACAGAGTTTTCCTTACTCAAAAGCTTCAATTTTGACGCGTTTCAGGCACAGAAATGACTTTAAACACACTTATTTTAGTTGAAAAAGTCATAATTCACATCCAACAGTCATTTAGAGTCAAAAGATTAAATGTTAAAATTTCATCATTCTAGACCATTTTGGGAACGTTCGGCATGTCCGGAGTCATCGTTTTTCATCCGAAAATTGATTTTTTGGACTGTACCAAAAATGATTCAAAATGTCAATTGGGTTGTGCCTCATGTTGAATAACCACTTTTTAAACCCTCACAGTGACCAAAATGGCCATTTTTACAGAGTTTTGCTTACTAAAAAGCTTCAATTTTGACCCGTTACAGTCACAGAAAAGACTTTAAACACACTTATTTTAGTTGAAAAAGTCATAATTCACATCCAACAGTCATTTAGAGTCAAAAGATTAAATGTTAAAATTTCATCATTATAGACCATTTTGGGAACGTTCGACATGTCCGGAGTCATCGTTTTTTATCCGAAAATTGATTTCTGGGACTGTACCAAAAATGATTCAAAATGTCAATTGGATCGTGCCTCATGTTGAATAACCACTTTTTAAACCCTCACAGTGACCAAAATTGCCATTTTTACAGAGTTTTGCTTACTCAAAAGCTTCAATTTTGACCCGTTTCAGGCACAGAAATGACTTTAAACACACTTATTTTAGTTGAAAAAGTCATAATTCACATCCAACAGTCATTTAGAGTCAAAAGATTAAATGTTAAAATTTCATCATTATAGACCATTTTGGGAACGTTCGACATGTCCGGAGTCATCGTTTTTCATCCGAAAATTGATTTTTTGGACTGTACCAAAAATGCTTCAAAATGTCAATTGGATCGTGCCTCATGTTGAATAACCACTTTTTAAACACTCACGTTGACCAAAATTGCCATTTTTACAGAGTTTTCCTTACTCAAAAGCTTCAATTTTGACCCGTTTCAGGCACAGAAATGACTTTAAACACACTTATTTTAGTTGAAAAAGTCATAATTCACATCCAACAGTCATTTAGAGTCAAAAGATTAAATGTTAAAATTTCATCATTATAGACTATTTTGGGAACGTTCGGCATGTCCGGAGTCATCGTTTTTCATCCGAAAATTGAATTTTTGGACTGTACCAAAAATGATTCAAAATGTCAATTGGATCGTGCCTCATGTTGAATAACCACTTTTTAAACCCTCACAGTGACCAAAATGGCCATTTTTACAGAGTTTTGCTTACTCAAAAGCTTCAATTTTGACCCGTTTCAGTCACTGAAATGACTTTAAACACACTTATTTTAGTTGAAAAAGTCATAATTCACATCCAACAGTCATTTAGAGTCAAAAGATTAAATGTTAAAATGTCATCATTATAGACCATTTTGGGAACGTTCGACATGTCCGGAGTCATCGTTTTTCATCCTAAATCGATTTTTTGGACTGTACCAAAAATGATTCAAAATGTCAATTGGATTATGCCTCATGTTGAATAACCACTTTTTAAACCCTCACGGTGACCAAAATTGCCATTTTTACAGAGTTTTGCTTACTCAAAAGCTTCAATTTTGACCCGTTTCAGGCACAGAAATGACTTTAAACACACTTATTTTAGTTGAAAAAGTCACAATTCACATCCAACAGTCATTTAGAGTCAAAAGATTAAATGTTAAAATTTCATCATTATAGACCATTTTGGGAACGTTCGACATGTCCGGAGTCATCGTTTTTCATCCGAAAATTGATTTTTTGGACTGTACCAAAAATGCTTCAAAATGTCAATTGGATCATGCCTCATGTTGAATAACCACTTTTTAAACCCTCACAGTGACCAAAATGGCCATTTTTACAGAGTTTTGCTTACTAAAAAGCTTCAATTTTGACCCGTTAGAGTCACAGAAAAGACTTTAAACACACTTATTTTAGTTGAAAAAGTCATAATTCACATCCAACAGTCATTTAGAGTCAAAAGATTAAATGTTAAAATTTCATCATTATAGACCATTTTGGGAACGTTCGACATGTCCGGAGTCATCGTTTTTCATCCGAAAATCGATTTTTTGGACTGTACCAAAAATGATTCAAAATGTCAATTGGATCATGCCTCATGTTGAATAACCACTTTTTAAACCCTCACAGTGACCAAAATTGCCATTTTTACAGAGTTTTGCTTACTCAAAAGCTTCAATTTTGACCCGTTTCAGGCACAGAAATGACTTTAAACACACTTATTTTAGTTGAAAAAGTCATAAAGCACATCCAACAGTCATTTAGAGTCAAAAGATTAAATGTTAAAATTTCATCATTATAGACCATTTTGGGAACGTTCGACATGTCCGGAGTCATCGTTTTTCATCCGAAAATTGATTTTTGGGACTGTACCAACAATGATTCAAAATGTCAATTGGATCGTGCCTCATGTTGAATAACCACTTTTTAAACCCTCACAGTGACCAAAAGTGCCATTTTTACAGAGTTTTGCTTACTCAAAAGCTTCAATTTTGACCCGTTTCAGGCACAGAAATGACTTTAAACACACTTATTTTAGTTGAAAAATTCATAATGCACATCCAACAGTCATTTAGAGTCAAAAGATTAAATGTTAAAATGTCATCATTATAGACCATTTTGGGAACGTTCGACATGTCCGGAGTCATTGTTTTTCATCCGAAAATTGATTTTTTGGACTGTACCAAAAATGATTCAAAATGTCAATTGGATCGGGCCTCATGTTGAATAACCACTTTTTAAACCCTCACAGTGACCAAAATGGCCATTTTTACAGAGTTTTGCTTACTCAAAAGCTTCAATTTTGACCCGTTTCAGGCACAGAAATGACTTTAAACACACTTATTTTAGTTGAAAAAGTCATAATTCACATCCAACAGTCATTTAGAGTCAAAAGATTAAATGTTAAAATTTCATCATTATAGACCATTTTGGGAACGTTCGCCATGTCCGGAGTCATCGTTTTTCATCCGAAAATTGAATTTTTGGACTGTACCAAAAATGATTCAAAATGTCAATTGGATCGTGCCTCATGTTGAATAACCACTTTTTGAACCCTCACAGTGACCAAAATGGCCATTTTTACAGAGTTTTGCTTACTCAAAAGCTTCAATTTTGACCCGTTTCAGGCACAGAAATGACTTTAAACACACTTATTTTAGTTGAAAAAGTCATAATTCACATCCAACAGTCATTTAGAGTCAAAAGAATAAATGTTAAAATTTCATCATTATAGACCATTTTGGGAACGTTCGGCATGTCCGGAGTCATCGTTTTTCATCCGAAAATTGATTTTTTGGACTGTACCAAAAATGATTCAAAATGTCAATTGGATCGTGCCTCATGTTGAATAACCACTTTTTAAACCCTCACAGTGACCAAAATGGCCATTTTTACAGAGTTTTGCTTACTTAAAAGCTTCAATTTTGACCCGTTTCAGTCACAGAAAAGACTTTAAACACACTTATTTTAGTTGAAAAAGTCATAATTCGCATCCAACAGTCATTTAGAGTCAAAAGATTAAATGTTAAAATTTCATCATTATAGACCATTTTGGGAACGTTCGACATGTCCGGAGTCATCGTTTTTCATCCGAATATTGATTTTTTGGACTGTACCAAAAATGCTTCAAAATGTCAATTGGATCGTGCCTCATGATGAATAACCACTTTTTAAACACTCACATTGACCAAAATTGCCATTTTTACAGAGTTTTCCTTACTCAAAAGCTTCAATATTGACCCGTTTCAGGCACAGAAATGACTTTAAACACACTTAATTTAGTTGAAAAAGTCATAATGCACATCCAACAGTCATTTAGAGTCAAAAGATTAAATGTTAAAATTTCATCATTATAGACCATTTTGGGAACGTTCGACATGTCCGGAGTCATCGTTTTTCATCCGAAAATTGATTTTTTGGACTGTACCAAAAATGCTTCAAAATGTCAATTGGATCGTGCCTCATGTTGAATAACCACTTTTTAAACACTCACGTTGACCAAAATTGCCATTTTTACAGAGTTTTCCTTACTCAAAAGCTTCAATTTTGACGCGTTTCAGGCACAGAAATGACTTTAAACACACTTATTTTAGTTGAAAAAGTCATAATTCACATCCAACAGTCATTTAGAGTCAAAAGATTAAATGTTAAAATTTCATCATTCTAGACCATTTTGGGAACGTTCGGCATGTCCGGAGTCATCGTTTTTCATCCGAAAATTGATTTTTTGGACTGTACCAAAAATGATTCAAAATGTCAATTGGGTTGTGCCTCATGTTGAATAACCACTTTTTAAACCCTCACAGTGACCAAAATGGCCATTTTTACAGAGTTTTGCTTACTAAAAAGCTTCAATTTTGACCCGTTACAGTCACAGAAAAGACTTTAAACACACTTATTTTAGTTGAAAAAGTCATAATTCACATCCAACAGTCATTTAGAGTCAAAAGATTAAATGTTAAAATTTCATCATTATAGACCATTTTGGGAACGTTCGACATGTCCGGAGTCATCGTTTTTTATCCGAAAATTGATTTCTGGGACTGTACCAAAAATGATTCAAAATGTCAATTGGATCGTGCCTCATGTTGAATAACCACTTTTTAAACCCTCACAGTGACCAAAATTGCCATTTTTACAGAGTTTTGCTTACTCAAAAGCTTCAATTTTGACCCGTTTCAGGCACAGAAATGACTTTAAACACACTTATTTTAGTTGAAAAAGTCATAATTCACATCCAACAGTCATTTAGAGTCAAAAGATTAAATGTTAAAATTTCATCATTATAGACCATTTTGGGAACGTTCGACATGTCCGGAGTCATCGTTTTTCATCCGAAAATTGATTTTTTGGACTGTACCAAAAATGCTTCAAAATGTCAATTGGATCGTGCCTCATGTTGAATAACCACTTTTTAAACACTCACGTTGACCAAAATTGCCATTTTTACAGAGTTTTCCTTACTCAAAAGCTTCAATTTTGACCCGTTTCAGGCACAGAAATGACTTTAAACACACTTATTTTAGTTGAAAAAGTCATAATTCACATCCAACAGTCATTTAGAGTCAAAAGATTAAATGTTAAAATGTCATCATTATAGACCATTTTGGGAACGTTCGGCATGTCCGGAGTCATCGTTTTTCATCCGAAAATTGAATTTTTGGACTGTACCAAAAATGATTCAAAATGTCAATTGGATCGTGCCTCATGTTGAATAACCACTTTTTAAACCCTCACAGTGACCAAAATGGCCATTTTTACAGAGTTTTGCTTACTCAAAAGCTTCAATTTTGACCCGTTTCAGTCACTGAAATGACTTTAAACACACTTATTTTAGTTGAAAAAGTCATAATTCACATCCAACAGTCATTTAGAGTCAAAAGATTAAATGTTAAAATGTCATCATTATAGACCATTTTGGGAACGTTCGACATGTCCGGAGTCATCGTTTTTCATCCTAAATCGATTTTTTGGACTGTACCAAAAATGATTCAAAATGTCAATTGGATTATGCCTCATGTTGAATAACCACTTTTTAAACCCTCACGGTGACCAAAATTGCCATTTTTACAGAGTTTTGCTTACTCAAAAGCTTCAATTTTGACCCGTTTCAGGCACAGAAATGACTTTAAACACACTTATTTTAGTTGAAAAAGTCACAATTCACATCCAACAGTCATTTAGAGTCAAAAGATTAAATGTTAAAATTTCATCATTATAGACCATTTTGGGAACGTTCGACATGTCCGGAGTCATCGTTTTTCATCCGAAAATTGATTTTTTGGACTGTACCAAAAATGCTTCAAAATGTCAATTGGATCGTGCCTCATGTTGAATAACCACTTTTTAAACACTCACGTTGACCAAAATTGCCATTTTTACAGAGTTTTCCTTACTCAAAAGCTTCAATTTTGACCCGTTTCAGGCACAGAAATGACTTTAAACACACTTATTTTAGTTGAAAAAGTCATAATTCACATCCAACAGTCATTTAGAATCAAAAGATTAAATGTTAAAATTTCATCATTATAGACCATTTTGGGAACGTTCGGCATGTCCGGAGTCATCGTTTTTCATCCGAAAATTGATTTTTTGGACTGTACCAAAAATGATTCAAAATGTCAATTGGATCGTGCCTCATGTTGAATAACCACTTTTTAAACCCTCACAGTGACCAAAATGGCCATTTTTACAGAGTTTTGCTTACTCAAAAGCTTCAATTTTGACCCGTTTCAGTCACAGAAATGACTTTAAACACACTTATTTTAGTTGAAAAAGTCATAATTCACATCCAACAGTCATTTAGAGTCAAAAGATTAAATGTTAAAATTTCATCATTATAGACCATTTTGGGAACGTTCGACATGTCCGGAGTCATCGTTTTTCATCCTAAATCGATTTTTTGGACTGTACCAAAAATGATTCAAAATGTCAATTGGATTATGCCTCATGTTGAATAACCACTTTTTAAACACTCACAGTGACCAAAATGGCCATTTTTACAGAGTTTTGCTTACTAAAAAGCTTCAATTTTGACCCGTTACAGTCACAGAAAAGACTTTAAACACACTTATTTTAGTTGAAAAAGTCATAATTCACATCCAACAGTCATTTAGAGTCAAAAGATTAAATGTTAAAATTTCATCATTATAGACCATTTTGGGAACGTTCGACATGTCCGGAGTCATCGTTTTTTATCCGAAAATTGATTTCTGGGACTGTACCAAAAATGATTCAAAATGTCAATTGGATCGTGCCTCATGTTGAATAACCACTTTTTAAACCCTCACAGTGACCAAAATTGCCATTTTTACAGAGTTTTGCTTACTCAAAAGCTTCAATTTTGACCCGTTTCAGGCACAGAAATGACTTTAAACACACTTATTTTAGTTGAAAAAGTCATAATTCACATCCAACAGTCATTTAGAGTCAAAAGATTAAATGTTAAAATTTCATCATTATAGACCATTTTGGGAACGTTCGACATGTCCGGAGTCATCGTTTTTCATCCGAAAATTGATTTTTTGGACTGTACCAAAAATGCTTCAAAATGTCAATTGGATCGTGCCTCATGTTGAATAACCACTTTTTAAACACTCACGTTGACCAAAATTGCCATTTTTACAGAGTTTTCCTTACTCAAAAGCTTCAATTTTGACCCGTTTCAGGCACAGAAATGACTTTAAACACACTTATTTTAGTTGAAAAAGTCATAATTCACATCCAACAGTCATTTAGAGTCAAAAGATTAAATGTTAAAATGTCATCATTATAGACCATTTTGGGAACGTTCGGCATGTCCGGAGTCATCGTTTTTCATCCGAAAATTGAATTTTTGGACTGTACCAAAAATGATTCAAAATGTCAATTGGATCGTGCCTCATGTTGAATAACCACTTTTTAAACCCTCACAGTGACCAAAATGGCCATTTTTACAGAGTTTTGCTTACTCAAAAGCTTCAATTTTGACCCGTTTCAGTCACTGAAATGACTTTAAACACACTTATTTTAGTTGAAAAAGTCATAATTCACATCCAACAGTCATTTAGAGTCAAAAGATTAAATGTTAAAATGTCATCATTATAGACCATTTTGGGAACGTTCGACATGTCCGGAGTCATCGTTTTTCATCCTAAATCGATTTTTTGGACTGTACCAAAAATGATTCAAAATGTCAATTGGATTATGCCTCATGTTGAATAACCACTTTTTAAACCCTCACGGTGACCAAAATTGCCATTTTTACAGAGTTTTGCTTACTCAAAAGCTTCAATTTTGACCCGTTTCAGGCACAGAAATGACTTTAAACACACTTATTTTAGTTGAAAAAGTCACAATTCACATCCAACAGTCATTTAGAGTCAAAAGATTAAATGTTAAAATTTCATCATTATAGACCATTTTGGGAACGTTCGACA
This sequence comes from Lissotriton vulgaris, assembly GCF_964263255.1. Lineage (NCBI taxonomy): Eukaryota > Metazoa > Chordata > Amphibia > Caudata > Salamandridae > Lissotriton > Lissotriton vulgaris. The sequence goes on from NW_028243138.1 coordinate 267,225, forward strand.
TGTCCGGAGTCATCGTTTTTCATCCGAAAATTGATTTTTTGGACTGTACCAAAAATGCTTCAAAATGTCAATTGGATCGTGCCTCATGTTGAATAACCACTTTTTAAACACTCACGTTGACCAAAATTGCCATTTTTACAGAGTTTTCCTTACTCAAAAGCTTCAATTTTGACCCGTTTCAGGCACAGAAATGACTTTAAACACACTTATTTTAGTTGAAAAAGTCATAATTCACATCCAACAGTCATTTAGAATCAAAAGATTAAATGTTAAAATTTCATCATTATAGACCATTTTGGGAACGTTCGGCATGTCCGGAGTCATCGTTTTTCATCCGAAAATTGATTTTTTGGACTGTACCAAAAATGATTCAAAATGTCAATTGGATCGTGCCTCATGTTGAATAACCACTTTTTAAACCCTCACAGTGACCAAAATGGCCATTTTTACAGAGTTTTGCTTACTCAAAAGCTTCAATTTTGACCCGTTTCAGTCACAGAAATGACTTTAAACACACTTATTTTAGTTGAAAAAGTCATAATTCACATCCAACAGTCATTTAGAGTCAAAAGATTAAATGTTAAAATTTCATCATTATAGACCATTTTGGGAACGTTCGACATGTCCGGAGTCATCGTTTTTCATCCTAAATCGATTTTTTGGACTGTACCAAAAATGATTCAAAATGTCAATTGGATTATGCCTCATGTTGAATAACCACTTTTTAAACACTCACGTTGACCAAAATTGCCATTTTTACAGAGTTTTCCTTACTCAAAAGCTTCAATTTTGACCCGTTTCAGGCACAGAAATGACTTTAAACACACTTATTTTAGTTGAAAAAGTCATAATTCACATCCAACAGTCATTTAGAGTCAAAAGATTAAATGTTAAAATTTCATCATTATAGACCATTTTGGGAACGTTCGGCATGTCCGGAGTCATCGTTTTTCATCCGAAAATTGAATTTTTGGACTGTACCAAAAATGATTCAAAATGTCAATTGGATCGTGCCTCATGTTGAATAACCACTTTTTAAACCCTCACAGTGACCAAAAGTGCCATTTTTACAGAGTTTTGCTTACTCAAAAGCTTCAATTTTGACCCGTTTCAGGCACAGAAATGACTTTAAACACACTTATTTTAGTTGAAAAAGTCATAAAGCACATCCAACAGTCATTTAGAGTCAAAAGATTAAATGTTAAAATTTCATCATTATAGACCATTTTGGGAACGTTCGACATGTCCGGAGTCATCGTTTTTCATCCGAAAATGGATTTTTGGGACTGTACCAAAAATGATTCAAAATGTCAATTGGATCGTGCCTCATGTTGAATAACCACTTTTTAAACCCTCACAGTGACCAAAAGTGCCATTTTTACAGAGTTTTGCTTACTCAAAAGCTTCAATTTTGACCCGTTTCAGGCACAGAAATGACTTTAAACACACTTATTTTAGTTGAAAAAGTCATAATTCACATCCAACAGTCATTTAGAGTCAAAAGATTAAATGTTAAAATTTCATCATTATAGACCATTTTGGGAACGTTCGACATGTCCGGAGTCATCGTTTTTCATCCGAAAATTGATTTTTTGGACTGTACCAAAAATGATTCAAAATGTCAATTGGATTGTGCCTCATGTTGAATAACCACTTTTTAAACCCTCACAGTGACCAAAATGGCCATTTTTACAGAGTTTTGCTTACTCAAAAGCTTCAATTTTGACCCGTTTCAGGCACAGAAATGACTTTAAACACACTTATTTTAGTTGAAAAAGTCATAATTCACATCCAACAGTCATTTAGAGTCAAAAGAATAAATGTTAAAATTTCATCATTATAGACCATTTTGGGAACGTTCGACATGTCCGGACAGTCATCGTTTTTCATCCTAAATCGATTTTTTGGACTGTACCAAAAATGATTCAAAATGTCAATTGGATTATGCCTCATGTTGAATAACCACTTTTTAAACCCTCACAGTGACCAAAATTGCAATTTTTACAGAGTTTTGCTTACTCAAAAGCTTCAATTTTGACCCGTTTCAGGCACAGAAATGACTTTAAACACACTTATTTTAGTTGAAAAAGTCATAATGCACATCCAACAGTCATTTAGAGTCAAAAGATTAAATGTTAAAATTTCATCATTATAGACCATTTTGGAACGTTCGACATGTCCGGAGTCATCGTTTTTCATCCGAAAATTGATTTTTGGGACTGTACCAAAAATGATTCAAAATGTCAATTGGATCGTGCCTCATGTTGAATAACCACTTTTTAAACCCTCACAGTGACCAAAATTGCCATTTTTACAGAGTTTTGCTTACTCAAAAGCTTCAATTTTGACCCGTTTCAGGCACAGAAATGACTTTAAACACACTTATTTTAGTTGAAAAAGTCATAATTCACATCCAACAGTCATTTAGAGTCAAAAGATTAAATGTTAAAATTTCATCATTATAGACCATTTTGGGAACGTTCGACATGTCCGGAGTCATCGTTTTTCATCCGAAAATTGATTTTTTGGACTGTACCAAAAATGCTTCAAAATGTCAATTGGATCGTGCCTCATGTTGAATAACCACTTTTTAAACACTCACGTTGACCAAAATTGCCATTTTTACAGAGTTTTCCTTACTCAAAAGCTTCAATTTTGACCCGTTTCAGGCACAGAAATGACTTTAAACACACTTATTTTAGTTGAAAAAGTCATAATTCACATCCAACAGTCATTTAGAGTCAAAAGATTAAATGTTAAAATTTCATCATTATAGACCATTTTGGGAACGTTCGACATGTCCGGAGTCATCGTTTTTCATCCGAAAATTGATTTTTTGGACTGTACCAAAAATGCTTCAAAATGTCAATTGGATCGTGCCTCATGTTGAATAACCACTTTTTAAACACTCACGTTGACCAAAATTGCCATTTTTACAGAGTTTTCCTTACTCAAAAGCTTCAATTTTGACCCGTTTCAGGCACAGAAATGACTTTAAACACACTTATTTTAGTTGAAAAAGTCATAATTCACATCCAACAGTCATTTAGAATCAAAAGATTAAATGTTAAAATTTCATCATTATAGACCATTTTGGGAACGTTCGGCATGTCCGGAGTCATCGTTTTTCATCCGAAAATTGATTTTTTGGACTGTACCAAAAATGATTCAAAATGTCAATTGGATCGTGCCTCATGTTGAATAACCACTTTTTAAACCCTCACAGTGACCAAAATGGCCATTTTTACAGAGTTTTGCTTACTCAAAAGCTTCAATTTTGACCCGTTTCAGTCACAGAAATGACTTTAAACACACTTATTTTAGTTGAAAAAGTCATAATTCACATCCAACAGTCATTTAGAGTCAAAAGATTAAATGTTAAAATTTCATCATTATAGACCATTTTGGGAACGTTCGACATGTCCGGAGTCATCGTTTTTCATCCTAAATCGATTTTTTGGACTGTACCAAAAATGATTCAAAATGTCAATTGGATTATGCCTCATGTTGAATAACCACTTTTTAAACCCTCACGGTGACCAAAATTGCCATTTTTACAGAGTTTTGCTTACTCAAAAGCTTCAATTTTGACCGGTTTCAGGCACAGAAATGACTTTAAACACACTTATTTTAGTTGAAAAAGTCATAATTCACATCCAACAGTCATTTAGAGTCAAAAGATTAAATGTTAAAATTTCATCATTATAGACCATTTTGGGAATGTTCGACATGTCCGGAGTCATCGTTTTTCATCCGAAAATTGATTTTTTGGACTGTACCAAAAATGATTCAAAATGTCAATTGGATCGTGCCTCATGTTGAATAACCACTTTTTAAACACTCACAGTGACCAAAATGGCCATTTTTACAGAGTTTTGCTTACTCAAAAGCTTCAATTTTGACCCGTTTCAGGCACAGAAATGACTTTAAACACACTTATTTTAGTTGAAAAAGTCATAATTCACATCCAACAGTCATTTAGAATCAAAAGATTAAATGTTAAAATTTCATCATTATAGACCATTTTGGGAACGTTCGACATGTCCGGAGTCATTGTTTTTCATCCGAAAATTGATTTTTTGGACTGTACCAAAAATGCTTCAAAATGTCAATTGGATTATGCCTCATGTTGAATAACCACTTTTTAAACCCTCACGGTGACCAAAATTGCCATTTTTACAGAGTTTTGCTTACTCAAAAGCTTCAATTTTGACCCGTTTCAGGCACAGAAATGACTTTAAACACACTTATTTTAGTTGAAAAAGTCATAATTCACATCCAACAGTCATTTAGAGTCAAAAGATTAAATGTTAAAATTTCATCATTATAGACCATTTTGGGAACGTTCGACATGTCCGGAGTCATCGTTTTTCATCCGAAAATTGATTTTTTGGACTGTACCAAAAATGCTTCAAAATGTCAATTGGATCGTGCCTCATGTTGAATAACCACTTTTTAAACACTCACGTTGACCAAAATTGCCATTTTTACAGAGTTTTCCTTACTCAAAAGCTTCAATTTTGACCCGTTTCAGGCACAGAAATGACTTTAAACACACTTATTTTAGTTGAAAAAGTCATAATTCACATCCAACAGTCATTTAGAATCAAAAGATTAAATGTTAAAATTTCATCATTATAGACCATTTTGGGAACGTTCGGCATGTCCGGAGTCATCGTTTTTCATCCGAAAATTGATTTTTTGGACTGTACCAAAAATGATTCAAAATGTCAATTGGATCGTGCCTCATGTTGAATAACCACTTTTTAAACCCTCACAGTGACCAAAATGGCCATTTTTACAGAGTTTTGCTTACTCAAAAGCTTCAATTTTGACCCGTTTCAGTCACAGAAATGACTTTAAACACACTTATTTTAGTTGAAAAAGTCATAATTCACATCCAACAGTCATTTAGAGTCAAAAGATTAAATGTTAAAATTTCATCATTATAGACCATTTTGGGAACGTTCGACATGTCCGGAGTCATCGTTTTTCATCCTAAATCGATTTTTTGGACTGTACCAAAAATGATTCAAAATGTCAATTGGATTATGCCTCATGTTGAATAACCACTTTTTAAACACTCACAGTGACCAAAATGGCCATTTTTACAGAGTTTTGCTTACTCAAAAGCTTCAATTTTGACCCGTTTCAGGCACAGAAATGACTTTAAACACACTTATTTTAGTTGAAAAAGTCATAATTCACATCCAACAGTCATTTAGAATCAAAAGATTAAATGTTAAAATTTCATCATTATAGACCATTTTGGGAACGTTCGACATGTCCGGAGCATTGTTTTTCATCCGAAAATTGATTTTTTGGACTGTACCAAAAATGCTTCAAAATGTCAATTGGATTATGCCTCATGTTGAATAACCACTTTTTAAACCCTCAAGGTGACCAAAATTGCCATTTTTACAGAGTTTTGCTTACTCAAAAGCTTCAATTTTGACCCGTTTCAGGCACAGAAATGACTTTAAACACACTTATTTTAGTTGAAAAAGTCATAATTCACATCCAACAGTCATTTAGAGTCAAAAGATTAAATGTTAAAATTTCATCATTATAGACCATTTTGGGAACGTTCGACATGTCCGGAGTCATCGTTTTTCATCCGAAAATCGATTTTTTGGACTGTACCAAAAATTATTCAAAATGTCAATTGGATCGTGCCTCATGTTGAATAACCACTTTTTAAACACTCACAGTGACCAAAATGGCCATTTTTACAGAGTTTTGCTGACTCAAAAGCTTCAATTTTGACCCGTTTCAGGCACAGAAATGACTTTAAACACACTTATTTTAGTTGAAAAAGTCATAATTCACATCCAACAGTCATTTAGAGTCAAAAGATTAAATGTTAAAATTTCATCATTATAGACCATTTTGGGAACGTTTGACATGTCCGGAGTCATCGTTTTTCATCCGAAAATCGATTTTTTGGACTGTACCAAAAATGATTCAAAATGTCAATTGGATCATGCCTCATGTTGAATAACCACTTTTTTAACCCTCACGTTGACCAAAATTGCCGTTTTTACAGAGTTTTGCTTACTCAAAAGCTTCAATTTTGACCCGTTTCAGGCACAGAAATGACTTTAAACACACTTATTTTAGTTTAAAAAGTCATAATGCACATCCAACAGTCATTTAGAGTCAAAAGATTAAATGTTAAAATTTCATCATTATAGACCATTTTGGGAACGTTCGACATGTCCGGAGTCATCGTTTTTCATCCGAAAATCGATTTTTTGGACTGTACCAAAAATTATTCAAAATGTCAATTGGATCGTGCCTCATGTTGAATAACCACTTTTTAAACACTCACAGTGACCAAAATGGCCATTTTTACAGAGTTTTGCTGACTCAAAAGCTTCAATTTTGACCCGTTTCAGGCACAGAAATGACTTTAAACACACTTATTTTAGTTGAAAAAGTCATAATTCACATCCAACAGTCATTTAGAATCAAAAGATTAAATGTTAAAATTTCATCATTATAGACCATTTTGGGAACGTTCGGCATGTCCGGAGTCATCGTTTTTCATCCGAAAATTGATTTTTTGGACTGTAGCAAAAATGATTCAAAATGTCAATTGGATCGTGCCTCATGTTGAATAACCACTTTTTAAACCCTCACAGTGACCAAAATTGCCATTTTTACAGAGTTTTGCTTACTCAAAAGCTTCAATTTTGACCCGTTTCAGTCACAGAAATGACTTTAAACACACTTATTTTAGTTGAAAAAGTCATAATTCACATCCAACAGTCATTTAGAGTCAAAAGATTAAATGTTAAAATTTCATCATTATAGACCATTTTGGGAACGTTTGACATGTCCGGAGTCATCGTTTTTCATCCGAAAATCGATTTTTTGGACTGTACCAAAAATGATTCAAAATGTCAATTGGATCATGCCTCATGTTGAATAACCACTTTTTTAACCCTCACGTTGACCAAAATTGCCGTTTTTACAGAGTTTTGCTTACTCAAAAGCTTCAATTTTGACCCGTTTCAGGCACAGAAATGACTTTAAACACACTTATTTTAGTTTAAAAAGTCATAATGCACATCCAACAGTCATTTAGAGTCAAAAGATTAAATGTTAAAATTTCATCATTATAGACCATTTTGGGAACGTTCGACATGTCCGGAGTCATCGTTTTTCATCCGAAAATTGATTTTTTGGACTGTAGCAAAAATGATTCAAAATGTCAATTGGATCGTGCCTCATGTTGAATAACCTTTTTTTAAACTATCACAGTGAGCATAATTGCCATTTTTACAGAGTTTTGCTTACTCAAAAGCTTCAATTTTTACCCGTTTCAGGCACAGAAATTACTTTAAACACACTTATTTTAGTTGAAAAAGTCATAATGCACATCAAACAGTCATTTAGAGTCAAAAGATTAAATGTTAAAATTTCATCATTATAGACCATTTTGGGAACGTTCGACATGTCCGGAGTCATCGTTTTTCATCCGAATATTGATTTTTTGGACTGTACCAAAAATGCTTCAAAATGTCAATTGGATCGTGCCTCATGATGAATAACCACTTTTTAAACCCTCACAGTGACCAAAAGTGCCATTTTTACAGAGTTTTGCTTACTCAAAATCTTCAATTTTGACCCGGTTCCCGGACAGAAATGACTTTAAACACACTTATTTTAGTTGAAAAAGTCATAATTCACATCCAACAGTCATTTAGTATCAAAAGATTAAATGTTAAAATTTCATCATTATAGACCATTTTGGGAACGTTCGGCATGTCCGGAGTCATCGTTTTTCATCCGAAAATTGATTTTTTGGACTGTACCAAAAATGATTCAAAATGTCAATTGGATCGTGCCTCATGTTGAATAACCACTTTTTAAACCCTCACAGTGACCAAAATGGCCATTTTTACAGAGTTTTGCTTACTCAAAAGCTTCAATTTTGACCCGTTTCAGTCACAGAAATGACTTTAAACACACTTATTTTAGTTGAAAAAGTCATAATTCACATCCAACAGTCATTTAGAGTCAAAAGATTAAATGTTAAAATTTCATCATTATAGACCATTTTGGGAACGTTCGACATGTCCGGAGTCATCGTTTTTCATCCTAAATCGATTTTTTGGAATGTACCAAAAATGATTCAAAATGTCAATTGGATTATGCCTCATGTTGAATAACCACTTTTTAAACCCTCACGGTGACCAAAATTGCCATTTTTACAGAGTTTTGCTTACTCAAAAGCTTCAATTTTGACCCGTTTCAGGCACAGAAATGACTTTAAACACACTTATTTTAGTTGAAAAAGTCATAATTCACATCCAACAGTCATTTAGAGTCAAAAGATTAAATGTTAAAATTTCATCATTATAGACCAATTTGGGAACGTTCAACATGTCCGGAGTCATCGTTTTTCATCCGAAAATCGATTTTTTGGACTGTACCAAAAATGATTCAAAATGTCAATTGGATCGTACCTCATGTTGAATAACCACTTTTTAAACCCTCACAGTGACCAAAATTGCCATTTTTACAGAGTTTTGCTTACTCAAAAGCTTCAATTTTGACCCGTTTCAGGCACAGAAATGACTTTAAACACACTTATTTTAGTTGAAAAAGTCATAATGCACATCAAACAGTCATTTAGAGTCAAAAGATTAAATGTTAAAATTTCATCATTATAGACCATTTTGGGAACGTTCGGCATGTCCGGAGTCATCGTTTTTCATCCGAAAATTGATTTTTTGCACTGTACCGAAAATGATTCAAAATGTCAATTGGATCGTGCCTCATGTTGAATAACCACTTTTTAAACCCTCACAGTGACCAAAATTGCCATTTTTACAGAGTTTTGCTTACTCAAAAGCTTCAATTTTGACCCGTTTCAGGCACAGAAATGACTTTAAACACACTTATTTTAGTTGAAAAAGTCATAATGCACATCAAACAGTCATTTAGAGTCAAAAGATTAAATGTTAAAATTTCATCATTATAGACCATTTTGGGAACGTTCGACATGTCCGGAGTCATCGTTTTTCATCCTAAATCGATTTTTTGGACTGTACCAAAAATGATTCAAAATGTCAATTGGATCGTGCCTCATGTTGAATAACCACTTTTTAAACCCTCACAGTGACCAAAATGGCCATTTTTACAGAGTTTTGCTTACTCAAAAGCTTCAATTTTGACCCGTTTCAGTCACAGAAATGACTTTAAACACACTTATTTTAGGTGAAAAAGTCATAATTCACATCCAACAGTCATTTAGAGTCAAAAGATTAAATGTTAAAATTTCATCATTATAGACCATTTTGGGAACGTTCGACATGTCCGGAGTCATCGTTTTTCATCCTAAATCGATTTTTTGGACTGTACCAAAAATGATTCAAAATGTCAATTGGATTATGCCTCATGTTGAATAACCACTTTTTAAACACTCACAGTGACCAAAATGGCCATTTTTACAGAGTTTTGCTTACTCAAAAGCTTCAATTTTGACCCGTTTCAGGCACAGAAATGACTTTAAACACACTTATTTTAGTTGAAAAAGTCATAATTCGCATCCAACAGTCATTTAGAGTCAAAAGATTAAATGTTAAAATTTCATCATTATAGACCATTTTGGGAACGTTCGACATGTCCGGAGTCATCGTTTTTCATCCGAATATTGATTTTTTGGACTGTACCAAAAATGCTTCAAAATGTCAATTGGATCGTGCCTCATGATGAATAACCACTTTTTAAACACTCACATTGACCAAAATTGCCATTTTTACAGAGTTTTCCTTACTCAAAAGCTTCAATATTGACCCGTTTCAGGCACAGAAATGACTTTAAACACACTTAATTTAGTTGAAAAAGTCATAATGCACATCCAACAGTCATTTAGAGTCAAAAGATTAAATGTTAAAATTTCATCATTATAGACCATTTTGGGAACGTTCGACATGTCCGGAGTCATCGTTTTTCATCCGAAAATTGATTTTTTGGACTGTACCAAAAATGCTTCAAAATGTCAATTGGATCGTGCCTCATGTTGAATAACCACTTTTTAAACACTCACGTTGACCAAAATTGCCATTTTTACAGAGTTTTCCTTACTCAAAAGCTTCAATTTTGACGCGTTTCAGGCACAGAAATGACTTTAAACACACTTATTTTAGTTGAAAAAGTCATAATTCACATCCAACAGTCATTTAGAGTCAAAAGATTAAATGTTAAAATTTCATCATTCTAGACCATTTTGGGAACGTTCGGCATGTCCGGAGTCATCGTTTTTCATCCGAAAATTGATTTTTTGGACTGTACCAAAAATGATTCAAAATGTCAATTGGGTTGTGCCTCATGTTGAATAACCACTTTTTAAACCCTCACAGTGACCAAAATGGCCATTTTTACAGAGTTTTGCTTACTAAAAAGCTTCAATTTTGACCCGTTACAGTCACAGAAAAGACTTTAAACACACTTATTTTAGTTGAAAAAGTCATAATTCACATCCAACAGTCATTTAGAGTCAAAAGATTAAATGTTAAAATTTCATCATTATAGACCATTTTGGGAACGTTCGACATGTCCGGAGTCATCGTTTTTTATCCGAAAATTGATTTCTGGGACTGTACCAAAAATGATTCAAAATGTCAATTGGATCGTGCCTCATGTTGAATAACCACTTTTTAAACCCTCACAGTGACCAAAATTGCCATTTTTACAGAGTTTTGCTTACTCAAAAGCTTCAATTTTGACCCGTTTCAGGCACAGAAATGACTTTAAACACACTTATTTTAGTTGAAAAAGTCATAATTCACATCCAACAGTCATTTAGAGTCAAAAGATTAAATGTTAAAATTTCATCATTATAGACCATTTTGGGAACGTTCGACATGTCCGGAGTCATCGTTTTTCATCCGAAAATTGATTTTTTGGACTGTACCAAAAATGCTTCAAAATGTCAATTGGATCGTGCCTCATGTTGAATAACCACTTTTTAAACACTCACGTTGACCAAAATTGCCATTTTTACAGAGTTTTCCTTACTCAAAAGCTTCAATTTTGACCCGTTTCAGGCACAGAAATGACTTTAAACACACTTATTTTAGTTGAAAAAGTCATAATTCACATCCAACAGTCATTTAGAATCAAAAGATTAAATGTTAAAATTTCATCATTATAGACCATTTTGGGAACGTTCGGCATGTCCGGAGTCATCGTTTTTCATCCGAAAATTGATTTTTTGGACTGTACCAAAAATGATTCAAAATGTCAATTGGATCGTGCCTCATGTTGAATAACCACTTTTTAAACCCTCACAGTGACCAAAATGGCCATTTTTACAGAGTTTTGCTTACTCAAAAGCTTCAATTTTGACCCGTTTCAGTCACAGAAATGACTTTAAACACACTTATTTTAGTTGAAAAAGTCATAATTCACATCCAACAGTCATTTAGAGTCAAAAGATTAAATGTTAAAATTTCATCATTATAGACCATTTTGGGAACGTTCGACATGTCCGGAGTCATCGTTTTTCATCCTAAATCGATTTTTTGGACTGTACCAAAAATGATTCAAAATGTCAATTGGATTATGCCTCATGTTGAATAACCACTTTTTAAACACTCACAGTGACCAAAATGGCCATTTTTACAGAGTTTTGCTTACTCAAAAGCTTCAATTTTGACCCGTTTCAGGCACAGAAATGACTTTAAACACACTTATTTTAGTTGAAAAAGTCATAATTCACATCCAACAGTCATTTAGAATCAAAAGATTAAATGTTAAAATTTCATCATTATAGACCATTTTGGGAACGTTCGACATGTCCGGAGCATTGTTTTTCATCCGAAAATTGATTTTTTGGACTGTACCAAAAATGCTTCAAAATGTCAATTGGATTATGCCTCATGTTGAATAACCACTTTTTAAACCCTCAAGGTGACCAAAATTGCCATTTTTACAGAGTTTTGCTTACTCAAAAGCTTCAATTTTGACCCGTTTCAGGCACAGAAATGACTTTAAACACACTTATTTTAGTTGAAAAAGTCATAATTCACATCCAACAGTCATTTAGAGTCAAAAGATTAAATGTTAAAATTTCATCATTATAGACCATTTTGGGAACGTTCGACATGTCCGGAGTCATCGTTTTTCATCCGAAAATCGATTTTTTGGACTGTACCAAAAATTATTCAAAATGTCAATTGGATCGTGCCTCATGTTGAATAACCACTTTTTAAACACTCACAGTGACCAAAATGGCCATTTTTACAGAGTTTTGCTGACTCAAAAGCTTCAATTTTGACCCGTTTCAGGCACAGAAATGACTTTAAACACACTTATTTTAGTTGAAAAAGTCATAATTCACATCCAACAGTCATTTAGAGTCAAAAGATTAAATGTTAAAATTTCATCATTATAGACCATTTTGGGAACGTTTGACATGTCCGGAGTCATCGTTTTTCATCCGAAAATCGATTTTTTGGACTGTACCAAAAATGATTCAAAATGTCAATTGGATCATGCCTCATGTTGAATAACCACTTTTTTAACCCTCACGTTGACCAAAATTGCCGTTTTTACAGAGTTTTGCTTACTCAAAAGCTTCAATTTTGACCCGTTTCAGGCACAGAAATGACTTTAAACACACTTATTTTAGTTTAAAAAGTCATAATGCACATCCAACAGTCATTTAGAGTCAAAAGATTAAATGTTAAAATTTCATCATTATAGACCATTTTGGGAACGTTCGACATGTCCGGAGTCATCGTTTTTCATCCGAAAATCGATTTTTTGGACTGTACCAAAAATTATTCAAAATGTCAATTGGATCGTGCCTCATGTTGAATAACCACTTTTTAAACACTCACAGTGACCAAAATGGCCATTTTTACAGAGTTTTGCTGACTCAAAAGCTTCAATTTTGACCCGTTTCAGGCACAGAAATGACTTTAAACACACTTATTTTAGTTGAAAAAGTCATAATTCACATCCAACAGTCATTTAGAATCAAAAGATTAAATGTTAAAATTTCATCATTATAGACCATTTTGGGAACGTTCGGCATGTCCGGAGTCATCGTTTTTCATCCGAAAATTGATTTTTTGGACTGTAGCAAAAATGATTCAAAATGTCAATTGGATCGTGCCTCATGTTGAATAACCACTTTTTAAACCCTCACAGTGACCAAAATTGCCATTTTTACAGAGTTTTGCTTACTCAAAAGCTTCAATTTTGACCCGTTTCAGTCACAGAAATGACTTTAAACACACTTATTTTAGTTGAAAAAGTCATAATTCACATCCAACAGTCATTTAGAGTCAAAAGATTAAATGTTAAAATTTCATCATTATAGACCATTTTGGGAACGTTTGACATGTCCGGAGTCATCGTTTTTCATCCGAAAATCGATTTTTTGGACTGTACCAAAAATGATTCAAAATGTCAATTGGATCATGCCTCATGTTGAATAACCACTTTTTTAACCCTCACGTTGACCAAAATTGCCGTTTTTACAGAGTTTTGCTTACTCAAAAGCTTCAATTTTGACCCGTTTCAGGCACAGAAATTACTTTAAACACACTTATTTTAGTTTAAAAAGTCATAATGCACATCCAACAGTCATTTAGAGTCAAAAGATTAAATGTTAAAATTTCATCATTATAGACCATTTTGGGAACGTTCGACATGTCCGGAGTCATCGTTTTTCATCCGAAAATTGATTTTTTGGACTGTAGCAAAAATGATTCAAAATGTCAATTGGATCGTGCCTCATGTTGAATAACCTTTTTTTAAACTATCACAGTGAGCATAATTGCCATTTTTACAGAGTTTTGCTTACTCAAAAGCTTCAATTTTTACCCGTTTCAGGCACAGAAATTACTTTAAACACACTTATTTTAGTTGAAAAAGTCATAATGCACATCAAACAGTCATTTAGAGTCAAAAGATTAAATGTTAAAATTTCATCATTATAGACCATTTTGGGAACGTTCGACATGTCCGGAGTCATCGTTTTTCATCCGAATATTGATTTTTTGGACTGTACCAAAAATGCTTCAAAATGTCAATTGGATCGTGCCTCATGATGAATAACCACTTTTTAAACCCTCACAGTGACCAAAAGTGCCATTTTTACAGAGTTTTGCTTACTCAAAATCTTCAATTTTGACCCGGTTCCCGGACAGAAATGACTTTAAACACACTTATTTTAGTTGAAAAAGTCATAATTCACATCCAACAGTCATTTAGTATCAAAAGATTAAATGTTAAAATTTCATCATTATAGACCATTTTGGGAACGTTCGGCATGTCCGGAGTCATCGTTTTTCATCCGAAAATTGATTTTTTGGACTGTACCAAAAATGATTCAAAATGTCAATTGGATCGTGCCTCATGTTGAATAACCACTTTTTAAACCCTCACAGTGACCAAAATGGCCATTTTTACAGAGTTTTGCTTACTCAAAAGCTTCAATTTTGACCCGTTTCAGTCACAGAAATGACTTTAAACACACTTATTTTAGTTGAAAAAGTCATAATTCACATCCAACAGTCATTTAGAGTCAAAAGATTAAATGTTAAAATTTCATCATTATAGACCATTTTGGGAACGTTCGACATGTCCGGAGTCATCGTTTTTCATCCTAAATCGATTTTTTGGAATGTACCAAAAATGATTCAAAATGTCAATTGGATTATGCCTCATGTTGAATAACCACTTTTTAAACCCTCACGGTGACCAAAATTGCCATTTTTACAGAGTTTTGCTTACTCAAAAGCTTCAATTTTGACCCGTTTCAGGCACAGAAATGACTTTAAACACACTTATTTTAGTTGAAAAAGTCATAATTCACATCCAACAGTCATTTAGAGTCAAAAGATTAAATGTTAAAATTTCATCATTATAGACCAATTTGGGAACGTTCAACATGTCCGGAGTCATCGTTTTTCATCCGAAAATCGATTTTTTGGACTGTACCAAAAATGATTCAAAATGTCAATTGGATCGTACCTCATGTTGAATAACCACTTTTTAAACCCTCACAGTGACCAAAATTGCCATTTTTACAGAGTTTTGCTTACTCAAAAGCTTCAATTTTGACCCGTTTCAGGCACAGAAATGACTTTAAACACACTTATTTTAGTTGAAAAAGTCATAATGCACATCAAACAGTCATTTAGAGTCAAAAGATTAAATGTTAAAATTTCATCATTATAGACCATTTTGGGAACGTTCGGCATGTCCGGAGTCATCGTTTTTCATCCGAAAATTGATTTTTTGCACTGTACCGAAAATGATTCAAAATGTCAATTGGATCGTGCCTCATGTTGAATAACCACTTTTTAAACCCTCACAGTGACCAAAATTGCCATTTTTACAGAGTTTTGCTTACTCAAAAGCTTCAATTTTGACCCGTTTCAGGCACAGAAATGACTTTAAACACACTTATTTTAGTTGAAAAAGTCATAATGCACATCAAACAGTCATTTAGAGTCAAAAGATTAAATGTTAAAATTTCATCATTATAGACCATTTTGGGAACGTTCGACATGTCCGGAGTCATCGTTTTTCATCCTAAATCGATTTTTTGGACTGTACCAAAAATGATTCAAAATGTCAATTGGATCGTGCCTCATGTTGAATAACCACTTTTTAAACCCTCACAGTGACCAAAATGGCCATTTTTACAGAGTTTTGCTTACTCAAAAGCTTCAATTTTGACCCGTTTCAGTCACAGAAATGACTTTAAACACACTTATTTTAGGTGAAAAAGTCATAATTCACATCCAACAGTCATTTAGAGTCAAAAGATTAAATGTTAAAATTTCATCATTATAGACCATTTTGGGAACGTTCGACATGTCCGGAGTCATCGTTTTTCATCCTAAATCGATTTTTTGGACTGTACCAAAAATGATTCAAAATGTCAATTGGATTATGCCTCATGTTGAATAACCACTTTTTAAACACTCACAGTGACCAAAATGGCCATTTTTACAGAGTTTTGCTTACTCAAAAGCTTCAATTTTGACCCGTTTCAGGCACAGAAATGACTTTAAACACACTTATTTTAGTTGAAAAAGTCATAATTCGCATCCAACAGTCATTTAGAGTCAAAAGATTAAATGTTAAAATTTCATCATTATAGACCATTTTGGGAACGTTCGACATGTCCGGAGTCATCGTTTTTCATCCGAATATTGATTTTTTGGACTGTACCAAAAATGCTTCAAAATGTCAATTGGATCGTGCCTCATGATGAATAACCACTTTTTAAACACTCACATTGACCAAAATTGCCATTTTTACAGAGTTTTCCTTACTCAAAAGCTTCAATATTGACCCGTTTCAGGCACAGAAATGACTTTAAACACACTTAATTTAGTTGAAAAAGTCATAATGCACATCCAACAGTCATTTAGAGTCAAAAGATTAAATGTTAAAATTTCATCATTATAGACCATTTTGGGAACGTTCGACATGTCCGGAGTCATCGTTTTTCATCCGAAAATTGATTTTTTGGACTGTACCAAAAATGCTTCAAAATGTCAATTGGATCGTGCCTCATGTTGAATAACCACTTTTTAAACACTCACGTTGACCAAAATTGCCATTTTTACAGAGTTTTCCTTACTCAAAAGCTTCAATTTTGACGCGTTTCAGGCACAGAAATGACTTTAAACACACTTATTTTAGTTGAAAAAGTCATAATTCACATCCAACAGTCATTTAGAGTCAAAAGATTAAATGTTAAAATTTCATCATTCTAGACCATTTTGGGAACGTTCGGCATGTCCGGAGTCATCGTTTTTCATCCGAAAATTGATTTTTTGGACTGTACCAAAAATGATTCAAAATGTCAATTGGGTTGTGCCTCATGTTGAATAACCACTTTTTAAACCCTCACAGTGACCAAAATGGCCATTTTTACAGAGTTTTGCTTACTAAAAAGCTTCAATTTTGACCCGTTACAGTCACAGAAAAGACTTTAAACACACTTATTTTAGTTGAAAAAGTCATAATTCACATCCAACAGTCATTTAGAGTCAAAAGATTAAATGTTAAAATTTCATCATTATAGACCATTTTGGGAACGTTCGACATGTCCGGAGTCATCGTTTTTTATCCGAAAATTGATTTCTGGGACTGTACCAAAAATGATTCAAAATGTCAATTGGATCGTGCCTCATGTTGAATAACCACTTTTTAAACCCTCACAATGACCAAAATTGCCATTTTTACAGAGTTTTGCTTACTCAAAAGCTTCAATTTTGACCCGTTTCAGGCACAGAAATGACTTTAAACACACTTATTTTAGTTGAAAAAGTCATAATTCACATCCAACAGTCATTTAGAGTCAAAAGATTAAATGTTAAAATTTCATCATTATAGACCATTTTGGGAACGTTCGACATGTCCGGAGTCATCGTTTTTCATCCGAAAATTGATTTTTTGGACTGTACCAAAAATGCTTCAAAATGTCAATTGGATCGTGCCTCATGTTGAATAACCACTTTTTAAACACTCACGTTGACCAAAATTGCCATTTTTACAGAGTTTTCCTTACTCAAAAGCTTCAATTTTGACCCGTTTCAGGCACAGAAATGACTTTAAACACACTTATTTTAGTTGAAAAAGTCATAATTCACATCCAACAGTCATTTAGAATCAAAAGATTAAATGTTAAAATTTCATCATTATAGACCATTTTGGGAACGTTCGGCATGTCCGGAGTCATCGTTTTTCATCCGAAAATTGATTTTTTGGACTGTACCAAAAATGATTCAAAATGTCAATTGGATCGTGCCTCATGTTGAATAACCACTTTTTAAACCCTCACAGTGACCAAAATGGCCATTTTTACAGAGTTTTGCTTACTCAAAAGCTTCAATTTTGACCCGTTTCAGTCACAGAAATGACTTTAAACACACTTATTTTAGTTGAAAAAGTCATAATTCACATCCAACAGTCATTTAGAGTCAAAAGATTAAATGTTAAAATTTCATCATTATAGACCATTTTGGGAACGTTCGACATGTCCGGAGTCATCGTTTTTCATCCTAAATCGATTTTTTGGACTGTACCAAAAATGATTCAAAATGTCAATTGGATTATGCCTCATGTTGAATAACCACTTTTTAAACACTCACGTTGACCAAAATTGCCATTTTTACAGAGTTTTCCTTACTCAAAAGCTTCAATTTTGACCCGTTTCAGGCACAGAAATGACTTTAAACACACTTATTTTAGTTGAAAAAGTCATAATTCACATCCAACAGTCATTTAGAGTCAAAAGATTAAATGTTAAAATTTCATCATTATAGACCATTTTGGGAACGTTCGGCATGTCCGGAGTCATCGTTTTTCATCCGAAAATTGAATTTTTGGACTGTACCAAAAATGATTCAAAATGTCAATTGGATCGTGCCTCATGTTGAATAACCACTTTTTAAACCCTCACAGTGACCAAAAGTGCCATTTTTACAGAGTTTTGCTTACTCAAAAGCTTCAATTTTGACCCGTTTCAGGCACAGAAATGACTTTAAACACACTTATTTTAGTTGAAAAAGTCATAAAGCACATCCAACAGTCATTTAGAGTCAAAAGATTAAATGTTAAAATTTCATCATTATAGACCATTTTGGGAACGTTCGACATGTCCGGAGTCATCGTTTTTCATCCGAAAATGGATTTTTGGGACTGTACCAAAAATGATTCAAAATGTCAATTGGATCGTGCCTCATGTTGAATAACCACTTTTTAAACCCTCACAGTGACCAAAAGTGCCATTTTTACAGAGTTTTGCTTACTCAAAAGCTTCAATTTTGACCCGTTTCAGGCACAGAAATGACTTTAAACACACTTATTTTAGTTGAAAAAGTCATAATTCACATCCAACAGTCATTTAGAGTCAAAAGATTAAATGTTAAAATTTCATCATTATAGACCATTTTGGGAACGTTCGACATGTCCGGAGTCATCGTTTTTCATCCGAAAATTGATTTTTTGGACTGTACCAAAAATGATTCAAAATGTCAATTGGATTGTGCCTCATGTTGAATAACCACTTTTTAAACCCTCACAGTGACCAAAATGGCCATTTTTACAGAGTTTTGCTTACTCAAAAGCTTCAATTTTGACCCGTTTCAGGCACAGAAATGACTTTAAACACACTTATTTTAGTTGAAAAAGTCATAATTCACATCCAACAGTCATTTAGAGTCAAAAGATTAAATGTTAAAATTTCATCATTATAGACCATTTTGGGAACGTTCGACATGTCCGGACAGTCATCGTTTTTCATCCTAAATCGATTTTTTGGACTGTACCAAAAATGATTCAAAATGTCAATTGGATTATGCCTCATGTTGAATAACCACTTTTTAAACCCTCACAGTGACCAAAATTGCAATTTTTACAGAGTTTTGCTTACTCAAAAGCTTCAATTTTGACCCGTTTCAGGCACAGAAATGACTTTAAACACACTTATTTTAGTTGAAAAAGTCATAATGCACATCCAACAGTCATTTAGAGTCAAAAGATTAAATGTTAAAATTTCATCATTATAGACCATTTTGGAACGTTCGACATGTCCGGAGTCATCGTTTTTCATCCGAAAATTGATTTTTGGGACTGTACCAAAAATGATTCAAAATGTCAATTGGATCGTGCCTCATGTTGAATAACCACTTTTTAAACCCTCACAGTGACCAAAATTGCCATTTTTACAGAGTTTTGCTTACTCAAAAGCTTCAATTTTGACCCGTTTCAGGCACAGAAATGACTTTAAACACACTTATTTTAGTTGAAAAAGTCATAATTCACATCCAACAGTCATTTAGAGTCAAAAGATTAAATGTTAAAATTTCATCATTATAGACCATTTTGGGAACGTTCGACATGTCCGGAGTCATCGTTTTTCATCCGAAAATTGATTTTTTGGACTGTACCAAAAATGCTTCAAAATGTCAATTGGATCGTGCCTCATGTTGAATAACCACTTTTTAAACACTCACGTTGACCAAAATTGCCATTTTTACAGAGTTTTCCTTACTCAAAAGCTTCAATTTTGACCCGTTTCAGGCACAGAAATGACTTTAAACACACTTATTTTAGTTGAAAAAGTCATAATTCACATCCAACAGTCATTTAGAGTCAAAAGATTAAATGTTAAAATTTCATCATTATAGACCATTTTGGGAACGTTCGACATGTCCGGAGTCATCGTTTTTCATCCGAAAATTGATTTTTTGGACTGTACCAAAAATGCTTCAAAATGTCAATTGGATCGTGCCTCATGTTGAATAACCACTTTTTAAACACTCACGTTGACCAAAATTGCCATTTTTACAGAGTTTTCCTTACTCAAAAGCTTCAATTTTGACCCGTTTCAGGCACAGAAATGACTTTAAACACACTTATTTTAGTTGAAAAAGTCATAATTCACATCCAACAGTCATTTAGAATCAAAAGATTAAATGTTAAAATTTCATCATTATAGACCATTTTGGGAACGTTCGGCATGTCCGGAGTCATCGTTTTTCATCCGAAAATTGATTTTTTGGACTGTACCAAAAATGATTCAAAATGTCAATTGGATCGTGCCTCATGTTGAATAACCACTTTTTAAACCCTCACAGTGACCAAAATGGCCATTTTTACAGAGTTTTGCTTACTCAAAAGCTTCAATTTTGACCCGTTTCAGTCACAGAAATGACTTTAAACACACTTATTTTAGTTGAAAAAGTCATAATTCACATCCAACAGTCATTTAGAGTCAAAAGATTAAATGTTAAAATTTCATCATTATAGACCATTTTGGGAACGTTCGACATGTCCGGAGTCATCGTTTTTCATCCTAAATCGATTTTTTGGACTGTACCAAAAATGATTCAAAATGTCAATTGGATTATGCCTCATGTTGAATAACCACTTTTTAAACCCTCACGGTGACCAAAATTGCCATTTTTACAGAGTTTTGCTTACTCAAAAGCTTCAATTTTGACCGGTTTCAGGCACAGAAATGACTTTAAACACACTTATTTTAGTTGAAAAAGTCATAATTCACATCCAACAGTCATTTAGAGTCAAAAGATTAAATGTTAAAATTTCATCATTATAGACCATTTTGGGAATGTTCGACATGTCCGGAGTCATCGTTTTTCATCCGAAAATTGATTTTTTGGACTGTACCAAAAATGATTCAAAATGTCAATTGGATCGTGCCTCATGTTGAATAACCACTTTTTAAACACTCACAGTGACCAAAATGGCCATTTTTACAGAGTTTTGCTTACTCAAAAGCTTCAATTTTGACCCGTTTCAGGCACAGAAATGACTTTAAACACACTTATTTTAGTTGAAAAAGTCATAATTCACATCCAACAGTCATTTAGAATCAAAAGATTAAATGTTAAAATTTCATCATTATAGACCATTTTGGGAACGTTCGACATGTCCGGAGTCATTGTTTTTCATCCGAAAATTGATTTTTTGGACTGTACCAAAAATGCTTCAAAATGTCAATTGGATTATGCCTCATGTTGAATAACCACTTTTTAAACCCTCACGGTGACCAAAATTGCCATTTTTACAGAGTTTTGCTTACTCAAAAGCTTCAATTTTGACCCGTTTCAGGCACAGAAATGACTTTAAACACACTTATTTTAGTTGAAAAAGTCATAATTCACATCCAACAGTCATTTAGAGTCAAAAGATTAAATGTTAAAATTTCATCATTATAGACCATTTTGGGAACGTTCGACATGTCCGGAGTCATCGTTTTTCATCCGAAAATTGATTTTTTGGACTGTACCAAAAATGCTTCAAAATGTCAATTGGATCGTGCCTCATGTTGAATAACCACTTTTTAAACACTCACGTTGACCAAAATTGCCATTTTTACAGAGTTTTCCTTACTCAAAAGCTTCAATTTTGACCCGTTTCAGGCACAGAAATGACTTTAAACACACTTATTTTAGTTGAAAAAGTCATAATTCACATCCAACAGTCATTTAGAATCAAAAGATTAAATGTTAAAATTTCATCATTATAGACCATTTTGGGAACGTTCGGCATGTCCGGAGTCATCGTTTTTCATCCGAAAATTGATTTTTTGGACTGTACCAAAAATGATTCAAAATGTCAATTGGATCGTGCCTCATGTTGAATAACCACTTTTTAAACCCTCACAGTGACCAAAATGGCCATTTTTACAGAGTTTTGCTTACTCAAAAGCTTCAATTTTGACCCGTTTCAGTCACAGAAATGACTTTAAACACACTTATTTTAGTTGAAAAAGTCATAATTCACATCCAACAGTCATTTAGAGTCAAAAGATTAAATGTTAAAATTTCATCATTATAGACCATTTTGGGAACGTTCGACATGTCCGGAGTCATCGTTTTTCATCCTAAATCGATTTTTTGGACTGTACCAAAAATGATTCAAAATGTCAATTGGATTATGCCTCATGTTGAATAACCACTTTTTAAACACTCACAGTGACCAAAATGGCCATTTTTACAGAGTTTTGCTTACTCAAAAGCTTCAATTTTGACCCGTTTCAGGCACAGAAATGACTTTAAACACACTTATTTTAGTTGAAAAAGTCATAATTCACATCCAACAGTCATTTAGAATCAAAAGATTAAATGTTAAAATTTCATCATTATAGACCATTTTGGGAACGTTCGACATGTCCGGAGCATTGTTTTTCATCCGAAAATTGATTTTTTGGACTGTACCAAAAATGCTTCAAAATGTCAATTGGATTATGCCTCATGTTGAATAACCACTTTTTAAACCCTCAAGGTGACCAAAATTGCCATTTTTACAGAGTTTTGCTTACTCAAAAGCTTCAATTTTGACCCGTTTCAGGCACAGAAATGACTTTAAACACACTTATTTTAGTTGAAAAAGTCATAATTCACATCCAACAGTCATTTAGAGTCAAAAGATTAAATGTTAAAATTTCATCATTATAGACCATTTTGGGAACGTTCGACATGTCCGGAGTCATCGTTTTTCATCCGAAAATCGATTTTTTGGACTGTACCAAAAATTATTCAAAATGTCAATTGGATCGTGCCTCATGTTGAATAACCACTTTTTAAACACTCACAGTGACCAAAATGGCCATTTTTACAGAGTTTTGCTGACTCAAAAGCTTCAATTTTGACCCGTTTCAGGCACAGAAATGACTTTAAACACACTTATTTTAGTTGAAAAAGTCATAATTCACATCCAACAGTCATTTAGAGTCAAAAGATTAAATGTTAAAATTTCATCATTATAGACCATTTTGGGAACGTTTGACATGTCCGGAGTCATCGTTTTTCATCCGAAAATCGATTTTTTGGACTGTACCAAAAATGATTCAAAATGTCAATTGGATCATGCCTCATGTTGAATAACCACTTTTTTAACCCTCACGTTGACCAAAATTGCTGTTTTTACAGAGTTTTGCTTACTCAAAAGCTTCAATTTTGACCCGTTTCAGGCACAGAAATGACTTTAAACACACTTATTTTAGTTTAAAAAGTCATAATGCACATCCAACAGTCATTTAGAGTCAAAAGATTAAATGTTAAAATTTCATCATTATAGACCATTTTGGGAACGTTCGACATGTCCGGAGTCATCGTTTTTCATCCGAAAATCGATTTTTTGGACTGTACCAAAAATTATTCAAAATGTCAATTGGATCGTGCCTCATGTTGAATAACCACTTTTTAAACACTCACAGTGACCAAAATGGCCATTTTTACAGAGTTTTGCTGACTCAAAAGCTTCAATTTTGACCCGTTTCAGGCACAGAAATGACTTTAAACACACTTATTTTAGTTGAAAAAGTCATAATTCACATCCAACAGTCATTTAGAATCAAAAGATTAAATGTTAAAATTTCATCATTATAGACCATTTTGGGAACGTTCGGCATGTCCGGAGTCATCGTTTTTCATCCGAAAATTGATTTTTTGGACTGTAGCAAAAATGATTCAAAATGTCAATTGGATCGTGCCTCATGTTGAATAACCACTTTTTAAACCCTCACAGTGACCAAAATTGCCATTTTTACAGAGTTTTGCTTACTCAAAAGCTTCAATTTTGACCCGTTTCAGTCACAGAAATGACTTTAAACACACTTATTTTAGTTGAAAAAGTCATAATTCACATCCAACAGTCATTTAGAGTCAAAAGATTAAATGTTAAAATTTCATCATTATAGACCATTTTGGGAACGTTTGACATGTCCGGAGTCATCGTTTTTCATCCGAAAATCGATTTTTTGGACTGTACCAAAAATGATTCAAAATGTCAATTGGATCATGCCTCATGTTGAATAACCACTTTTTTAACCCTCACGTTGACCAAAATTGCCGTTTTTACAGAGTTTTGCTTACTCAAAAGCTTCAATTTTGACCCGTTTCAGGCACAGAAATGACTTTAAACACACTTATTTTAGTTTAAAAAGTCATAATGCACATCCAACAGTCATTTAGAGTCAAAAGATTAAATGTTAAAATTTCATCATTATAGACCATTTTGGGAACGTTCGACATGTCCGGAGTCATCGTTTTTCATCCGAAAATTGATTTTTTTGGACTGTAGCAAAAATGATTCAAAATGTCAATTGGATCGTGCCTCATGTTGAATAACCTTTTTTTAAACTATCACAGTGAGCATAATTGCCATTTTTACAGAGTTTTGCTTACTCAAAAGCTTCAATTTTTACCCGTTTCAGGCACAGAAATTACTTTAAACACACTTATTTTAGTTGAAAAAGTCATAATGCACATCAAACAGTCATTTAGAGTCAAAAGATTAAATGTTAAAATTTCATCATTATAGACCATTTTGGGAACGTTCGACATGTCCGGAGTCATCGTTTTTCATCCGAATATTGATTTTTTGGACTGTACCAAAAATGCTTCAAAATGTCAATTGGATCGTGCCTCATGATGAATAACCACTTTTTAAACCCTCACAGTGACCAAAAGTGCCATTTTTACAGAGTTTTGCTTACTCAAAATCTTCAATTTTGACCCGGTTCCCGGACAGAAATGACTTTAAACACACTTATTTTAGTTGAAAAAGTCATAATTCACATCCAACAGTCATTTAGTATCAAAAGATTAAATGTTAAAATTTCATCATTATAGACCATTTTGGGAACGTTCGGCATGTCCGGAGTCATCGTTTTTCATCCGAAAATTGATTTTTTGGACTGTACCAAAAATGATTCAAAATGTCAATTGGATCGTGCCTCATGTTGAATAACCACTTTTTAAACCCTCACAGTGACCAAAATGGCCATTTTTACAGAGTTTTGCTTACTCAAAAGCTTCAATTTTGACCCGTTTCAGTCACAGAAATGACTTTAAACACACTTATTTTAGTTGAAAAAGTCATAATTCACATCCAACAGTCATTTAGAGTCAAAAGATTAAATGTTAAAATTTCATCATTATAGACCATTTTGGGAACGTTCGACATGTCCGGAGTCATCGTTTTTCATCCTAAATCGATTTTTTGGAATGTACCAAAAATGATTCAAAATGTCAATTGGATTATGCCTCATGTTGAATAACCACTTTTTAAACCCTCACGGTGACCAAAATTGCCATTTTTACAGAGTTTTGCTTACTCAAAAGCTTCAATTTTGACCCGTTTCAGGCACAGAAATGACTTTAAACACACTTATTTTAGTTGAAAAAGTCATAATTCACATCCAACAGTCATTTAGAGTCAAAAGATTAAATGTTAAAATTTCATCATTATAGACCAATTTGGGAACGTTCAACATGTCCGGAGTCATCGTTTTTCATCCGAAAATCGATTTTTTGGACTGTACCAAAAATGATTCAAAAAATCAATTGGATCGTACCTCATGTTGAATAACCACTTTTTAAACCCTCACAGTGACCAAAATTGCCATTTTTACAGAGTTTTGCTTACTCAAAAGCTTCAATTTTGACCCGTTTCAGGCACAGAAATGACTTTAAACACACTTATTTTAGTTGAAAAAGTCATAATGCACATCAAACAGTCATTTAGAGTCAAAAGATTAAATGTTAAAATTTCATCATTATAGACCATTTTGGGAACGTTCGGCATGTCCGGAGTCATCGTTTTTCATCCGAAAATTGATTTTTTGCACTGTACCGAAAATGATTCAAAATGTCAATTGGATCGTGCCTCATGTTGAATAACCACTTTTTAAACCCTCACAGTGACCAAAATTGCCATTTTTACAGAGTTTTGCTTACTCAAAAGCTTCAATTTTGACCCGTTTCAGGCACAGAAATGACTTTAAACACACTTATTTTAGTTGAAAAAGTCATAATGCACATCAAACAGTCATTTAGAGTCAAAAGATTAAATGTTAAAATTTCATCATTATAGACCATTTTGGGAACGTTCGACATGTCCGGAGTCATCGTTTTTCATCCTAAATCGATTTTTTGGACTGTACCAAAAATGATTCAAAATGTCAATTGGATCGTGCCTCATGTTGAATAACCACTTTTTAAACCCTCACAGTGACCAAAATGGCCATTTTTACAGAGTTTTGCTTACTCAAAAGCTTCAATTTTGACCCGTTTCAGTCACAGAAATGACTTTAAACACACTTATTTTAGGTGAAAAAGTCATAATTCACATCCAACAGTCATTTAGAGTCAAAAGATTAAATGTTAAAATTTCATCATTATAGACCATTTTGGGAACGTTCGACATGTCCGGAGTCATCGTTTTTCATCCTAAATCGATTTTTTGGACTGTACCAAAAATGATTCAAAATGTCAATTGGATTATGCCTCATGTTGAATAACCACTTTTTAAACACTCACAGTGACCAAAATGGCCATTTTTACAGAGTTTTGCTTACTCAAAAGCTTCAATTTTGACCCGTTTCAGGCACAGAAATGACTTTAAACACACTTATTTTAGTTGAAAAAGTCATAATTCGCATCCAACAGTCATTTAGAGTCAAAAGATTAAATGTTAAAATTTCATCATTATAGACCATTTTGGGAACGTTCGACATGTCCGGAGTCATCGTTTTTCATCCGAATATTGATTTTTTGGACTGTACCAAAAATGCTTCAAAATGTCAATTGGATCGTGCCTCATGATGAATAACCACTTTTTAAACACTCACATTGACCAAAATTGCCATTTTTACAGAGTTTTCCTTACTCAAAAGCTTCAATATTGACCCGTTTCAGGCACAGAAATGACTTTAAACACACTTAATTTAGTTGAAAAAGTCATAATGCACATCCAACAGTCATTTAGAGTCAAAAGATTAAATGTTAAAATTTCATCATTATAGACCATTTTGGGAACGTTCGACATGTCCGGAGTCATCGTTTTTCATCCGAAAATTGATTTTTTGGACTGTACCAAAAATGCTTCAAAATGTCAATTGGATCGTGCCTCATGTTGAATAACCACTTTTTAAACACTCACGTTGACCAAAATTGCCATTTTTACAGAGTTTTCCTTACTCAAAAGCTTCAATTTTGACGCGTTTCAGGCACAGAAATGACTTTAAACACACTTATTTTAGTTGAAAAAGTCATAATTCACATCCAACAGTCATTTAGAGTCAAAAGATTAAATGTTAAAATTTCATCATTCTAGACCATTTTGGGAACGTTCGGCATGTCCGGAGTCATCGTTTTTCATCCGAAAATTGATTTTTTGGACTGTACCAAAAATGATTCAAAATGTCAATTGGGTTGTGCCTCATGTTGAATAACCACTTTTTAAACCCTCACAGTGACCAAAATGGCCATTTTTACAGAGTTTTGCTTACTAAAAAGCTTCAATTTTGACCCGTTACAGTCACAGAAAAGACTTTAAACACACTTATTTTAGTTGAAAAAGTCATAATTCACATCCAACAGTCATTTAGAGTCAAAAGATTAAATGTTAAAATTTCATCATTATAGACCATTTTGGGAACGTTCGACATGTCCGGAGTCATCGTTTTTTATCCGAAAATTGATTTCTGGGACTGTACCAAAAATGATTCAAAATGTCAATTGGATCGTGCCTCATGTTGAATAACCACTTTTTAAACCCTCACAGTGACCAAAATTGCCATTTTTACAGAGTTTTGCTTACTCAAAAGCTTCAATTTTGACCCGTTTCAGGCACAGAAATGACTTTAAACACACTTATTTTAGTTGAAAAAGTCATAATTCACATCCAACAGTCATTTAGAGTCAAAAGATTAAATGTTAAAATTTCATCATTATAGACCATTTTGGGAACGTTCGACATGTCCGGAGTCATCGTTTTTCATCCGAAAATTGATTTTTTGGACTGTACCAAAAATGCTTCAAAATGTCAATTGGATCGTGCCTCATGTTGAATAACCACTTTTTAAACACTCACGTTGACCAAAATTGCCATTTTTACAGAGTTTTCCTTACTCAAAAGCTTCAATTTTGACCCGTTTCAGGCACAGAAATGACTTTAAACACACTTATTTTAGTTGAAAAAGTCATAATTCACATCCAACAGTCATTTAGAGTCAAAAGATTAAATGTTAAAATTTCATCATTATAGACCATTTTGGGAACGTTCGGCATGTCCGGAGTCATCGTTTTTCATCCGAAAATTGAATTTTTGGACTGTACCAAAAATGATTCAAAATGTCAATTGGATCGTGCCTCATGTTGAATAACCACTTTTTAAACCCTCACAGTGACCAAAATGGCCATTTTTACAGAGTTTTGCTTACTCAAAAGCTTCAATTTTGACCCGTTTCAGTCACTGAAATGACTTTAAACACACTTATTTTAGTTGAAAAAGTCATAATTCACATCCAACAGTCATTTAGAGTCAAAAGATTAAATGTTAAAATGTCATCATTATAGACCATTTTGGGAACGTTCGACATGTCCGGAGTCATCGTTTTTCATCCTAAATCGATTTTTTGGACTGTACCAAAAATGATTCAAAATGTCAATTGGATTATGCCTCATGTTGAATAACCACTTTTTAAACCCTCACGGTGACCAAAATTGCCATTTTTACAGAGTTTTGCTTACTCAAAAGCTTCAATTTTGACCCGTTTCAGGCACAGAAATGACTTTAAACACACTTATTTTAGTTGAAAAAGTCACAATTCACATCCAACAGTCATTTAGAGTCAAAAGATTAAATGTTAAAATTTCATCATTATAGACCATTTTGGGAACGTTCGACATGTCCGGAGTCATCGTTTTTCATCCGAAAATTGATTTTTTGGACTGTACCAAAAATGCTTCAAAATGTCAATTGGATCGTGCCTCATGTTGAATAACCACTTTTTAAACACTCACGTTGACCAAAATTGCCATTTTTACAGAGTTTTCCTTACTCAAAAGCTTCAATTTTGACCCGCTTCAGGCACAGAAATGACTTTAAACACACTTATTTTAGTTGAAAAAGTCATAATTCACATCCAACAGTCATTTAGAGTCAAAAGATTAAATGTTAAAATTTCATCATTATAGACCATTTTGGGAACGTTCGACATGTCCGGAGTCATCGTTTTTCATCCTAAATCGATTTTTTGGACTGTACCAAAAATGATTCAAAATGTCAATTGGATTATGCCTCATGTTGAATAACCACTTTTTAAACACTCACGTTGACCAAAATTGCCATTTTTACAGAGTTTTCCTTACTCAAAAGCTTCAATTTTGACCCGTTTCAGGCACAGAAATGACTTTAAACACACTTATTTTAGTTGAAAAAGTCATAATTCACATCCAACAGTCATTTAGAGTCAAAAGATTAAATGTTAAAATTTCATCATTATAGACCATTTTGGGAACGTTCGGCATGTCCGGAGTCATCGTTTTTCATCCGAAAATTGAATTTTTGGACTGTACCAAAAATGATTCAAAATGTCAATTGGATCGTGCCTCATGTTGAATAACCACTTTTTAAACCCTCACAGTGACCAAAAGTGCCATTTTTACAGAGTTTTGCTTACTCAAAAGCTTCAATTTTGACCCGTTTCAGGCACAGAAATGACTTTAAACACACTTATTTTAGTTGAAAAAGTCATAAAGCACATCCAACAGTCATTTAGAGTCAAAAGATTAAATGTTAAAATTTCATCATTATAGACCATTTTGGGAACGTTCGACATGTCCGGAGTCATCGTTTTTCATCCGAAAATGGATTTTTGGGACTGTACCAAAAATGATTCAAAATGTCAATTGGATCGTGCCTCATGTTGAATAACCACTTTTTAAACCCTCACAGTGACCAAAAGTGCCATTTTTACAGAGTTTTGCTTACTCAAAAGCTTCAATTTTGACCCGTTTCAGGCACAGAAATGACTTTAAACACACTTATTTTAGTTGAAAAAGTCATAATTCACATCCAACAGTCATTTAGAGTCAAAAGATTAAATGTTAAAATTTCATCATTATAGACCATTTTGGGAACGTTCGACATGTCCGGAGTCATCGTTTTTCATCCGAAAATTGATTTTTTGGACTGTACCAAAAATGATTCAAAATGTCAATTGGATTGTGCCTCATGTTGAATAACCACTTTTTAAACCCTCACAGTGACCAAAATGGCCATTTTTACAGAGTTTTGCTTACTCAAAAGCTTCAATTTTGACCCGTTTCAGGCACAGAAATGACTTTAAACACACTTATTTTAGTTGAAAAAGTCATAATTCACATCCAACAGTCATTTAGAGTCAAAAGATTAAATGTTAAAATTTCATCATTATAGACCATTTTGGGAACGTTCGACATGTCCGGACAGTCATCGTTTTTCATCCTAAATCGATTTTTTGGACTGTACCAAAAATGATTCAAAATGTCAATTGGATTATGCCTCATGTTGAATAACCACTTTTTAAACCCTCACAGTGACCAAAATTGCAATTTTTACAGAGTTTTGCTTACTCAAAAGCTTCAATTTTGACCCGTTTCAGGCACAGAAATGACTTTAAACACACTTATTTTAGTTGAAAAAGTCATAATGCACATCCAACAGTCATTTAGAGTCAAAAGATTAAATGTTAAAATTTCATCATTATAGACCATTTTGGAACGTTCGACATGTCCGGAGTCATCGTTTTTCATCCGAAAATTGATTTTTGGGACTGTACCAAAAATGATTCAAAATGTCAATTGGATCGTGCCTCATGTTGAATAACCACTTTTTAAACCCTCACAGTGACCAAAATTGCCATTTTTACAGAGTTTTGCTTACTCAAAAGCTTCAATTTTGACCCGTTTCAGGCACAGAAATGACTTTAAACACACTTATTTTAGTTGAAAAAGTCATCATTCACATCCAACAGTCATTTAGAGTCAAAAGATTAAATGTTAAAATTTCATCATTATAGACCATTTTGGGAACGTTCGACATGTCCGGAGTCATCGTTTTTCATCCGAAAATTGATTTTTTGGACTGTACCAAAAATGCTTCAAAATGTCAATTGGATCGTGCCTCATGTTGAATAACCACTTTTTAAACACTCACGTTGACCAAAATTGCCATTTTTACAGAGTTTTCCTTACTCAAAAGCTTCAATTTTGACCCGTTTCAGGCACAGAAATGACTTTAAACACACTTATTTTAGTTGAAAAAGTCATAATTCACATCCAACAGTCATTTAGAGTCAAAAGATTAAATGTTAAAATTTCATCATTATAGACCATTTTGGGAACGTTCGACATGTCCGGAGTCATCGTTTTTCATCCGAAAATTGATTTTTTGGACTGTACCAAAAATGCTTCAAAATGTCAATTGGATCGTGCCTCATGTTGAATAACCACTTTTTAAACACTCACGTTGACCAAAATTGCCATTTTTACAGAGTTTTCCTTACTCAAAAGCTTCAATTTTGACCCGTTTCAGGCACAGAAATGACTTTAAACACACTTATTTTAGTTGAAAAAGTCATAATTCACATCCAACAGTCATTTAGAATCAAAAGATTAAATGTTAAAATTTCATCATTATAGACCATTTTGGGAACGTTCGGCATGTCCGGAGTCATCGTTTTTCATCCGAAAATTGATTTTTTGGACTGTACCAAAAATGATTCAAAATGTCAATTGGATCGTGCCTCATGTTGAATAACCACTTTTTAAACCCTCACAGTGACCAAAATGGCCATTTTTACAGAGTTTTGCTTACTCAAAAGCTTCAATTTTGACCCGTTTCAGTCACAGAAATGACTTTAAACACACTTATTTTAGTTGAAAAAGTCATAATTCACATCCAACAGTCATTTAGAGTCAAAAGATTAAATGTTAAAATTTCATCATTATAGACCATTTTGGGAACGTTCGACATGTCCGGAGTCATCGTTTTTCATCCTAAATCGATTTTTTGGACTGTACCAAAAATGATTCAAAATGTCAATTGGATTATGCCTCATGTTGAATAACCACTTTTTAAACCCTCACGGTGACCAAAATTGCCATTTTTACAGAGTTTTGCTTACTCAAAAGCTTCAATTTTGACCGGTTTCAGGCACAGAAATGACTTTAAACACACTTATTTTAGTTGAAAAAGTCATAATTCACATCCAACAGTCATTTAGAGTCAAAAGATTAAATGTTAAAATTTCATCATTATAGACCATTTTGGGAATGTTCGACATGTCCGGAGTCATCGTTTTTCATCCGAAAATTGATTTTTTGGACTGTACCAAAAATGATTCAAAATGTCAATTGGATCGTGCCTCATGTTGAATAACCACTTTTTAAACACTCACAGTGACCAAAATGGCCATTTTTACAGAGTTTTGCTTACTCAAAAGCTTCAATTTTGACCCGTTTCAGGCACAGAAATGACTTTAAACACACTTATTTTAGTTGAAAAAGTCATAATTCACATCCAACAGTCATTTAGAATCAAAAGATTAAATGTTAAAATTTCATCATTATAGACCATTTTGGGAACGTTCGACATGTCCGGAGTCATTGTTTTTCATCCGAAAATTGATTTTTTGGACTGTACCAAAAATGCTTCAAAATGTCAATTGGATTATGCCTCATGTTGAATAACCACTTTTTAAACCCTCACGGTGACCAAAATTGCCATTTTTACAGAGTTTTGCTTACTCAAAAGCTTCAATTTTGACCCGTTTCAGGCACAGAAATGACTTTAAACACACTTATTTTAGTTGAAAAAGTCATAATTCACATCCAACAGTCATTTAGAGTCAAAAGATTAAATGTTAAAATTTCATCATTATAGACCATTTTGGGAACGTTCGACATGTCCGGAGTCATCGTTTTTCATCCGAAAATTGATTTTTTGGACTGTACCAAAAATGCTTCAAAATGTCAATTGGATCGTGCCTCATGTTGAATAACCACTTTTTAAACACTCACGTTGACCAAAATTGCCATTTTTACAGAGTTTTCCTTACTCAAAAGCTTCAATTTTGACCCGTTTCAGGCACAGAAATGACTTTAAACACACTTATTTTAGTTGAAAAAGTCATAATTCACATCCAACAGTCATTTAGAATCAAAAGATTAAATGTTAAAATTTCATCATTATAGACCATTTTGGGAACGTTCGGCATGTCCGGAGTCATCGTTTTTCATCCGAAAATTGATTTTTTGGACTGTACCAAAAATGATTCAAAATGTCAATTGGATCGTGCCTCATGTTGAATAACCACTTTTTAAACCCTCACAGTGACCAAAATGGCCATTTTTACAGAGTTTTGCTTACTCAAAAGCTTCAATTTTGACCCGTTTCAGTCACAGAAATGACTTTAAACACACTTATTTTAGTTGAAAAAGTCATAATTCACATCCAACAGTCATTTAGAGTCAAAAGATTAAATGTTAAAATTTCATCATTATAGACCATTTTGGGAACGTTCGACATGTCCGGAGTCATCGTTTTTCATCCTAAATCGATTTTTTGGACTGTACCAAAAATGATTCAAAATGTCAATTGGATTATGCCTCATGTTGAATAACCACTTTTTAAACACTCACAGTGACCAAAATGGCCATTTTTACAGAGTTTTGCTTACTCAAAAGCTTCAATTTTGACCCGTTTCAGGCACAGAAATGACTTTAAACACACTTATTTTAGTTGAAAAAGTCATAATTCACATCCAACAGTCATTTAGAATCAAAAGATTAAATGTTAAAATTTCATCATTATAGACCATTTTGGGAACGTTCGACATGTCCGGAGCATTGTTTTTCATCCGAAAATTGATTTTTTGGACTGTACCAAAAATGCTTCAAAATGTCAATTGGATTATGCCTCATGTTGAATAACCACTTTTTAAACCCTCAAGGTGACCAAAATTGCCATTTTTACAGAGTTTTGCTTACTCAAAAGCTTCAATTTTGACCCGTTTCAGGCACAGAAATGACTTTAAACACACTTATTTTAGTTGAAAAAGTCATAATTCACATCCAACAGTCATTTAGAGTCAAAAGATTAAATGTTAAAATTTCATCATTATAGACCATTTTGGGAACGTTCGACATGTCCGGAGTCATCGTTTTTCATCCGAAAATCGATTTTTTGGACTGTACCAAAAATTATTCAAAATGTCAATTGGATCGTGCCTCATGTTGAATAACCACTTTTTAAACACTCACAGTGACCAAAATGGCCATTTTTACAGAGTTTTGCTGACTCAAAAGCTTCAATTTTGACCCGTTTCAGGCACAGAAATGACTTTAAACACACTTATTTTAGTTGAAAAAGTCATAATTCACATCCAACAGTCATTTAGAGTCAAAAGATTAAATGTTAAAATTTCATCATTATAGACCATTTTGGGAACGTTTGACATGTCCGGAGTCATCGTTTTTCATCCGAAAATCGATTTTTTGGACTGTACCAAAAATGATTCAAAATGTCAATTGGATCATGCCTCATGTTGAATAACCACTTTTTTAACCCTCACGTTGACCAAAATTGCCGTTTTTACAGAGTTTTGCTTACTCAAAAGCTTCAATTTTGACCCGTTTCAGGCACAGAAATGACTTTAAACACACTTATTTTAGTTTAAAAAGTCATAATGCACATCCAACAGTCATTTAGAGTCAAAAGATTAAATGTTAAAATTTCATCATTATAGACCATTTTGGGAACGTTCGACATGTCCGGAGTCATCGTTTTTCATCCGAAAATCGATTTTTTGGACTGTACCAAAAATTATTCAAAATGTCAATTGGATCGTGCCTCATGTTGAATAACCACTTTTTAAACACTCACAGTGACCAAAATGGCCATTTTTACAGAGTTTTGCTGACTCAAAAGCTTCAATTTTGACCCGTTTCAGGCACAGAAATGACTTTAAACACACTTATTTTAGTTGAAAAAGTCATAATTCACATCCAACAGTCATTTAGAATCAAAAGATTAAATGTTAAAATTTCATCATTATAGACCATTTTGGGAACGTTCGGCATGTCCGGAGTCATCGTTTTTCATCCGAAAATTGATTTTTTGGACTGTAGCAAAAATGATTCAAAATGTCAATTGGATCGTGCCTCATGTTGAATAACCACTTTTTAAACCCTCACAGTGACCAAAATTGCCATTTTTACAGAGTTTTGCTTACTCAAAAGCTTCAATTTTGACCCGTTTCAGTCACAGAAATGACTTTAAACACACTTATTTTAGTTGAAAAAGTCATAATTCACATCCAACAGTCATTTAGAGTCAAAAGATTAAATGTTAAAATTTCATCATTATAGACCATTTTGGGAACGTTTGACATGTCCGGAGTCATCGTTTTTCATCCGAAAATCGATTTTTTGGACTGTACCAAAAATGATTCAAAATGTCAATTGGATCATGCCTCATGTTGAATAACCACTTTTTTAACCCTCACGTTGACCAAAATTGCCGTTTTTACAGAGTTTTGCTTACTCAAAAGCTTCAATTTTGACCCGTTTCAGGCACAGAAATGACTTTAAACACACTTATTTTAGTTTAAAAAGTCATAATGCACATCCAACAGTCATTTAGAGTCAAAAGATTAAATGTTAAAATTTCATCATTATAGACCATTTTGGGAACGTTCGACATGTCCGGAGTCATCGTTTTTCATCCGAAAATTGATTTTTTGGACTGTAGCAAAAATGATTCAAAATGTCAATTGGATCGTGCCTCATGTTGAATAACCTTTTTTTAAACTATCACAGTGAGCATAATTGCCATTTTTACAGAGTTTTGCTTACTCAAAAGCTTCAATTTTTACCCGTTTCAGGCACAGAAATTACTTTAAACACACTTATTTTAGTTGAAAAAGTCATAATGCACATCAAACAGTCATTTAGAGTCAAAAGATTAAATGTTAAAATTTCATCATTATAGACCATTTTGGGAACGTTCGACATGTCCGGAGTCATCGTTTTTCATCCGAATATTGATTTTTTGGACTGTACCAAAAATGCTTCAAAATGTCAATTGGATCGTGCCTCATGATGAATAACCACTTTTTAAACCCTCACAGTGACCAAAAGTGCCATTTTTACAGAGTTTTGCTTACTCAAAATCTTCAATTTTGACCCGGTTCCCGGACAGAAATGACTTTAAACACACTTATTTTAGTTGAAAAAGTCATAATTCACATCCAACAGTCATTTAGTATCAAAAGATTAAATGTTAAAATTTCATCATTATAGACCATTTTGGGAACGTTCGGCATGTCCGGAGTCATCGTTTTTCATCCGAAAATTGATTTTTTGGACTGTACCAAAAATGATTCAAAATGTCAATTGGATCATGCCTCATGTTGAATAACCACTTTTTAAACCCTCACAGTGACCAAAATGGCCATTTTTACAGAGTTTTGCTTACTCAAAAGCTTCAATTTTGACCCGTTTCAGTCACAGAAATGACTTTAAACACACTTATTTTAGTTGAAAAAGTCATAATTCACATCCAACAGTCATTTAGAGTCAAAAGATTAAATGTTAAAATTTCATCATTATAGACCATTTTGGGAACGTTCGACATGTCCGGAGTCATCGTTTTTCATCCTAAATCGATTTTTTGGAATGTACCAAAAATGATTCAAAATGTCAATTGGATTATGCCTCATGTTGAATAACCACTTTTTAAACCCTCACGGTGACCAAAATTGCCATTTTTACAGAGTTTTGCTTACTCAAAAGCTTCAATTTTGACCCGTTTCAGGCACAGAAATGACTTTAAACACACTTATTTTAGTTGAAAAAGTCATAATTCACATCCAACAGTCATTTAGAGTCAAAAGATTAAATGTTAAAATTTCATCATTATAGACCAATTTGGGAACGTTCAACATGTCCGGAGTCATCGTTTTTCATCCGAAAATCGATTTTTTGGACTGTACCAAAAATGATTCAAAATGTCAATTGGATCGTACCTCATGTTGAATAACCACTTTTTAAACCCTCACAGTGACCAAAATTGCCATTTTTACAGAGTTTTGCTTACTCAAAAGCTTCAATTTTGACCCGTTTCAGGCACAGAAATGACTTTAAACACACTTATTTTAGTTGAAAAAGTCATAATGCACATCAAACAGTCATTTAGAGTCAAAAGATTAAATGTTAAAATTTCATCATTATAGACCATTTTGGGAACGTTCGGCATGTCCGGAGTCATCGTTTTTCATCCGAAAATTGATTTTTTGCACTGTACCGAAAATGATTCAAAATGTCAATTGGATCGTGCCTCATGTTGAATAACCACTTTTTAAACCCTCACAGTGACCAAAATTGCCATTTTTACAGAGTTTTGCTTACTCAAAAGCTTCAATTTTGACCCGTTTCAGGCACAGAAATGACTTTAAACACACTTATTTTAGTTGAAAAAGTCATAATGCACATCAAACAGTCATTTAGAGTCAAAAGATTAAATGTTAAAATTTCATCATTATAGACCATTTTGGGAACGTTCGACATGTCCGGAGTCATCGTTTTTCATCCTAAATCGATTTTTTGGACTGTACCAAAAATGATTCAAAATGTCAATTGGATCGTGCCTCATGTTGAATAACCACTTTTTAAACCCTCACAGTGACCAAAATGGCCATTTTTACAGAGTTTTGCTTACTCAAAAGCTTCAATTTTGACCCGTTTCAGTCACAGAAATGACTTTAAACACACTTATTTTAGGTGAAAAAGTCATAATTCACATCCAACAGTCATTTAGAGTCAAAAGATTAAATGTTAAAATTTCATCATTATAGACCATTTTGGGAACGTTCGACATGTCCGGAGTCATCGTTTTTCATCCTAAATCGATTTTTTGGACTGTACCAAAAATGATTCAAAATGTCAATTGGATTATGCCTCATGTTGAATAACCACTTTTTAAACACTCACAGTGACCAAAATGGCCATTTTTACAGAGTTTTGCTTACTCAAAAGCTTCAATTTTGACCCGTTTCAGGCACAGAAATGACTTTAAACACACTTATTTTAGTTGAAAAAGTCATAATTCACATCCAACAGTCATTTAGAATCAAAAGATTAAATGTTAAAATTTCATCATTATAGACCATTTTGGGAACGTTCGACATGTCCGGAGCATTGTTTTTCATCCGAAAATTGATTTTTTGGACTGTACCAAAAATGCTTCAAAATGTCAATTGGATTATGCCTCATGTTGAATAACCACTTTTTAAACCCTCAAGGTGACCAAAATTGCCATTTTTACAGAGTTTTGCTTACTCAAAAGCTTCAATTTTGACCCGTTTCAGGCACAGAAATGACTTTAAACACACTTATTTTAGTTGAAAAAGTCATAATTCACATCCAACAGTCATTTAGAGTCAAAAGATTAAATGTTAAAATTTCATCATTATAGACCATTTTGGGAACGTTCGACATGTCCGGAGTCATCGTTTTTCATCCGAAAATCGATTTTTTGGACTGTACCAAAAATTATTCAAAATGTCAATTGGATCGTGCCTCATGTTGAATAACCACTTTTTAAACACTCACAGTGACCAAAATGGCCATTTTTACAGAGTTTTGCTGACTCAAAAGCTTCAATTTTGACCCGTTTCAGGCACAGAAATGACTTTAAACACACTTATTTTAGTTGAAAAAGTCATAATTCACATCCAACAGTCATTTAGAATCAAAAGATTAAATGTTAAAATTTCATCATTATAGACCATTTTGGGAACGTTCGGCATGTCCGGAGTCATCGTTTTTCATCCGAAAATTGATTTTTTGGACTGTAGCAAAAATGATTCAAAATGTCAATTGGATCGTGCCTCATGTTGAATAACCACTTTTTAAACCCTCACAGTGACCAAAATTGCCATTTTTACAGAGTTTTGCTTACTCAAAAGCTTCAATTTTGACCCGTTTCAGTCACAGAAATGACTTTAAACACACTTATTTTAGTTGAAAAAGTCATAATTCACATCCAACAGTCATTTAGAGTCAAAAGATTAAATGTTAAAATTTCATCATTATAGACCATTTTGGGAACGTTTGACATGTCCGGAGTCATCGTTTTTCATCCGAAAATCGATTTTTTGGACTGTACCAAAAATGATTCAAAATGTCAATTGGATCATGCCTCATGTTGAATAACCACTTTTTTAACCCTCACGTTGACCAAAATTGCCGTTTTTACAGAGTTTTGCTTACTCAAAAGCTTCAATTTTGACCCGTTTCAGGCACAGAAATGACTTTAAACACACTTATTTTAGTTTAAAAAGTCATAATGCACATCCAACAGTCATTTAGAGTCAAAAGATTAAATGTTAAAATTTCATCATTATAGACCATTTTGGGAACGTTCGACATGTCCGGAGTCATCGTTTTTCATCCGAAAATCGATTTTTTGGACTGTACCAAAAATTATTCAAAATGTCAATTGGATCGTGCCTCATGTTGAATAACCACTTTTTAAACACTCACAGTGACCAAAATGGCCATTTTTACAGAGTTTTGCTGACTCAAAAGCTTCAATTTTGACCCGTTTCAGGCACAGAAATGACTTTAAACACACTTATTTTAGTTGAAAAAGTCATAATTCACATCCAACAGTCATTTAGAATCAAAAGATTAAATGTTAAAATTTCATCATTATAGACCATTTTGGGAACGTTCGGCATGTCCGGAGTCATCGTTTTTCATCCGAAAATTGATTTTTTGGACTGTAGCAAAAATGATTCAAAATGTCAATTGGATCGTGCCTCATGTTGAATAACCACTTTTTAAACCCTCACAGTGACCAAAATTGCCATTTTTACAGAGTTTTGCTTACTCAAAAGCTTCAATTTTGACCCGTTTCAGTCACAGAAATGACTTTAAACACACTTATTTTAGTTGAAAAAGTCATAATTCACATCCAACAGTCATTTAGAGTCAAAAGATTAAATGTTAAAATTTCATCATTATAGACCATTTTGGGAACGTTTGACATGTCCGGAGTCATCGTTTTTCATCCGAAAATCGATTTTTTGGACTGTACCAAAAATGATTCAAAATGTCAATTGGATCATGCCTCATGTTGAATAACCACTTTTTTAACCCTCACGTTGACCAAAATTGCCGTTTTTACAGAGTTTTGCTTACTCAAAAGCTTCAATTTTGACCCGTTTCAGGCACAGAAATGACTTTAAACACACTTATTTTAGTTTAAAAAGTCATAATGCACATCCAACAGTCATTTAGAGTCAAAAGATTAAATGTTAAAATTTCATCATTATAGACCATTTTGGGAACGTTCGACATGTCCGGAGTCATCGTTTTTCATCCGAAAATTGATTTTTTGGACTGTAGCAAAAATGATTCAAAATGTCAATTGGATCGTGCCTCATGTTGAATAACCTTTTTTTAAACTATCACAGTGAGCATAATTGCCATTTTTACAGAGTTTTGCTTACTCAAAAGCTTCAATTTTTACCCGTTTCAGGCACAGAAATTACTTTAAACACACTTATTTTAGTTGAAAAAGTCATAATGCACATCAAACAGTCATTTAGAGTCAAAAGATTAAATGTTAAAATTTCATCATTATAGACCATTTTGGGAACGTTCGACATGTCCGGAGTCATCGTTTTTCATCCGAATATTGATTTTTTGGACTGTACCAAAAATGCTTCAAAATGTCAATTGGATCGTGCCTCATGATGAATAACCACTTTTTAAACCCTCACAGTGACCAAAAGTGCCATTTTTACAGAGTTTTGCTTACTCAAAATCTTCAATTTTGACCCGTTTCCCGGACAGAAATGACTTTAAACACACTTATTTTAGTTGAAAAAGTCATAATTCACATCCAACAGTCATTTAGTATCAAAAGATTAAATGTTAAAATTTCATCATTATAGACCATTTTGGGAACGTTCGGCATGTCCGGAGTCATCGTTTTTCATCCGAAAATTGATTTTTTGGACTGTACCAAAAATGATTCAAAATGTCAATTGGATCGTGCCTCATGTTGAATAACCACTTTTTAAACCCTCACAGTGACCAAAATGGCCATTTTTACAGAGTTTTGCTTACTCAAAAGCTTCAATTTTGACCCGTTTCAGTCACAGAAATGACTTTAAACACACTTATTTTAGTTGAAAAAGTCATAATTCACATCCAACAGTCATTTAGAGTCAAAAGATTAAATGTTAAAATTTCATCATTATAGACCATTTTGGGAACGTTCGACATGTCCGGAGTCATCGTTTTTCATCCTAAATCGATTTTTTGGAATGTACCAAAAATGATTCAAAATGTCAATTGGATTATGCCTCATGTTGAATAACCACTTTTTAAACCCTCACGGTGACCAAAATTGCCATTTTTACAGAGTTTTGCTTACTCAAAAGCTTCAATTTTGACCCGTTTCAGGCACAGAAATGACTTTAAACACACTTATTTTAGTTGAAAAAGTCATAATTCACATCCAACAGTCATTTAGAGTCAAAAGATTAAATGTTAAAATTTCATCATTATAGAACATTTTGGGAACGTTCGACATGTCCGGAGTCATCGTTTTTCATCCGAAAATTGATTTTTTGGACTGTACCAAAAATGATTCAAAATGTCAATTGGATCGTGCCTCATGTTGAATAACCACTTTTTAAACCCTCACAGTGACCAAAATGGCCATTTTTACAGAGTTTTGCTTACTCAAAAGCTTCAATTTTGACCCGTTTCAATCACAGAAATGACTTTAAACACACTTATTTTAGTTGAAAAAGTCATAATTCACATCCAACAGTCATTTAGAGTCAAAAGATTAAATGTTAAAATTTCATCATTATAGACCATTTTGGGAACGTTCGACATGTCCGGAGTCATCGTTTTTCATCCGAAAATCGATTTTTTGGACTGTACCAAAAATGATTCAAAATGTCAATTGGATCATGCCTCATGTTGAATAACCACTTTTTTAACCCTCACGTTGACCAAAATTGCCATTTTTACAGAGTTTTGCTTACTCAAAAGCTTCAATTTTGACCCGTTTCAGGCACAGAAATGACTTTAAACACACTTATTTTAGTTGAAAAAGTCATAATGCACATCCAACAGTCATTTAGAATCAAAAGACTAAATGTTAAAATTTCATCATTATAGACCATTTTGGGAACGTTCGGCATGTCCGGAGTCATCGTTTTTCATCCGAAAATTGATTTTTTGGACTGTACCAAAAATGATTCAAAATGTCAATTGGATCGTGCCTCATGTTGAATAACCACTTTTTAAACCCTCACAGTGACCAAAATGGCCATTTTTACAGAGTTTTGCTTACTCAAAAGCTTCAATGTTGACCCGTTTCAGTCACAGAAATGACTTTAAACACACTTATTTTAGTTGAAAAAGTCATAATTCACATCCAACAGTCATTTAGAGTCAAAAGATTAAATGTTAAAATTTCATCATTATAGACCATTTTGGGAACGTTCGACATGTCCGGAGTCATCGTTTTTCATCCTAAATCGATTTTTTGGACTGTACCAAAAATGATTCAAAATGTCAATTGGATTATGCCTCATGTTGAATAACCACTTTTTAAACCCTCACGGTGACCAAAATTGCCATTTTTACAGAGTTTTGCTTACTCAAAAGCTTCAATTTTGACCCGTTTCAGGCACAGAAATGACTTTAAACACACTTATTTTAGTTGAAAAAGTCATAATTCACATCCAACAGTCATTTAGAATCAAAAGATTAAATGTTAAAATTTCATCATTATAGACCATTTTGGGAACGTTCGGCATGTC
This sequence comes from Lissotriton vulgaris, assembly GCF_964263255.1. NCBI lineage: Eukaryota > Metazoa > Chordata > Amphibia > Caudata > Salamandridae > Lissotriton > Lissotriton vulgaris. The sequence goes on from NW_028243138.1 coordinate 310,429, forward strand.
CGGAGTCATCGTTTTTCATCCGAAAATTGATTTTTTGGACTGTAGCAAAAATGATTCAAAATGTCAATTGGATCGTGCCTCATGTTGAATAACCACTTTTTAAACCCTCACAGTGACCAAAATTGCCATTTTTACAGAGTTTTGCTTACTCAAAAGCTTCAATTTTGACCCGTTTCAGTCACAGAAATGACTTTAAACACACTTATTTTAGTTGAAAAAGTCATAATTCACATCCAACAGTCATTTAGAGTCAAAAGATTAAATGTTAAAATTTCATCATTATAGACCATTTTGGGAACGTTTGACATGTCCGGAGTCATCGTTTTTCATCCGAAAATCGATTTTTTGGACTGTACCAAAAATGATTCAAAATGTCAATTGGATCATGCCTCATGTTGAATAACCACTTTTTTAACCCTCACGTTGACCAAAATTGCCGTTTTTACAGAGTTTTGCTTACTCAAAAGCTTCAATTTTGACCCGTTTCAGGCACAGAAATGACTTTAAACACACTTATTTTAGTTTAAAAAGTCATAATGCACATCCAACAGTCATTTAGAGTCAAAAGATTAAATGTTAAAATTTCATCATTATAGACCATTTTGGGAACGTTCGACATGTCCGGAGTCATCGTTTTTCATCCGAAAATTGATTTTTTGGACTGTAGCAAAAATGATTCAAAATGTCAATTGGATCGTGCCTCATGTTGAATAACCTTTTTTTAAACTATCACAGTGAGCATAATTGCCATTTTTACAGAGTTTTGCTTACTCAAAAGCTTCAATTTTTACCCGTTTCAGGCACAGAAATTACTTTAAACACACTTATTTTAGTTGAAAAAGTCATAATGCACATCAAACAGTCATTTAGAGTCAAAAGATTAAATGTTAAAATTTCATCATTATAGACCATTTTGGGAACGTTCGACATGTCCGGAGTCATCGTTTTTCATCCGAATATTGATTTTTTGGACTGTACCAAAAATGCTTCAAAATGTCAATTGGATCGTGCCTCATGATGAATAACCACTTTTTAAACCCTCACAGTGACCAAAAGTGCCATTTTTACAGAGTTTTGCTTACTCAAAATCTTCAATTTTGACCCGTTTCCCGGACAGAAATGACTTTAAACACACTTATTTTAGTTGAAAAAGTCATAATTCACATCCAACAGTCATTTAGTATCAAAAGATTAAATGTTAAAATTTCATCATTATAGACCATTTTGGGAACGTTCGGCATGTCCGGAGTCATCGTTTTTCATCCGAAAATTGATTTTTTGGACTGTACCAAAAATGATTCAAAATGTCAATTGGATCGTGCCTCATGTTGAATAACCACTTTTTAAACCCTCACAGTGACCAAAATGGCCATTTTTACAGAGTTTTGCTTACTCAAAAGCTTCAATTTTGACCCGTTTCAGTCACAGAAATGACTTTAAACACACTTATTTTAGTTGAAAAAGTCATAATTCACATCCAACAGTCATTTAGAGTCAAAAGATTAAATGTTAAAATTTCATCATTATAGACCATTTTGGGAACGTTCGACATGTCCGGAGTCATCGTTTTTCATCCTAAATCGATTTTTTGGAATGTACCAAAAATGATTCAAAATGTCAATTGGATTATGCCTCATGTTGAATAACCACTTTTTAAACCCTCACGGTGACCAAAATTGCCATTTTTACAGAGTTTTGCTTACTCAAAAGCTTCAATTTTGACCCGTTTCAGGCACAGAAATGACTTTAAACACACTTATTTTAGTTGAAAAAGTCATAATTCACATCCAACAGTCATTTAGAGTCAAAAGATTAAATGTTAAAATTTCATCATTATAGAACATTTTGGGAACGTTCGACATGTCCGGAGTCATCGTTTTTCATCCGAAAATTGATTTTTTGGACTGTACCAAAAATGATTCAAAATGTCAATTGGATCGTGCCTCATGTTGAATAACCACTTTTTAAACCCTCACAGTGACCAAAATGGCCATTTTTACAGAGTTTTGCTTACTCAAAAGCTTCAATTTTGACCCGTTTCAATCACAGAAATGACTTTAAACACACTTATTTTAGTTGAAAAAGTCATAATTCACATCCAACAGTCATTTAGAGTCAAAAGATTAAATGTTAAAATTTCATCATTATAGACCATTTTGGGAACGTTCGACATGTCCGGAGTCATCGTTTTTCATCCGAAAATCGATTTTTTGGACTGTACCAAAAATGATTCAAAATGTCAATTGGATCATGCCTCATGTTGAATAACCACTTTTTTAACCCTCACGTTGACCAAAATTGCCATTTTTACAGAGTTTTGCTTACTCAAAAGCTTCAATTTTGACCCGTTTCAGGCACAGAAATGACTTTAAACACACTTATTTTAGTTGAAAAAGTCATAATGCACATCCAACAGTCATTTAGAATCAAAAGACTAAATGTTAAAATTTCATCATTATAGACCATTTTGGGAACGTTCGGCATGTCCGGAGTCATCGTTTTTCATCCGAAAATTGATTTTTTGGACTGTACCAAAAATGATTCAAAATGTCAATTGGATCGTGCCTCATGTTGAATAACCACTTTTTAAACCCTCACAGTGACCAAAATGGCCATTTTTACAGAGTTTTGCTTACTCAAAAGCTTCAATGTTGACCCGTTTCAGTCACAGAAATGACTTTAAACACACTTATTTTAGTTGAAAAAGTCATAATTCACATCCAACAGTCATTTAGAGTCAAAAGATTAAATGTTAAAATTTCATCATTATAGACCATTTTGGGAACGTTCGACATGTCCGGAGTCATCGTTTTTCATCCTAAATCGATTTTTTGGACTGTACCAAAAATGATTCAAAATGTCAATTGGATTATGCCTCATGTTGAATAACCACTTTTTAAACCCTCACGGTGACCAAAATTGCCATTTTTACAGAGTTTTGCTTACTCAAAAGCTTCAATTTTGACCCGTTTCAGGCACAGAAATGACTTTAAACACACTTATTTTAGTTGAAAAAGTCATAATTCACATCCAACAGTCATTTAGAGTCAAAAGATTAAATGTTAAAATTTCATCATTATAGACCATTTTGGGAGCGTTCGACATGTCCGGAGTCATCGTTTTTCATCCGAAAATTGATTTTTTGGACTGTACCAAAAATGATTCAAAATGTCAATTGGATCGTGCCTCATGTTGAATAACCACTTTTTAAACACTCACAGTGACCAAAATGGCCATTTTTACAGAGTTTTGCTTACTCAAAAGCTTCAATTTTGACCCGTTTCAGGCACAGAAATGACTTTAAACACACTTATTTTAGTTGAAAAAGTCATAATTCACATCCAACAGTCATTTAGAATCAAAAGATTAAATGTTAAAATTTCATCATTATAGACCATTTTGGGAACGTTCGGCATGTCCGGAGTCATCGTTTTTCATCCGAAAATTGATTTTTTGGACTGTAGCAAAAATGATTCAAAATGTCAATTGGATCGTGCCTCATGTTGAATAACCACTTTTTAAACCCTCACAGTGACCAAAATTGCCATTTTTACAGAGTTTTGCTTACTCAAAAGCTTCAATTTTGACCCGTTTCAGTCACAGAAATGACTTTAAACACACTTATTTTAGTTGAAAAAGTCATAATTCACATCCAACAGTCATTTAGAGTCAAAAGATTAAATGTTCAAATTTCATCATTATAGACCATTTTGGGAACATTCGACATGTCCGGAGTCATCGTTTTTCATCCGAAAATCGATTTTTTGGACTGTACCAAAAATGATTCAAAATGTCAATTGCATCATGCCTCATGTTGAATAACCACTTTTTTAACCCTCACGTTGACCAAAATTGCCATTTTTACAGAGTTTTGCTTACTCAAAAGCTTCAATTTTGACCCGTTTCAGGCACAGAAATGACTTTAAACACACTTATTTTAGTTGAAAAAGTCATAATGCACATCCAACAGTCATTTAGAGTCAAAAGATTAAATGTTAAAATTTCATCATTATAGACCATTTTGGGAACGTTCGACATGTCCGGAGTCATCGTTTTTCATCCTAAATCGATTTTTTGGACTGTACCAAAAAAGATTCAAAATGTCAATTGGATTATGCCTCATGTTGAATAACCACTTTTTAAACCCTCACGGTGACCAAAATTGCCATTTTTACAGAGTTTTGCTTACTCAAAAGCTTCAATTTTGACCCGTTTCAGGCACAGAAATGACTTTAAACACACTTATTTTAGTTGAAAAAGTCATAATTCACATCCAACAGTCATTTAGAGTCAAAAGATTAAATGTTAAAATTCCATCATTATAGACCATTTTGGGAACGTTCGACATGTCCGGAGTCATCGTTTTTCATCCGAAAATCGATTTTTTGGACTGTACCAAAAATGATTCAAAATGTCAATTGGATCATGCCTCATGTTGAATAACAACTTTTTTAACCCTCACGTTGACCAAAATGGCCATTTTTACAGAGTTTTGCTTACTCAAAAGCTTCAATTTTGACCCGTTTCAGGCACAGAAATGACTTTAAACACACTTATTTTAGTTTAAAAAGTCATAATGCACATCCAACAGTCATTTAGAGTCAAAAGATTAAATGTTAAAATTTCATCATTATAGACCATTTTGGGAACGTTCGACATGTCCGGAGTCATCGTTTTTCATCCGAAAATTGATTTTTGGGACTGTACCAAAAATGATTCAAAATGTCAATTGGATCGTGCCTCATGTTGAATAACCACTTTTTATACCCTCACAGTGACCAAAATTGCCATTTTTACAGAGTTTTGCTTACTCAAAAGCTTCAATTTTGACCCGTTTCAGGCACAGAAATGACTTTAAACACACTTATTTTAGTTGAAAAAGTCATAATTCACATCCAACAGTCATTTAGAGTCAAAAGATTAAATGTTAAAATTTCATCATTATAGACCATTTTGGGAACGTTCGACATGTCCGGAGTCATCGTTTTTCATCCGAAAATTGATTTTTTGGACTGTACCAAAAATGCTTCAAAATGTCAATTGGATCGTGCCTCATGTTGAATAACCACTTTTTAAACCCTCACAGTGACCAAAATGGCCATTTTTACAGAGTTTTGCTTACTCAAAAGCTTCAATTTTGACCCGTTTCAGGCACAGAAATGACTTTAAACACACTTATTTTAGTTGAAAAAGTCATAATTCACATCCAACAGTCATTTAGAGTCAAAAGATTAAATGTTAAAATTTCATCATTATAGACCATTTTGGAACGTTCGACATGTCCGGAGTCATCGTTTTTCATCCGAAAATTGATTTTTGGGACTGTACCAAAAATGATTCAAAATGTCAATTGGATCGTGCCTCATGTTGAATAACCACTTTTTAAACCCTCACAGTGACAAAAATTGCCATTTTTACAGAGTTTTCCTTACTCAAAAGCTTCAATTTTGACCCGTTTCAGGCACAGAAATGACTTTAAACACACTTATTTTAGTTGAAAAAGTCATAATTCACATCCAACAGTCATTTAGAGTCAAAAGATTAAATGTTAAAATTTCATCATTATAGACCATTTTGGGAACGTTCGACATGTCCGGAGTCATTGTTTTTCATCCGAAAATTGATTTTTTGGACTGTACCAAAAATGCTTCAAAATGTCAATTGGATCATGCCTCATGTTGAATAACAACTTTTTTAACCCTCACGTTGACCAAAATGGCCATTTTTACAGAGTTTTGCTTACTCAAAAGCTTCAATTTTGACCCGTTTCAGGCACAGAAATGACTTTAAACACACTTATTTTAGTTTAAAAAGTCATAATGCACATCCAACAGTCATTTAGAGTCAAAAGATTAAATGTTAAAATTTCATCATTATAGACCATTTTGGGAACGTTCGACATGTCCGGAGTCATCGTTTTTCATCCGAAAATTGATTTTTGGGACTGTACCAAAAATGATTCAAAATGTCAATTGGATCGTGCCTCATGTTGAATAACCACTTTTTATACCCTCACAGTGACCAAAATTGCCATTTTTACAGAGTTTTGCTTACTCAAAAGCTTCAATTTTGACCCGTTTCAGGCACAGAAATGACTTTAAACACACTTATTTTAGTTGAAAAAGTCATAATTCACATCCAACAGTCATTTACAGTCAAAAGATTAAATGTTAAAATTTCATCATTATAGACCATTTTGGGAACGTTCGACATGTCCGGAGTCATCGTTTTTCATCCGAAAATTGATTTTTTGGACTGTACCAAAAATGCTTCAAAATGTCAATTGGATCGTGCCTCATGTTGAATAACCACTTTTTAAACCCTCACAGTGACCAAAATGGCCATTTTTACAGAGTTTTGCTTACTCAAAAGCTTCAATTTTGACCCGTTTCAGGCACAGAAATGACTTTAAACACACTTATTTTAGTTGAAAAAGTCATAATTCACATCCAACAGTCATTTAGAGTCAAAAGATTAAATGTTAAAATGTCATCATTATAGACCATTTTGGAACGTTCGACATGTCCGGAGTCATCGTTTTTCATCCGAAAATTGATTTTTGGGACTGTACCAAAAATGATTCAAAATGTCAATTGGATCGTGCCTCATGTTGAATAACCACTTTTTAAACCCTCACAGTGACCAAAATTGCCATTTTTACAGAGTTTTGCTTACTCAAAAGCTTCAATTTTGACCCGTTTCAGGCACAGAAATGACTTTAAACACACTTATTTTAGTTGAAAAAGTCATAATTCACATCCAACAGTCATTTAGAGTCAAAAGATTAAATGTTAAAATTTCATCATTATAGACCATTTTGGGAACGTTCGACATGTCCGGAGTCATCGTTTTTCATCCGAAAATTGATTTTTTGGACTGTACCAAAAATGCTTCAAAATGTCAATTGGATCGTGCCTCATGTTGAATAACCACTTTTTAAACACTCACGTTGACCAAAATTGCCATTTTTACAGAGTTTTCCTTACTCAAAAGCTTCAATTTTGACCCGTTTCAGGCACAGAAATGACTTTAAACACACTTATTTTAGTTGAAAAAGTCATAATTCACATCCAACAGTCATTTAGAGTCAAAAGATTAAATGTTAAAATTTCATCATTATAGACCATTTTGGGAACGTTCGACATGTCCGGAGTCATTGTTTTTCATCCGAAAATTGATTTTTTGGACTGTACCAAAAATGCTTCAAAATGTCAATTGGATCGTGCCTCATGTTGAATAACCACTTTTTAAACACTCACGTTCACAAAAATTGCCATTTTTACAGAGTTTTCCTTACTCAAAAGCTTCAATTTTGACCCGTTTCAGGCACAGAAATGACTTTAAACACACTTATTTTAGTTGAAAAAGTCATAATTCACATCCAACAGTCATTTAGAATCAAAAGATTAAGTGTTAAAATGTCATCATTATAGACCATTTTGGGAACGTTCGGCATGTCCGAAATCATCGTTTTTCATCCGAAAATTGATTTTTTGGACTGTACCAAAAATGATTCAAAATGTCAATTGGATCGTGCCTCATGTTGAATAACCACTTTTTTAACCCTCACGTTGACCAAAATGGCCATTTTTACAGAGTTTTGCTTACTCAAAAGCTTCAATTTTGACCCGTTTCAGGCACAGAAATGACTCTAAACACACTTATTTTAGTTTAAAAAGTCATAATGCACATCCAACAGTCATTTAGAGTCAAAAGATTAAATGTTAAAATTTCATCATTATAGACCATTTTGGGAACGTTCGACATGTCCGGAGTCATCGTTTTTCATCCGAAAATTGATTTTTGGGACTGTACCAAAAATGATTCAAAATGTCAATTGGATCGTGCCTCATGTTGAATAACCACTTTTTAAACCCTCACAGTGACCAAAATGGCCATTTTTACAGAGTTTTGCTTACTCAAAAGCTTCAATTTTGACCCGTTTCAGGCACAGAAATGACTTTAAACACACTTATTTTAGTTGAAAAAGTCATAATTCACATCCAACAGTCATTTAGAGTCAAAAGATTAAATGTTAAAATGTCATCATTATAGACCATTTTGGAACGTTCGACATGTCCGGAGTCATCGTTTTTCATCCGAAAATTGATTTTTGGGACTGTACCAAAAATGATTCAAAATGTCAATTGGATCGTGCCTCATGTTGAATAACCACTTTTTAAACCCTCACAGTGACCAAAATTGCCATTTTTACAGAGTTTTGCTTACTCAAAAGCTTCAATTTTGACCCGTTTCAGGCACAGAAATGACTTTAAACACACTTATTTTAGTTGAAAAAGTCATAATTCACATCCAACAGTCATTTAGAGTCAAAAGATTAAATGTTAAAATTTCATCATTATAGACCATTTTGGGAACGTTCGACATGTCCGGAGTCATCGTTTTTCATCCGAAAATTGATTTTTTGGACTGTACCAAAAATGCTTCAAAATGTCAATTGGATCGTGCCTCATGTTGAATAACCACTTTTTAAACACTCACGTTGACCAAAATTGCCATTTTTACAGAGTTTTCCTTACTCAAAAGCTTCAATTTTGACCCGTTTCAGGCACAGAAATGACTTTAAACACACTTATTTTAGTTGAAAAAGTCATAATTCACATCCAACAGTCATTTAGAGTCAAAAGATTAAATGTTAAAATTTCATCATTATAGACCATTTTGGGAACGTTCGACATGTCCGGAGTCATTGTTTTTCATCCGAAAATTGATTTTTTGGACTGTACCAAAAATGCTTCAAAATGTCAATTGGATCGTGCCTCATGTTGAATAACCACTTTTTAAACACTCACGTTGACAAAAATTGCCATTTTTACAGAGTTTTCCTTACTCAAAAGCTTCAATTTTGACCCGTTTCAGGCACAGAAATGACTTTAAACACACTTATTTTAGTAGAAAAAGTCATAATTCACATCCAACAGTCATTTAGAATCAAAAGATTAAGTGTTAAAATTTCATCATTATAGACCATTTTGGGAACGTTCGGCATGTCCGAAATCATCGTTTTTCATCCGAAAATTGATTTTTTGGACTGTACCAAAAATGATTCAAAATGTCAATTGGATCGTGCCTCATGTTGAATAACCACTTTTTAAACCCTCACAGTGACCAAAATGGCCATTTTTACAGAGTTTTGCTTACTCAAAAGCTTCAATTTTGACCCGTTTCAGTCACAGAAATGACTTTAAACACACTTATTTTAGTTTAAAAAGTCATAATGCACATCCAACAGTCATTTAGAGTCAAAAGATTAAATGTTAAAATTTCATCATTATAGACCATTTTGGGAACGTTCGACATGTCCGGAGTCATCGTTTTTCATCCGAAAATTGATTTTTGGGACTGTACCAAAAATGATTCAAAATGTCAATTGGATCGTGCCTCATGTTGAATAACCACTTTTTATACCCTCACAGTGACCAAAATTGCCATTTTTACAGAGTTTTGCTTACTCAAAAGCTTCAATTTTGACCCGTTTCAGGCACAGAAATGACTTTAAACACACTTATTTTAGTTGAAAAAGTCATAATTCACATCCAACAGTCATTTAGAGTCAAAAGATTAAATGTTAAAATTTCATCATTATAGACCATTTTGGGAACGTTCGACATGTCCGGAGTCATCGTTTTTCATCCGAAAATTGATTTTTTGGACTGTACCAAAAATGCTTCAAAATGTCAATTGGATCGTGCCTCATGTTGAATAACCACTTTTTAAACCCTCACAGTGACCAAAATGGCCATTTTTACAGAGTTTTGCTTACTCAAAAGCTTCAATTTTGACCCGTTTCAGGCACAGAAATGACTTTAAACACACTTATTTTAGTTGAAAAAGTCATAATTCACATCCAACAGTCATTTAGAGTCAAAAGATTAAATGTTAAAATGTCATCATTATAGACCATTTTGGAACGTTCGACATGTCCGGAGTCATCGTTTTTCATCCGAAAATTGATTTTTGGGACTGTACCAAAAATGATTCAAAATGTCAATTGGATCGTGCCTCATGTTGAATAACCACTTTTTAAACCCTCACAGTGACCAAAATTGCCATTTTTACAGAGTTTTGCTTACTCAAAAGCTTCAATTTTGACCCGTTTCAGGCACAGAAATGACTTTAAACACACGTATTTTAGTTGAAAAAGTCATAATTCACATCCAACAGTCATTTAGAGTCAAAAGATTAAATGTTAAAATGTCATCATTATAGACCATTTTGGGAACGTTCGACATGTCCGGAGTCATCGTTTTTCATCCGAAAATTGATTTTTTGGACTGTACCAAAAATGCTTCAAAATGTCAATTGGATCGTGCCTCATGTTGAATAACCACTTTTTAAACACTCACGTTGACCAAAATTGCCATTTTTACAGAGTTTTCCTTACTCAAAAGCTTCAATTTGACCCGTTTCAGGCACAGAAATGACTTTAAACACACTTATTTTAGTTGAAAAAGTCATAATTCACATCCAACAGTCATTTAGAATCAAAAGATTAAATGTTAAAATTTCATCATTATAGACCATTTTGGGAACGTTCGGCATGTCATCGTTTTTCATCCGAAAATTGATTTTTTGGACTGTACCAAAAATGATTCAAAATGTCAATTGGATTGTTCTTCATGTTGAATAACCACTTTTTAAACCCTCACAGTGACCAAAATGGCCATTTTTACAGAGTTTTGCTTACTCAAAAGCTTCAATTTTGACCCGTTTCAGTCACAGAAATGACTTTAAACACACTTATTTTAGTTGAAAAAGTCATAATTCACATCCAACAGTCATTTAGAGTCAAAAGATTAAATGTTAAAATTTCATCATTATAGACCATTTTGGAACGTTCGACATGTCCGGAGTCATCGTTTTTCATCCGAAAATTGATTTTTGGGACTGTACCAAAAATGATTCAAAATGTCAATTGGATCGTGCCTCATGTTGAATAACCACTTTTTAAACCCTCACAGTGACCAAAATTGCCATTTTTACAGAGTTTTGCTTACTCAAAAGCTTCAATTTTGACCCGTTTCAGGCACAGAAATGACTTTAAACACACTTATTTTAGTTGAAAAAGTCATAATTCACATCCAACAGTCATTTAGAGTCAAAAGATTAAATGTTAAAATTCCATCATTATAGACCATTTTGGGAACGTTCGACATGTCCGGAGTCATCGTTTTTCATCCGAAAATCGATTTTTTGGACTGTACCAAAAATGATTCAAAATGTCAATTGGATCATGCCTCATGTTGAATAACAACTTTTTTAACCCTCACGTTGACCAAAATGGCCATTTTTACAGAGTTTTGCTTACTCAAAAGCTTCAATTTTGACCCGTTTCAGGCACAGAAATGACTTTAAACACACTTATT